>NC_140594.1:376326318-376331318 GCF_964204655.1 Triturus cristatus | reverse complement strand
TCTCCCTCCCTCTCTCTGTCTCCCTCCCTCTCTCTGTCTCCCTCCCTCTCTCTGTCTCCCTCACTCTCTGTCTCCCTCACTCTCTGTCTCCCTCACTCTCTGTCTCCCTCCCTCTCTCTGTCCCCCTCCCTCTCTCTGTCCCCCTCCCTCTCTCTGTCCCCCTCCCTCTCTCTGTCCCCCTCCCTCTCTCTGTCCCCCTCCCTCTCTCTGTCCCCCGCCCTCTCTCTGTCCCCCTCCCTCTCTCTGTCCCCCTCCCTCTCTCTGTCCCCCTCCCTTTCTCTGTCTCCCTCCCTCTCTCTGTCTCCCTTCTCTGTCTCCCTTCTCTGTCTCCCTCCCTCTCTCTGTCTCCCTCCCTCTCCCTCCCTCTCCCTCCCTCTCTCTCCCTCCCTCTCTCTCCCTCCCTCCCTCCCTCTGTCTCCCTCCCTCCCTCTCTGTCTCCCTCCCTCTCTGTCTCCCTCCCTCTCTGTCTCCCTCCCTCTCTGTCTCCCTCCCTCTCTGTCTCCCTCCCTCTCTGTCTCCCTCCCTCTCTGTCTCCCTCCCTCTCTCTCTCCCTCCCTCTCTCTCTCCCTCCTCTCTCTCTCCCTCCCTCTCTGCCTCCCTCCCTCTCTGCCTCCCTCTCTCTGTCTCCCTCCCTCTCTCTGTCTCCCTCCCTCTCTCTGTCTCCCTCCCTCTCTCTGTCTCCCTCCCTCTCTCTGTCTCCCTCCCTCTCTCTGTCTCCCTCCCTCTCTCTGTCTCCCTCCCTCTCTCTGTCTCCCTCCCTCTCTCTGTCTCCCTCCCTCTCTGTCTCCCTCCCTCTCTGTCTCCCTCCCTCTCTGTCTCCCTCCCTCTCTGTCTCCCTCCCTCTCTCTCTCCTCCCTCTCTCCCTCCCTCTCTCTGTCTCCCTCCCTCTCTCTGTCTCCCTCTTGTCTGTCTGTCTCCCTCCCTCTGTCTTCCTCCCTCTGTCTCCCTCTCTCTATCTCTCTCTCTCCCTCTCTGTCTCCCTCCCTCTCTGTCTCCCTCCCTCTCTGTCTCCCTCCCTCTCTGTCTCCCTCCCTCTCTGTCTCCCTCCCTCTCTGTCTCCCTCCCTCTCTGCCTCCCTCCCTCTCTGTCTCCCTCCCTCTCTGTCTCCCTCCCTCTCTGTCTCCCTCCCTCTCTGTCTCCCTCCCTCTCTGTCTCCCTCCCTCTCTCTCTCCTCCCTCTCTGCCTCCCTCTCTCTGTCTCCCTCCCTCTCTCTGTCTCCCTCTTGTCTGTCTGTCTCCCTCCCTCTGTCTTCCTCCCTCTGTCTCCCTCTCTCTATCTCTCTCTCTCTCTCTCTGTCTCACTCACTGTATTTGTCTCCCTCTCTCTCTGTCTCCTTCTCTGCCTCCCTCCCTTTTTCTGTCTCCTTCCCTCCCACCCTCCCTCCCTATCCCTCCCCCTCTCTGTCTCCCCCTCTCTGTCTCCCTCTGTCTCACTTACTGTGTTTGTCTCCCTCTCTCTCTGTCTCCTTCTATCTCCCTCCCTCTCTGTCTGTCTCCTTCCCTCTCTCTCCCTGTCTCCCTCCCTCCCTATCCCTCCCTCCCTATCCCTCCCTCCCTTTCCCTCCCTCTCTCTCCGTCACCCTCTCTCCGTCTTTCTCTCTCCGTCCCCCTCCCTCCGTCCCCCTCCCTCCGTCCCCCTCCCTCTGTCTCCCTCCCTCCCTCTGTCTCCCTCCCTCTGTCTCCCTCCCTCCCTCTCCCTCCCTCCCTCCCTCTGTCTCCCTCCCTCTGTCTCCCTCCCTCCCTCTCCCTCCCTCCCTCCCTCTGTCTCCCTCCCTCTCTCTGTCTCCCTCCCTCTCTCTGTCTCCCTCCCTCTCTCTGTCTCCCTCCCTCTCTCTGTCTCCCTCCCTCTCTCTGTCTCCCTCCCTCTCTCTGTCTCCCTCCCTCTCTCTGTCTCCCTCCCTCTCTCTGCCTCCTTCCCTCTCTCTGTCTCCCTCCCTCTCCCTCTCTCTCTTGTCTCCCTCTCTCTCTCCCTCTTGTCTCCCTCTCTCTCTCCCTCTTGTCTCCCTCTCTCTCTCCCTCTTGTCTCCCTCTCTGTCTCCCACCCTCCCCCTGTCTCCCACCCTCCCCCTGTCTCCCTCCCTCCCCCTGTCTCCCTCCCTCCCTCTGTCTCCCTCTCTCCCTCTGTCTCCCTCCCTCCCTCTGTCTCCCTCCCTCCCTCTGTCTCCCTCCCTCCCTCTGTCTCCCTCCCTCCCTCTGTCTCCCTCCCTCCCTCTGTCTCCCTCCCTCCCTCTCCCTCCCTCTCTCTCCCTCCCTCCCTCTCTCTCCCTCCCTCCCTCTCTCTGTCTCCCTCCCTCTCTCTGTCTCCCTCCCTCTCTCTGTCTCCCTCCCTCTCTCTGTCTCCCTCCCTCTCTCTGTCTCCCTCCCTCTCTCTGTCTCCCTCCCTCTCTCTGTCTCCCTCCCTCCCTCTGTCTCCCTCTCCCTCTCTCTCTTGTCTCCCTCTCCCTCTCTCTCTTGTCTCCCTCTCTCTCTCCCTCTTGTCTCCCTCTCTCTCTCCCTCTTGTCTCCCTCTCTCTCTCCCTCTTGTCTCCCTCTCTGTCTCCCTCTTGTCTCCCTCCCTCTGTCTCCCTCCCTCCCTCTGTCTCCCTCCCTCCCTCTGTCTCCCTCCCTCCCTCTGTCTCCCTCCCTCCCTCTGTCTCCCTCCCTCCCTCTCTCTCCCTCCCTCCCTCTGTCTCCCTCCCTCCCTCTGTCTCCCTCCCTCCCTCTCTCTCCCTCCCTCCCTCTGTCTCCCTCCCTCTCTCTGTCTCCCTCCCTCTCTCTGTCTCCCTCCCTCTCTCTGTCTCCCTCCCTCTCTCTGTCTCTCCCTCCCTCTCCCTCCCTCTCTCCCTCCCTCCCTCCCTCCCTCTCTCTCCCTCCCTCTCTCTCCCTCCCTCCCTCTCTCTCCCTCCCTCCCTCTGTCTCCCTCCCTCCCTCTGTCTCCCTCCCTCCCTCTGTCTCCCTCCCTCCCTCTGTCTCCCTCCCTCTCTCTGTCTCCCTCCCTCTCTCTGTCTCTCCCTCCCTCTCCCTCCCTCCCTCTCCCTCCCTCCCTCTGTCTCCCTCCCTCTCTGTCTCCCTCCCTCTCTGTCTCCCTCCCTCTCTGTCTCCCTCCCTCTCTGTCTCCCTCCCTCTCTCTCTCCTCCCTCTCTGCCGCCCTCTCTCTGTCTCCCTCCCTCTCTCTGTCTCCCTCTTGTCTGTCTGTCTCCCTCTTGTCAGTCTGTCTCCCTCCCTCTGTCTTCCTCCCTCTGTCTTCCTCCCTCTGTCTCCCTCTCTCTATCTCTCTCTCTCTCTCTCTCTGTCTCTCTCTCTCTGTCTCACTCACTGTATTTGTCTCCCTCTCTCTCTGTCTCCTTCTCTGCCTCCCTCCCTCTTTCTGTCTCCTTCCCTCCCTCCCTCCCTATCCCTCCCCCTCTCTGTCTCCCCCTCTCTGTCTCCCTCTGTCTCACTTACTGTGTTTGTCTCCCTCTCTCTCTGTCTCCTTCTATCTCCCTCCCTCTCTGTCTGTCTCCTTTCCTCTGTCTCCCTCCCTATCCCTCCCTCCCTATCCCTCCCTCCCTTTTCCTCCCTCTCTCTCCGTCTCCCTCCCTCCGTCCCCCTCCCTCTGTCTCCCTCCCTCCCTCTGTCTCCCTCCCTCCCTCTGTCTCCCTCCCTCCCTCTCCCTCCCTCCCTCTGTCTCCCTCCCTCTCTCTGTCTCCCTCCCTCTCTCTGTCTCCCTCCCTCTCTCTGTCTCCCTCCATCTCTCTGTCTCCCTCCCTCTCTCTGTCTCCCTCCCTCTCTCTGTCTCCCTCCCTCTCTCTGTCTCCCTCCCTCTCTCTGTCTCCCTCCCTCTCTCTGTCTCCCTCCCTCCCTCTCCCTCCCTCTGCCTCTCTCTCTTGTCTCCCTCTCCCTCTCTCTCTTGTCTCCCTCTCCCTCTCTCTCTTGTCTCCCTCTCTCTCTCCCTCTTGTCTCCCTCCCTCCCTCTGTCTCCCTCCCTCTGTCTCCCTCCCTCCCTCTGTCTCCCCCCCTCTCTCTCTCTGTCTCCCTCCCTCTCTCTGTCTCCCTCCCTCTCTCTGTCTCCCTCCCTCTCTCTGTCTCCCTCCCTCCCTCTGTCTCCCTCCCTCCCTCTGTCTCCCTCCCTCCCTCTGTCTCCCTCCCTCCCTCTCGGTCTCCCTCCCTCTCGGTCTCCCTCCCTCTCTCTGTCTCCCTCCCTCCCTCTCTCTGTCTCCCTCCCTCTCTCTGTCTCCCTCCCTCTCTCTGTCTCCCTCCCTCTCTGTCTCCCTCCCTCTCTGTCTCCCTCCCTCTCTGTCTCCCTCCCTCTCTGTCTCCCTCCCTCTCTGTCTCCCTCCCTCTCTGTCTCCCTCCCTCTCTGTCTCCCTCCCTCTCTCTGTCTCCCTCCCTCTCTCTGTCTCCCTCCCTCTCTCTGTCTCCCTCCCTCTCTCTGTCTCCCTCCCTCTCTCTGTCTCCCTCCCTCTCTCTGTCTCCCTCCCTCTCTCTGTCTCCCTCCCTCTCTCTGTCTCCCTCCCTCCCTCTGTCTCCCTCCCTCCCTCTGTCTCCCTCCCTCCCTCTGTCTCCCTCCCTCCCTCTGTCTCCCTCCCTCCCTCTGTCTCCCTCCCTCTCTGTCTCCCTCCCTCTCTCTGTCTCCCTCCCTCTCTCTGTCTCCCTCCCTCCCTCTGCCTCCCTCTGCCTCTCTCTCTTGTCTCCCTCTCTCTCTTGTCTCCCTCTCCCTCTCTCTCTTGTCTCCCTCTCCCTCTCTCTCTTGTCTCCCTCTCTCTCTCTCTCTTGTCTCCCTCTCTCTCTCCCTCTTGTCTCCCTCCCTCCCTCTGTCTCCCTCCCTCTGTCTCCCTCCCTCCCTCTGTCTCCCTCCCTCCCTCTGTCTCCCCCCCTCTCTCTCTCTGTCTCCCTCTCTCTCTCTGTCTCCCTCCCTCTCTCTGTCTCCCTCCCTCTCTCTGTCTCCCTCCCTCTCTCTGTCTCCCTCCCTCTCTCTGTCTCCCTCCCTCTCTCTGTCTCCCTCCCTCCCTCTCTCTGTCTCCCTCTCTCTGTCTCCCTCTC
>NC_140594.1:376316602-376321118 GCF_964204655.1 Triturus cristatus | reverse complement strand
GTCTCCCTCTCTCTCTCCCTCTTGTCTCCCTCTCTCTCTCCCTCTTGTCTCCCTCTCTGTCTCCCTCTTGTCTCCCTCTCTGTCTCCCTCCCTCCCTCTGTCTCCCTCCCTCCCTCTGTCTCCCTCCCTCCCTCTGTCTCCCTCCCTCCCTCTGTCTCCCTCCCTCCCTCTGTCTCCCTCCCTCCCTCTCTCTCCCTCCCTCTGTCTCCCTCCCTCCCTCTGTCTCCCTCCCTCCCTCTCTCTCCCTCCCTCTCTCTGTCTCCCTCCCTCTCTCTGTCTCCCTCCCTCTCTCTGTCTCCCTCCCTCTCTCTGTCTCTCCCTCCCTCTCCCTCCCTCTCTCCCTCCCTCCCTCCCTCCCTCTCTCTCCCTCCCTCTCTCTCCCTCCCTCCCTCTCTCTCCCTCCCTCCCTCTGTCTCCCTCCCTCCCTCTGTCTCCCTCCCTCCATCTGTCTCCCTCCCTCCATCTGTCTCCCTCCCTCCCTCTGTCTCCCTCCCTCCCTCTGTCTCCCTCCCTCCCTCTGTCTCCCTCCCTCTCTCTGTCTCCCTCCCTCTCTCTGTCTCTCCCTCCCTCTCCCTCCCTCCCTCTCCCTCCCTCCCTCTGTCTCCCTCCCTCTCTGTCTCCCTCCCTCTCTGTCTCCCTCCCTCTCTGTCTCCCTCCCTCTCTCTCTCCTCCCTCTCTGCCGCCCTCTCTCTGTCTCCCTCCCTCTCTCTGTCTCCCTCTTGTCTGTCTGTCTCCCTCTTGTCAGTCTGTCTCCCTCCCTCTGTCTTCCTCCCTCTGTCTTCCTCTCTCTATCTCTCTCTCTCTCTCTCTCTCTCTGTCTCTCTCTCTCTGTCTCACTCACTGTATTTGTCTCCCTCTCTCTCTGTCTCCTTCTCTGCCTCCCTCCCTCTTTCTGTCTCCTTCCCTCCCTCCCTCCCTATCCCTCCCCCTCTCTGTCTCCCCCTCTCTGTCTCCCTCTGTCTCACTTACTGTGTTTGTCTCCCTCTCTCTCTGTCTCCTTCTATCTCCCTCCCTCTCTGTCTGTCTCCTTTCCTCTGTCTCCCTCCCTATCCCTCCCTCCCTATCCCTCCCTCCCTTTTCCTCCCTCTCTCTCCGTCTCCCTCCCTCCGTCCCCCTCCCTCTGTCTCCCTCCCTCCCTCTGTCTCCCTCCCTCCCTCTGTCTCCCTCCCTCCCTCTCCCTCCCTCCCTCTGTCTCCCTCCCTCTCTCTGTCTCCCTCCCTCTCTCTGTCTCCCTCCCTCTCTCTGTCTCCCTCCATCTCTCTGTCTCCCTCCCTCTCTCTGTCTCCCTCCCTCTCTCTGTCTCCCTCCCTCTCTCTGTCTCCCTCCCTCTCTCTGTCTCCCTCCCTCTCTCTGTCTCCCTCCCTCTCTCTGTCTCCCTCCCTCTCTCTGTCTCCCTCCCTCTCTCTGTCTCCCTCCCTCCCTCTCCCTCCCTCTGCCTCTCTCTCTTGTCTCCCTCTCCCTCTCTCTCTTGTCTCCCTCTCCCTCTCTCTCTCTCCCTCTTGTCTCCCTCCCTCCCTCTGTCTCCCTCCCTCTGTCTCCCTCCCTCCCTCTGTCTCCCCCCCTCTCTCTCTCTGTCTCCCTCCCTCTCTCTGTCTCCCTCCCTCTCTCTGTCTCCCTCCCTCTCTCTGTCTCCCTCCCTCCCTCTGTCTCCCTCCCTCCCTCTGTCTCCCTCCCTCCCTCTGTCTCCCTCCCTCCCTCTCGGTCTCCCTCCCTCTCGGTCTCCCTCCCTCTCTCTGTCTCCCTCCCTCCCTCTCTCTGTCTCCCTCCCTCTCTCTGTCTCCCTCCCTCTCTCTGTCTCCCTCCCTCTCTGTCTCCCTCCCTCTCTGTCTCCCTCCCTCTCTGTCTCCCTCCCTCTCTGTCTCCCTCCCTCTCTCTGTCTCCCTCCCTCTCTGTCTCCCTCCCTCTCTCTGTCTCCCTCCCTCTCTGTCTCCCTCCCTCTCTGTCTCCCTCCCTCTCTCTGTCTCCCTCCCTCTCTCTGTCTCCCTCCCTCTCTCTGTCTCCCTCCCTCTCTCTGTCTCCCTCCCTCTCTCTGTCTCCCTCCCTCTCTCTGTCTCCCTCCCTCCCTCTGTCTCCCTCCCTCCCTCTGTCTCCCTCCCTCCCTCTGTCTCCCTCCCTCCCTCTGTCTCCCTCCCTCCCTCTGTCTCCCTCCCTCCCTCTGTCTCCCTCCCTCTCTCTGTCTCCCTCCCTCTCTGTCTCCCTCCCTCTCTCTGTCTCCCTCCCTCTCTCTGTCTCCCTCCCTCTCTCTGTCTCCCTCCCTCCCTCTGCCTCCCTCTGCCTCTCTCTCTTGTCTCCCTCTCTCTCTTGTCTCCCTCTCCCTCTCTCTCTTGTCTCCCTCTCCCTCTCTCTCTTGTCTCCCTCTCTCTCTCTCTCTTGTCTCCCTCTCTCTCTCCCTCTTGTCTCCCTCCCTCCCTCTGTCTCCCTCCCTCTGTCTCCCTCCCTCCCTCTGTCTCCCTCCCTCCCTCTGTCTCCCCCCCTCTCTCTCTCTGTCTCCCTCTCTCTCTCTGTCTCCCTCCCTCTCTCTGTCTCCCTCCCTCTCTCTGTCTCCCTCCCTCTCTCTGTCTCCCTCCCTCTCTCTGTCTCCCTCCCTCTCTCTGTCTCCCTCCCTCTCTCTGTCTCCCTCCCTCTCTCTGTCTCCCTCCCTCTCTCTGTCTCCCTCCCTCCCTCTCTCTGTCTCCCTCTCTCTGTCTCCCTCTCTCTGTCTCCCTCTCTCTGTCTCCCTCTCTCTGTCTCCCTCTCTCTGTCTCCCTCTCTCTGTCTCCCTCTCTCTGTCTCCCTCTCTCTGTCTCCCTCCCTCTCTCTGTCTCCCTCCCTCCCTCTCCCTCCCTCTGCCTCTCTCTCTTGTCTCCCTCTCCCTCTCTCTCTTGTCTCCCTCTCCCTCTCTCTCTTGTCTCCCTCTCTCTCTCTCTCTTGTCTCCCTCTCTCTCTCTCTTGTCTCCCTCTCCCTCTCTCTCTTGTCTCCCTCTCTCTCTCCCTCTTGTCTCCCTCCCTCCCTCTGTCTCCCTCCCTCTGTCTCCCTCCCTCTGTCTCCCTCCCTCCCTCTGTCTCCCCCCCTCTCTCTCTCTGTCTCCCTCCCTCTCTCTCTCTGTCTCCCTCCCTCTCTCTCTCTGTCTCCCTCCCTCTCTCTGTCTCCCTCCCTCCCTCTGTCTCCCTCCCTCCCTCTGTCTCCCTCCCTCCCTCTGTCTCCCTCCCTCCCTCTGTCTCCGTCCCTCCCTCTCGGTCTCCCTCCCTCCCTCTGTCTCCCTCCCTCCCTCTGTCTCCCTCCCTCTCTCTCTCTGTCTCCCTCCCTCTCTGTCTCCCTCCCTCTCTGTCTCCCTCCCTCCCTCTGTCTCCCTCCCTCCCTCTCTCTGTCTCCCTCCCTCTCTCTGTCTCCCTCCCTCTCTCTGTCTCCCTCCCTCTCTCTGTCTCCCTCCCTCCCTCTGTCTCCCTCCCTCCCTCTGTCTCCCTCCCTCCCTCTGTCTCCCTCCCTCCCTCTGTCTCCCTCCCTCCCTCTGTCTCCCTCCCTCCCTCTCTGTCTCCCTCCCTCTCTCTGTCTCCCTCCCTCTCTCTGTCTCCCTCCCTCTCTCTGTCTCCCTCCCTCTCTCTGTCTCCCTCCCTCCCTCTGTCTCCCCCCCTCTCTCTGTCTCCCTCCCTCTCTCTGTCTCCCTCCCTCCCTCTGTCTCCCTCCCTCCCTCTGTCTCCCTCCCTCCCTCTGTCTCCCTCCCTCCCTCTGTCTCCCTCCCTCCCTCTCTGTCTCCCTCCCTCTCTCTGTCTCCCTCCCTCTGTCTCCCTCCCTCCCTCTGTCTCCCTCCCTCCCTCTGTCTCCCTCCCTCCCTCTGTCTCCCTCCCTCCCTCTGTCTCCCTCCCTCCCTCTCTGTCTCCCTCCCTCCCTCTCTCTCCTCCCTCTCTGCCTCCCTCCCTCTCTCTGCCTCCCTCCCTCTCTCTGCCTCCCTCCCTCTCTCTGCCTCCCTCCCTCTCTGCCTCCCTCCCTCTCTGTCTCCCTCCCTCTCCCTGTCTCTCTTTCTCCCTCCGTCTGTCTGTCTGTCTCCCTCCCTCTGTCTGTCTGCCTCCCTCCCTCTGTCTGTCTGCCTCCCTCTCTCTGTCTGTCTCCCTCCCTCTCTCTCTCTGCCTCCCTCTCTCTCTGCCTCCCTCTCTCTCCTCCCTCCCTCTCTCTCCTCCCTCCCTCTCTCTCCTCCCTCCCTCTCTCTCCTCCCTCTCTCTCCTCCCTCTCTCTGTCTCCCTCCCTCTCTCTGTCTCCCTCTTGTCTGTCTGTCTCCCTCTTGTCTGTCTGTCTCCCTCCCTCTGTCTTCCTCTCTCTCTCCCTCCCTCTCTCTCTCTATCTCTCTCTATCTCTCTCTATCTCTCTCTATCTCTATCTCTCTCTCTCCCTCTGTCTCACTCACTGTATTTGTCTCCCTCTCTCTCTGTCTCCTTCTCTGCCTCCCTCCCTCTTTCTGTCTCCTTCCCTCCCTATCCCTCCCCCTCTCTGTCTCCCCCTCTCTGTCTCCCTCTGTCTCACTCACCGTGTTTGTCTCCCTCT
>NC_140594.1:376304102-376311602 GCF_964204655.1 Triturus cristatus | reverse complement strand
CCTCCCTCCCTCTCCCTCCCTCCCTCCCTCTGTCTCCCTCCCTCTCTGTATCCCTCCCTCCCTCTATCTCCCTCCCTCCCTCTATCTCCCTCCCTCTGTCTCCCTCCCTCTGTCTCCCTCCCTCTGTCTCCCTCCCTCTGTCTCCCTCCCTCTGTCTCCCTCCCTCTGTCTCCCTCCCTCTGTCTCCTCCCTCTGTCTCCCTCCCTCTGTCTCCCTCCCTCTGTCTCCCTCCCTCTGTCTCCCTCCCTCTGTCTCCCTCCCTCTCCCTCCCTCTGTCTCCCTCCCTCTGTCTCCCTCCCTCTGTCTCCCTCCCTCTGTCTCCCTCCCTCTGTCTCCCTCCCTCTGGCTCCCTCCCTCTCTCTGTCTCCCTCCCTCTCTCTGTCTCCCTCCCTCTCTCTGTCTCCCTCCCTCTCTCTGTCTCCCTCCCTCTCTTTGTCTCCCTCCCTCTCTTTGTCTCCCTCCCTCTCTTTGTCTCCCTCCCTCTCTTTGTCTCCCTCCCTCTCTCTGTCTCCCTCCCTCTCTCTGTCTCCCTCCCTCTCTGTCTCCCTCCCTCTCTCTCTTCCCTCCCTCTCTCTCTTCCCTCCCTCTCTCTGTCTCCCTCTCTCTGTCTCCCTCTCTCTGTCTCCCTCCCTCTCTCTGTCTCCTTCCCTCTCTCTGTCTCCCTCTCTCTGTCTCCCTCTCTCTGTCTCCCTCTCTCTGTCTCCCTCTCTCTGTCTCCCTCCCTCTCTCTGTCTCCTTCCCTCTCTCTGTCTCCCTCCCTCTCTCTGTCTCCCTCCCTCTCTCTGTCTCCCTCCCTCTCTCTGTCTCCCTCCCTCTCTTTGTCTCCCTCTTGTCTCCCTCCCTCTCTTTGTCTCCCTCCCTCTCTCTGTCTCCCTCCCTCTCTCTGTCTCCCTCTCTCTGTCTCCCTCCCTCTCTCTGTCTCCCTCCCTCTCTCTGTCTCCCTCCCTCCCTCTGTCTCCCTCCCTCCCTCTGTCTCCCTCCCTCTCTCTTGTCTCCCTCCCTCTCTGTCTCCCTCCCTCTCTGTCTCCCTCCCTCTCTGTCTCCCCTCCCTCTCTGTCTCCCCTCCCTCTCTGTCTCCCCTCCCTCTCTGTCTCCCCTCCCTCTCTGTCTCCCCTCCCTCTCTGTCTCCCCTCCCTCTCTGTCTCCCCTCCCTCTCTGTCTCCCCTCCCTCCCTCTCTCTCTCCCCTCCCTCTCTCTCTCCCCTCCCTCTCACTCTCCCCTCCCTCTCTCTCTCCCCTCCCTCTCTCTCCTGCCTCCCTTCCTCTATCTGTCTCCCTCTTGTCTGTCTGTCTCCCTCTTGTCTGTCTGTCTCCCTCCCTCTGTCTTCCTCCCTCTCTCTGTCTCCCTCCCTCTCTCTGTCTCCCTCCCTCTCTCTGTCTTCCTCCCTCTCTCTGTCTCCCTCCCTCTCTATCTCCCTCCCTTTCTGTCTCCCTCCCTCTCTGTCTCCCTCCCTCTCTGTCTCCCTCCCTCTCTCTCTCTCCCTCCCTCTCTCTCTCTCCCTCCCTCTCTGCCTCCCTCCCTCTCTGCTCCCTCCCTCTCTGCCTCCCTCCCTCTCTGCCTCCCTCCCTCTCTGCCTCCCTCCCTCTCTCCCTCTTTGTCTCCCTCCCTCTTTGTCTCCCTCCCTCTCTCCCTCTTTGTCTCCCTCCCTCTCTCCCTCTTTGTCTCCCTCCCTCTCTCCCTCTTTGTCTCCCTCCTCTTTGTCTCCCTCCCTCCCCCTCTGCCTCCCTCCCTCCCTCTCTCTCCCTCCCTCCCTCTGTCTCCCTCCCTCCCTCTGTCTCCCTCCCTCCCTCCCTCTGTCTCCCTCCCTCCCTCTGTCTCCCTCCCTCCCTCTGGCTCCCTCCCTCTGGCTCCCTCCCTCCGGCTCCCTCCCTCTGTCTCCCTCCCTCTGTCTCCCTCCCTCCCTCCCTCTGTCTCCCTCCCTCTCTCTGTCTCCCTCCCTCTCTCTGTCTCCCTCCCTCTCTCTGTCTCCCTCCCTCTCTCTGTCTCCCTCCCTCTCTCTCTTCCCTCCCTCTCTCTCTTCCCTCCCTCTCTCTCTTCCCTCCCTCTCTCTCTTCCCTCCCTCTCTCTCTTCCCTCCCTCTCTCTCTTCCCTCCCTCTCTCTCTTCCCTCCCTCCTCTGTCTCCCTCCCTCTCTGTCTCCCTCCCTCTCTCTGTCTCCCTCCCTCTCTCTGTCTCCCTCTCTCTGTCTCCCTCTCTCTGTCTCCTCTCTCTGTCTCCCTCTCTCTGTCTCCCTCTCTCTGTCTCCCTCCCTCTCTCTGTCTCCCTCCCTCCCTCTGTCTCCCTCCCTCTCTCTGTCTCCCTCCCTCTCTCTGTCTCCTCCCTCTCTCTGTCTCCCTCCCTCCCTCTGTCTCCCTCCCTCTCTCTGTCTCACTCCCTCTCTGTCTCCCCCCTCTCTGTCTCCCCCCCTCTCTGTCTCCCCCCCTCTCTGTCTCCCTCCCTCTCTGTCTCCCTCCCTCTCTGTCTCCCTCCCTCTCTGTCTCCCCTCCCTCTCTGTCTCCCCTCCCTC
The DNA here is from genome assembly GCF_964204655.1 of Triturus cristatus. NCBI lineage: Eukaryota > Metazoa > Chordata > Amphibia > Caudata > Salamandridae > Triturus > Triturus cristatus. Next base: position 376,309,097 of record NC_140594.1, on the reverse strand, counting down.
TCTGTCTCCCTCCCTCTCTGTCTCCCTCCCTCTCTGTCTCCCCTCCCTCTCTGTCTCCCCTCCCTCTCTGTCTCCCCTCCCTCTCTCTCTCCCCTCCCTCTCTCTCTCCCCCTCCCTCTCTCTCTCCCCTCCCTCTCTCTCTCCCCTCCCTCTCTCTCTCCCCTCCCTCTCTCTCTCCCCTCCCTCTCTGTCTCCCCTCCCTCTCTCTCCTGCCTCCCTCCCTCTCTCTGTCTCCCTCTTGTCTGTCTGTCTCCCTCTTGTCTGTCTGTCTCCCTCTTGTCTGTCTGTCTCCCTCCCTCCCTCTGTCTTCCTCCCTCTCTCTGTCTCCCTCCCTCTCTGTCTCCCTCCCTCTCTGTCTCCCTCCCTCTCTCTCTCTCCCTCCCTCTCTGCCTCCCTCCCTCTCTGTCTCCCTCCCTCTCTGTCTCCCTCCCTCTCATTCTCCCCTCCCTCTCTGTCTCCCCTCCCTCTCTCTCCTGCCTCCCTCCCTCTCTCTGTCTCCCTCTTGTCTGTCTGTCTCCCTCTTGTCTGTCTGTCTCCTCTTGTCTGTCTGTCTCCCTCTTGTCTGTCTGTCTCCCTCCCTCCCTCTGTCTTCCTCCCTCCCTCTGTCTTCCTCCCTCTCTCTGTCTCCCTCCCTCTCTGTCTTCCTCCCTCTCTCTGTCTTCCTCCCTCTCTCTGTCTCCCTCCCTCTCTGTCTCCCTCCCTCTCGCTGTCTCCCTCCCTCTCGCTGTCTCCTCCCTCTCGCTGTCTCCCTCCCTCTCGCTGTCTCCCTCCCTCTCGCTGTCTCCCTCCCTCTCGCTGTCTCCCTCCCTCTCGCTGTCTCCCTCCCTCTCGCTGTCTCCCTCCCTCTCGCTGTCTCCCTCCCTCTTTGTCTCCCTCCCTCTTTGTCTCCCTCCCTCTTTGTCTCCCTCCCTCTTTGTCTCCCTCCCTCTGTCTCCCTCCCTCCCCCTCTGCCTCCCTCCTTCCCTCTCTGGAACTCCCTCCCTCTCTGCCCCCCTCCCTCTCTGCCCCCCTCCCTCTCTGCCTCCCTACCTCTCTGCCTCCCTCCCTCGCTGCCTCCCTCCCTCGCTGTCTCCCTCCCTCGCTGTCTCCCTCCCTCCCTCTGTCTCCCTCCCTCTGTCTCCCTCCCTCCCTCTGTCTCCCTCCCTCCCTCTGTCTCCCTCCCTCCCTCTGTCTCCCTCCCTCCCTCTGTCTCCCTCCCTCCCTCTGTCTCCCTCCCTCCCTCCCTCTGTCTCCCTCCCTCCCTCCCTCTGTCTCCCTCCCTCCCTCTCGGTCTCCCTCCCTCTCTCTGTCGGTCTCCCTCCCTCTCTCTGTCTCCCTCCCTCCCTCTCTCTGTCTCCCTCCCTCCCTCTCTCTGTCTCCCTCCCTCTCTCTGTCTCCCTCCCTCTCTCTGTCTCCCTCCCTCTCTCTGTCTCCCTCCCTCTCTGTCTCCCTCCCTCTCTGTCTCCCTCCCTCTCTGTCTCCCTCCCTCTCTGTCTCCCTCCCTCTCTGTCTCCCTCCCTCTCTGTCTCCCTCCCTCTCTCTGTCTCCCTCCCTCTCTCTGTCTCCCTCCCTCTCTCTGTCTCCCTCCCTCTCTCTGTCTCCCTCCCTCTCTCTGTCTCCCTCCCTCTCTCTGTCTCCCTCCCTCTCTCTGTCTCCCTCCCTCTCTCTGTCTCCCTCCCTCCCTCTCCCTCCCTCTGCCTCTCTCTCTTGTCTCCCTCTCCCTCTCTCTCTTGTCTCCCTCTCTCTCTCTCTCTTGTCTCCCTCTCTCTCTCCCTCTTGTCTCCCTCCCTCCCTCTGTCTCCCTCCCTCTGTCTCCCTCCCTCCCTCTGTCTCCCTCCCTCCCTCTGTCTCCCCCCCTCTCTCTCTCTGTCTCCCTCCCTCCCTCTGTCTCCCCCCTCTCTCTGTCTCCCTCCCTCTCTCTGTCTCCCTCCCTCTCTCTGTCTCCCTCCCTCTCTCTGTCTCCCTCCCTCTCTCTGTCTCCCTCCCTCCCTCTCTCTGTCTCCCTCCCTCCCTCTGTCTCCCTCCCTCTGTCTCCCTCCCTCCCTCTGTCTCCCTCCCTCCCTCTGTCTCCCCCCCTCTCTCTCTCTGTCTCCCTCCCTCTCTGTCTTCCTCCCTCTCTCTGTCTTCCTCCCTCTCTCTGTCTCCCTCCCTCTCTGTCTCCCTCCCTCTCGCTGTCTCCCTCCCTCTCGCTGTCTCCCTCCCTCTCGCTGTCTCCCTCCCTCTCGCTGTCTCCCTCCCTCTCGCTGTCTCCCTCCCTCTCGCTGTCTCCCTCCCTCTCGCTGTCTCCCTCCCTCTCGCTGTCTCCCTCCCTCTCGCTGTCTCCCTCCCTCTTTGTCTCCCTCCCTCTTTGTCTCCCTCCCTCTTTGTCTCCCTCCCTCTTTGTCTCCCTCCCTCTGTCTCCCTCCCTCCCCCTCTGCCTCCCTCCTTCCCTCTCTGGAACTCCCTCCCTCTCTGCCCCCCTCCCTCTCTGCCCCCCTCCCTCTCTGCCTCCCTACCTCTCTGCCTCCCTCCCTCGCTGCCTCCCTCCCTCGCTGTCTCCCTCCCTCGCTGTCTCCCTCCCTCCCTCTGTCTCCCTCCCTCTGTCTCCCTCCCTCCCTCTGTCTCCCTCCCTCCCTCTGTCTCCCTCCCTCCCTCTGTCTCCCTCCCTCCCTCTGTCTCCCTCCCTCCCTCTGTCTCCCTCCCTCCCTCTGTCTCCCTCCCTCCCTCTGTCTCCCTCCCTCCCTCTCGGTCTCCCTCCCTCCCTCTCGGTCTCCCTCCCTCTCTCTGTCGGTCTCCCTCCCTCTCTCTGTCTCCCTCCCTCCCTCTCTCTGTCTCCCTCCCTCCCTCTCTCTGTCTCCCTCCCTCCCTCTCTCTCTGTCTCCCTCCCTCTCTCTGTCTCCCTCCCTCTCTCTGTCTCCCTCCCTCTCTGTCTCCCTCCCTCTCTGTCTCCCTCCCTCTCTGTCTCCCTCCCTCTCTGTCTCCCTCCCTCTCTGTCTCCCTCCCTCTCTGTCTCCCTCCCTCTCTCTGTCTCCCTCCCTCTCTCTGTCTCCCTCCCTCTCTCTGTCTCCCTCCCTCTCTCTGTCTCCCTCCCTCTCTCTGTCTCCCTCCCTCTCTCTGTCTCCCTCCCTCTCTCTGTCTCCCTCCTCTCTCTGTCTCCCTCCCTCTCTCTGTCTCCCTCCCTCTCTCTGTCTCCCTCCCTCCCTCTCCCTCCCTCTGCCTCTCTCTCTTGTCTCCCTCTCCCTCTCTCTCTTGTCTCCCTCTCTCTCTCTCTCTTGTCTCCCTCTCTCTCTCCCTCTTGTCTCCCTCCCTCCCTCTGTCTCCCTCCCTCTGTCTCCCTCCCTCCCTCTGTCTCCCTCCCTCCCTCTGTCTCCCCCCTCTCTCTCTCTGTCTCCCTCCCTCCCTCTGTCTCCCCCCCTCTCTCTGTCTCCCTCCCTCTCTCTGTCTCCCTCCCTCTCTCTGTCTCCCTCCCTCTCTCTGTCTCCCTCCCTCTCTCTGTCTCCCTCCCTCCCTCTCTCTGTCTCCCTCCCTCCCTCTGTCTCCCTCCCTCTCTCTGTCTCCCTCCCTCTGTCTCCCTCCCTCCCTCTGTCTCCCCCCCTCTCTCTCTCTGTCTCCCTCCCTCTCTCTCTCTGTCTCCCTCCCTCCGTCTCCCCCCCCTCTCTCTGTCTCCCTCCCTCTCTCTGTCTCCCTCCCTCTCTCTGTCTCCCTCCCTCTCTCTGTCTCCCTCCCTCCCTCTCTCTGTCTCCCTCCCTCTCTCTGTCTCCCTCCCTCTCTCTGTCTCCCTCCCTCTCTCTGTCTCCCTCCCTCTCTCTGTCTCCCTCCCTCTCTCTGTCTCCCTCCCTCTCTCTGTCTCCCTCCCTCTCTCTGTCTCCCTCTCTCTGTCTCCCTCTCTGTCTCCCTCCCTCTCTCTGTCTCCCTCCCTCCCTCTCCCTCCCTCTGCCTCTCTCTCTTGTCTCCTTCTCCCTCTCTCTCTCCCTCTTGTCTCCCTCCCTCCCTCTGTCTCCCTCCCTCTGTCTCCCTCCCTCCCTCTGTCTCCCTCCCTCCCTCTGTCTCCCCCCCTCTCTCTCTCTGTCTCCCTCCCTCTCTCTGTCTCCCTCCCTCTCTCTCTCTCCCTCCCTCCCTCTGTCTCCCTCCCTCCCTCTCCCTCCTTCCCTCTGTCTCCCTCCCTCCCTCTCGGTCTCCCTCCCTCTGTCTCCCTCTCTCCCTCTGTCTCCCCCCCTCTCTCTCTCTGTCTCCCTCCCTCTCTCTCTCTGTCTCCCTCCCTCTCTCTGTCTCCCTCCCTCCCTCTGTCTCCCTCCCTCCCTCTGTCTCCCTCCCTCCCTCTGTCTCCCTCCCTCCCTCTGTCTCCCTCCCTCTGTCTCCCCCCCTCCCTCTGTCTCCCTCCCTCCCTCTGTCTCCCTCCCTCCCTCTGTCTCCCTCCCTCCCTCTCGGTCTCCCTCCCTCTCGGTCTCCCTCCCTCTCTCTGTCTCCCTCCCTCCCTCTCTCTGTCTCCCTCCCTCTCTCTGTCTCCCTCCCTCTCTCTGTCTCCCTCCCTCTCTGTCTCCCTCCCTCTCTGTCTCCCTCCCTCTCTGTCTCCCTCCCTCTCTGTCTCCCTCCCTCTCTCTGTCTCCCTCCCTCTCGGTCTCCCTCCCTCTCGGTCTCCCTCCCTCTCTCTGTCTCCCTCCCTCCCTCTCTCTGTCTCCCTCCCTCTCTCTGTCTCCCTCCCTCCCTCTCTCTGTCTCCCTCCCTCCCTCTCTCTGTCTCCCTCCCTCCCTCTCTCTGTCTCCCTCCCTCCCTCTGTCTCCCTCCCTCCCTCTGTCTCCCTCCCTCCCTCTGTCTCCCTCCCTCCCTCTGTCTCCCTCCCTCCCTCTGTCTCCCTCCCTCCCTCTGTCTCCCTCCCTCTCTCTGTCTCCCTCCCTCTCTCTGTCTCCCTCCCTCTCTCTGTCTCCCTCCCTCCCTCTGTCTCCCTCCCTCCCTCTCGGTCTCCCTCCCTCTCGGTCTCCCTCCCTCTCGGTCTCCCTCCCTCTCTGTCTCCTCCCCCTCTCTCTGTCTCCCTCCCTC
>NC_140594.1:375761602-376299102 GCF_964204655.1 Triturus cristatus | reverse complement strand
CTCTGTCTCCCTCCCTCTGTCTCCCTCCCTCTGTCTCCCTCCCTCTGTCTCCCTCCCTCTGTCTCCCTCCCTCTGTCTCCCTCCCTCCCTCTGTCTCCCTCCCTCCCTCTGTCTCCCTCCCTCCCTCCCTCTGTCTCCCTCCCTCTGGCTCCCTCCCTCTGTCTCCCTCCCTCTCTCTGGCTCCCTCCCTCTCTCTGTCTCCCTCCCTCTCTCTGTCTCCCTCCCTCTCTCTGTCTCCCTCCCTCTGCCTCCCTCCCTCCCTCTGTCTCCCTCCCTCTGTCTCCCTCCCTCTGGCTCCCTCCTCTGTCTCCCTCCCTCTCTCTGTCTCCCTCCCTCTCTCTGTCTCCCTCCCTCTCTCTGTCTCCCTCCCTCTCTCTGTCTCCTCTCTCTGTCTCCCTCCCTCTCTCTGTCTCCCTCCCTCTGTCTCCCTCCCTCTGTCTCCCTCCCTCTGCCTCCCTCCCTCCCTCTGTCTCCCTCCCTCCCTCCCTCTGTCTCCCTCCCTCTGGCTCCCTCCCTCTGGCTCCCTCCCTCTCTCTGTCTCCCTCCCTCTCTCTGTCTCCCTCCCTCTCTCTGTCTCCCTCCCTCTCTCTGTCTCCCTCCCTCTCTCTGTCTCCCTCCCTCTCTGTCTCCCTCCCTCTCTGTCTCCCTCCCTCTCTGTCTCCCTCCCTCTCTGTCTCCCTCCCTCTCTCTGTCTCCCTCTCTCTGTCTCCCTCTCTCTGTCTCCCTCTCTCTGTCTCCCTCCCTCCCTCTGTCTCCCTCCCTCCCTCTGTCTCCCTCCCTCTCTGTCTCCCTCCCTCTCTGTCTCCCCTCCCTCTCTGTCTCCCCTCCCTCTCTGTCTCCCCTCCCTCTCTGTCTCCCTCCCTCTCTGTCTCCCCTCCCTCTCTGTCTCCCCTCCCTCTCTGTCTCCCCTCCCTCTCTCTCTCCCCTCCCTCTCTCTCTCCCCTCCCTCCCTCTCTCTCTCCCCTCCCTCCCTCTCTCTCTCCCCTCCCTCTCTCTCTCTCTCCCCTCCCCCTCTCTCTCTCTCCCCTCCCTCTCTCTCCTGCCTCCCTCCCTCTATCTGTCTCCCTCTTGTCTGTCTGTCTCCCTCTTGTCTGTCTGTCTCCCTCCCTCTGTCTTCCTCCCTCTCTCTGTCTCCCTCCCTCTCTCTGTCTCCCTCCCTCTCTCTGTCTCCCTCCCTCTCTGTCTCCCTCCCTCTCTGTCTCCCTCCCTCTCTGTCTCCCTCCCTCTCTCTGTCTCCCTCTCTCTGTCTCCCTCCCTCTCTCTGTCTCCCTCCCTCTCTCTGTCTCCCTCCCTCTCTCTGTCTCCCTCCCTCTCTCTGTCTCCCTCCCTCTCTCTGTCTCCCTCCCTCTCTCTGTCTCCCTCTCTCTGTCTCCCTCCCTCTCTCTGTCTCCCTCCCTCTGTCTCCCTCCCTCTGTCTCCCTCCCTCTGCCTCCCTCCCTCCCTCTGTCTCCCTCCCTCCCTCCCTCTGTCTCCCTCCCTCTGGCTCCCTCCCTCTGTCTCCCTCCCTCTCTCTGTCTCCCTCCCTCTCTCTGTCTCCCTCCCTCTCTCTGTCTCCCTCCCTCTCTCTGTCTCCCTCCCTCTCTCTGTCTCCCTCCCTCTCTCTGTCTCCCTCCCTCTCTGTCTCCCTCCCTCTCTGTCTCCCTCCCTCTCTGTCTCCCTCCCTCTCTCTGTCTCCCTCCCTCTCTGTCTCCCTCCCTCTCTCTGTCTCCCTCTCTCTGTCTCCCTCTCTCTGTCTCCCTCTCTCTGTCTCCCTCCCTCCCTCTGTCTCCCTCCCTCCCTCTGTCTCCCTCCCTCTCTGTCTCCCTCCCTCTCTGTCTCCCCTCCCTCTCTGTCTCCCCTCCCTCTCTGTCTCCCCTCCCTCTCTGTCTCCCCTCCCTCTCTGTCTCCCCTCCCTCTCTGTCTCCCCTCCCTCTCTGTCTCCCCTCCCTCTCTCTCTCCCCTCCCTCTCTCTCTCCCCTCCCTCCCTCTCTCTCTCCCCTCCCTCCCTCTCTCTCTCCCCTCCCTCTCTCTCTCTCTCCCCTCCCCCTCTCTCTCTCTCCCCTCCCTCTCTCTCCTGCCTCCCTCCCTCTCTCTGTCTCCCTCTCTCTGTCTCCCTCTCTCTGTCTCCCTCTCTCTGTCTCCCTCTCTCTGTCTCCCTCTCTCTGTCTCCCTCTCTCTGTCTCCCTCTCTCTGTCTCCCTCTCTCTGTCTCCCTCTCTCTGTCTCCCTCCCTCTCTCTGTCTCCCTCCCTCCCTCTGTCTCCCTCCCTCCCTCTGTCTCCCTCCCTCCCTCTGTCTCCCTCCCTCTCTCTGTCTCCCTCCCTCTCTCTGTCTCACTCCCTCTCTGTCTCACTCCCTCTCTGTCTCCCTCCCTCTCTGTCTCCCTCCCTCTCTGTCTCCCTCCCTCTCTGTCTCCCTCCCTCTCTGTCTCCCCTCCCTCTCTGTCTCCCCTCCCTCTCTGTCTCCCCTCCCTCTCTGTCTCCCCTCCCTCTCTCTCCTGCCTCCCTCTCTCTCCTGCCTCCCTCCCTCTCTCTGTCTCCCTCTTGTCTGTCTGTCTCCCTCTTGTCTGTCTGTCTCCCTCTTGTCTGTCTGTCTCCCTCCCTCCCTCTGTCTTCCTCCCTCTCCCTCCCTCCCTCCCTCTCTGTCTCCCTCCCTCTCTGTCTCCCTCCCTCTCTGTCTCCCTCCCTCTCTGTCTCCCTCCCTCTCTGTCTCCCTCCCTCTCTGTCTCCCTCCCTCTCTGTCTCCCTCCCTCTCTCTCTCTCCCTCCCTCTCTGCCTCCCTCCCTCTCTGTCTCCCTCCCTCTCTCTCTCCCCTCCCTCTCTCTCTCCCCTCCCTCTCTCTCTCCCCTCCCTCTCTGTCTCCCCTCCCTCTCTCTCCTGCCTCCCTCCCTCTCTCTGTCTCCCTCTTGTCTGTCTGTCTCCCTCTTGTCTGTCTGTCTCCCTCTTGTCTGTCTGTCTCCCTCCCTCCCTCTGTCTTCCTCCCTCTCTCTGTCTCCCTCCCTCTCTGTCTTCCTCCCTCTCTCTGTCTCCCTCCCTCTCTGTCTCCCTCCCTCTCTGTCTCCCTCCCTCTCTCTGTCTCCCTCCCTCTCGCTGTCTCCCTCCCTCTCGCTGTCTCCCTCCCTCTCGCTGTCTCCCTCCCTCTCGCTGTCTCCCTCCCTCTCGCTGTCTCCCTCCCTCTCGCTGTCTCCCTCCCTCTCGCTGTCTCCCTCCCTCTCGCTGTCTCCCTCCCTCTCGCTGTCTCCCTCCCTCTTTGTCTCCCTCCCTCTTTGTCTCCCTCCCTCCCCCTCTGCCTCCCTCCTTCCCTCTCTGGAACTCCCTCCCTCTCTGCCCCCCTCCCTCTCTGCCCCCCTCCCTCTCTGCCTCCCTCCCTCGCTGCCTCCCTCCCTCGCTGCCTCCCTCCCTCGCTGTCTCCCTCCCTCGCTGTCTCCCTCCCTCGCTGTCTCCCTCCCTCTCTGTCTCCCTCCCTCTCTGTGTCTCCCTCCCTCTCTGTGTCTCCCTCCCTCTCTGTGTCTCCCTCCCTCTCTGTGTCTCCCTCCCTCTCTGTGTCTCCCTCCCTCTCTGTGTCTCCCTCCCTCTCTCTGTCTCCCTCCCTCCCTCTCTCTGTCTCCCTCCCTCCCTCTCTCTGTCTCCCTCCCTCCCCCTCTCTGTCTCCCTCCCTCCCTCTCTCTGTCTCCCTCCCTCTCTCTGTCTCCCTCCCTCTCTCTGTCTCCCTCCCTCTCTCTGTCTCCCTCCCTCTCTCTGTCTCCCTCCCTCTCTCTGTCTCCCTCCCTCTTTGTCTCCCTCCCTCTCTCCCCCCTCCCTCTCTGTCTCCCTCCCTCTCTGTCTCCCTCCCTCTCTGTCTCCCTCTCTCTCCTCCTCCCTCGTCTCCCTCCCTCTCTCTCTCCTCTCTCTGTCTCCCTCCCTCTCTCTGTCTCCCTCCCTCTCTCTGTCTCCCTCCCTCTCTCTGTCTCCCTCCCTCTCTCTGTCTCCCTCCCTCTCTCTGTCTCCCTCCCTCTCTCTTTCTCCCTCCCTCTCTCTTTCTCCCTCCCTCTCTCTGTCTCCCTCTTGTCTGTCTGTCTCCCTCTTGTCTGTCTGTCTCCCTCCCTCTGTCTTCCTCCCTCTATCTTCCTCCCTCTATCTTCCTCCCTCTATCTCTCTCTCTCCCTCTGTCTCACTCACTGTATTTGTCTCCTTCTCTGCCTCCCTCCCTCTTTCTGTCTCCTTCCCTCCCTCCCTCCCTATCCCTCCCCCTCTCTGTCTCCCCCTCTCTGTCTCCCTCTGTCTCACTCACTGTGTTTGTCTCCCTCTCTCTCTGTCTCCTTCTATCTCCCTCCCTCTCTATCTGTCTCTTTCCCTCTCTCTCCCTGTCTCCCTCCCTCCCTATCCCTCCCTCCCTATCCCTCCCTCCCTTTCCCTCCCTCTCTCTCTTTCTCTCTCCGTCCCCCTCCCTCCGTCCCCCTCCCTCTGTCCCCCTTCCTCCGTCTCCCTCCCTCCCTCTGTCTCGCTCCCTCACTCTCCCTCCCTCTGTCTCCCTCCCTCACTCTCCCTCCCTCTGTCTCCCTCCCTCTCTGTCTCCCTCCCTCTCTGTCTCCATCCCTCTCTGTCTCCCCTCCCTCTCTGTCTCCCCTCCCTCTCTGTCTCCCCTCCCTCCCTCTCTCTCCTGCCTCTCTCTCTCTGTCTCCCCTCCTCTCTCTGTCTCCCTCCCTCTCTCTGTCTCCCTCTTGTCTGTCTGTCTCCCTCCCTCTGTCTTCCTCTCTCTCTCCCTCCCTCTCTCTATCTCTCTCTCTCCCTCTGTCTCACTCACTGTATTTGTCTCCCTCTCTCTCTGTCTCCTTCTCTGGCTCCCCCCCTCTCTCTCTGCCTCCCTCCCTCTTTCTGTCTCCCTCCCTCCCTCTGTCTCCCTCCCTCCCTCTGTCTCCCTCCCTCCCTCTGTCTCCCTCCCTCCCTCTCTGTCTCCCTCCCTCCCTCTCTGTCTCCCTCCCTCCCTCTCTGTCTCCCTCCTATCCCTCCCTCTCTGTGTCTCCCTCTCTCTGTCTCCCTCCCTCTCTCTGTCTCCCTCCCTCTCTCTGTCTCCCTCCCCTCTCTGTCTCCCTCCCCCTCTCTGTCTCCCTCCCCCTCTCTGTATCCCTCCCCCTCTCTGTATCCCTCCCCCTCTCTGTATCCCTCCCCCTCTCTGTATCCCTCCCCCGTCTGTCTCCCTCCTCCCTCTGTCTCCCTCCCTCCCTCTGTCTCCCTCCCTCCCTCTGTCTCCCTCCCTCCCTCTGTCTCCCTCCCTCCCTCTGGATCCTTCCCTCCCTCTGTCTCCCTCCCTCTGCCTCCCTCTGTCTCCCTCCCTCTGCCTCCCTCTGTCTCCCTCCCTCTGCCTCCCTCTGTCTCCCTCCCTCCCTCTCCCTCCCTCCCTCCCTCTGCCTCCCTCCCTCCCTCTGTCTCCCTCCCTCCGTCTCCCTCCCTCCCTCCCTCTGTCTCCCTCCCTCCCTCTCTGTCTCCCTCCTATCCCTCCCTCTCTCTGTCTCCCTCTCTCTGTCTCCCTCCCTTTCTCTGTCTCCCTCCCTTTCTCTGTCTCCCTCCCCCTCTCTGTCTCCCTCCCCCTCTCTGTCTCCCTCCCCCTCTCTGTCTCCCTCCCCCTCTCTGTCTCCCTCCCCCTCTCTGTCTCCCTCCCCCTCTCTGTATCCCTCCCCCGTCTGTCTCCCTCCCTCCCTCTGCCTCCCTCTGTCTCCCTCCCTCTGCCTCCCTCTGTCTCCCTCCCTCTGCCTCCCTCTGTCTCCCTCCCTCCCTCTCCCTCCCTCCCTCCCTCTGCCTCCCTCCCTCCCTCTGTCTCCCTCCCTCCGTCTCCCTCCGTCTCCCTCCCTCCCTCTGTCTCCCTCCCTCCCTCTGTCTCCCTCCCTCTGCCTCCCTCCCTCCCTTTCTGCCTCCCTCCCTCCCTCTCTGCCTCCCTCCCTCCCTCTCTGCCTCCCTCCCTCCCTCTCTGCCTCCCTCCCTCTCTCCCTCTTTGTCTCCCTCCCTCTCTCCCTCTTTGTCTCCCTCCCTCTTTGTCTCCCTCCCTCTTTGTCTCCCTCCCTCTTTGTCTCCCTCCCTCTTTGTCTCCCTCCCTCTTTGTCTCCCTCCCTCCCCTCTGCCTCCCTCCCTCCCTCTCCCTCCCTCCTCACTCTCTGCCTCCCTCTCTCTCGCTGTCTCCCTCCCTCTCGCTGTCTCCCTCCCTCTCTCTGTCTCCCTCCCTCTCTCTGTCTCCCTCCCTCTCTCTGTCTCCCTCCCTCTCGCTGTCTCCCTCCCTCTCTCTGTCTCCCTCCCTCTCTCTGTCTCCCTCCCTCTCTCTGTCTCCCTCCCTCTCGCTGTCTCCCTCCCTCTCGCTGTCTCCCTCCCTCTTTGTCTCCCTCCCTCTTTGTCTCCCTCCCTCCCCCTCTCCCTCTTCCTCCCGCTGTCACCTCACCCGCTGCTCTCACTCCCTGCTGCCCTCCGTCAACTCACCCTGCTGTCCTCGTCACCAGCTGTCACCTCACACCGCGCTGAGACAACTTCCCGGGAACACACACAGCCGCCACACCCAAGTACTTCACAGGTCTTTTAAAGACCATTCACTTGTTAATGAGGCTTTGTTGTATTTCACCTCTTCTTAGCGCCCCTGCATCTCCACTCAATCAGAGTGGAGATGCAGGGGTGCTGAGAAGAGGTGAAATACAACAAAGCCTCATTAACAAGTGAATGGTCTTTAAAAGAATCGCCCGGCCCCCATAGCTCCGCGCTGCTGCAACCGGCGATATAGAAAAACACTGGTATGATGTCTGCAAGGTCCGCGGGCCGCCAAGGAAGGCTTGCCGGGCCGCTGGCGGCCCGCGGGCCGTACTCTGAGTACCCGTGCTCTAGAGCATACTATTTTTTTGTCTTCCTTTAATTTTCAATTTCATAGCATTATAGATAGACAATTCCAAAAATGTGCAACAGCCAAATGTGCAACAGTGTACGCGTTTCGTCCCTTTTATTTCCTGATGGGACTTCTTCAGGGCTGTTTAAACATAAAAACATACAAACAAACAGTACATTAGAAATAACATTTAAACATATTACAATTATAACAAACACTCATATTTACAATAATAGATATCAATCTGCATACAAAAATAAGGCCCTATACAAAAATAAGGTCCTGTTCCAGGCTTATTGGACCTTCAATTAAAAACAAGTAACAAAACATTACATTTATATACAAATCTCTATGATGGGCAGAGAGAATCTTATTGTGCCTCAACGCATACATGTTTTTACAATCCGGAAACACCACTCTTTCCCACCCTTGTGATCCCATAATGTACATTCTCTAGTGTATAATTCATATATATACAACCATTTATCTTCCCATGATTACCCTGTTTGTTTTAACAGAAACAGAACTGTTCTCCACTTAACTCCTTCATTCATGGATCAATCACTATTTCTAAACCATCCCTTCCTTCACATTTGATATTTGTTTAGCTCTAAGACTTGTTACTACTCAGAAGTAACAGGGCTTCTACTGTCTAATACTATACCACTCGATTATTTCAATTCAACTGAGTGTTTGTTATAATTGTAATATGTTTACATGTTATTTCTAATGTACTGTTTGTTTGTATGTTTTTTATGTTTAAACAGCCCTGAAGAAGTCCCATCAGGAAATAAAAGGGACAAAACTCGTAGGCTGTTGCACATTTGGCTGTTGCACATTTTTGGAATTGTCTAGCTATAATGCTATGAAATTGAAAATTAAAGGAAGATAAAAAATAGTGTGGTCTAGAGATTGACTTGTGTGCTGTATAGTGTCTTCTACTGTTGTTTTGGAAGTTGTACATTATAAAAAGAATTTCTTTAAGTGATGTAAAGATCGTATTGTGCTCCTCAAATCTTTGTTTTACTATTTTAGATGGCATTGATACTCCTATGGCACTAAATAATTCTACTTTAAACACTAATCGCCTCTCACAATCTGTCTCATCACACCCTCCGGATCTTACTTCACCAACATTGACTAGCCTGGACCCAATTTCTGCAGAGGCCTTTAAAACTTTGTATAGATCCATGAATTCTGGATCTCCTCTTGATCCCCTCCCACCAAAAAGATGGCGATAATGGGAAGACGAGCTGTCTGGCCCTCGCCTACAACTTTGTAATCACTCCCTTAAAACCAAGACAGTGCCTAACTGTTGGAAAAAAAGCTATTGTGAAGCCATTGCTGAAAAAAAGCCCTGTCTGATCCATCAGACTTAGCTAATTTTAGACCCATCTCCTTCTACCTTTTCCAATAATTTTTTTAGAGCGTTGCGTAAGCACAATCCTGTCGCAATATCTAGAGGACAATGTATGGTTAGAGGAAGAGCAATTTGGCTTCCGTCCTGGTCATGTAACCAAGACTGCTCTGATTTGCACTACCGATGAAATGCGTAGGATAACGGACAACGGACAGTCTGTTGTACTGGTCCTCCTTGATTTGTCAGCCGCGTTTGACATGGTGAACCACCGCACTCTTCTGTCTAGACTTATGTCAGTCGGTGTTGGCGGCCCTGTGTTAAACTGGCTAAAATCCTATCTGCTTGGCGGCTATCAGGCTGGATCTGTTTACCCCATTTTAATCTAAATTTAGAACAACCTCAAATGGCCTCCCCCAGGGCTCTTCTCAGCCCATTTGTATTCAACATGTATTTTAAACCCTTAAACTCTCTTTCAGTGCACCTTTGAGGCATTCATCCTGGATATATTTAACTGGATGATTCCAAACTCGCTTATGATGAATGGAAGTAAAACAGAGCTTCTCTGTTGTCCATCTAAAGTTCCTGTATCTTTATCCCCAAACTTCTGACCATTGCCCACGGACATTCCGTTGAGCAACTCAACTGTGGTACGAAACGTAGGGGTAGTTATGGACGAAGGTCTCACTATGGAAAAACATCTGAACAGAAATCACTGGGACCTGTGTCGCATTGACTTGTGCCCTCAGGAAGTAATACCCACTGCTTGACCTTCAAGCCAGATCACTGATCTCTAGAGGTGTCATATTCAGCAGGTTGGATTGTTCTAATTCCCTGTTACCAGGAGCCCCCTGGCTTTCTTTTAAAGAAGCTAGAGCGCATCCTGATAATCACAGCAAAGTTAACAGATATTCCTCCGCCACAAATGCCCTGAGAGATCTTCATTGGCTGCCTATCAAAGAGAGGATTATATTCAAATCTCTTAGTATTGTACATAAAGCACTATACAATAAAGGACCAAAACCCTTACAGGCCAGACTAACAAAATAAACTCCTGGCAGACCCCTTTGTTCAGCTACTTGTAACTTTGTCCAAGAATTTGAAAAGTCGAACAAGGAGTACATCCTTTTACCGCGAAAGCAGCTCAGATCTGGAATAAATTACCAGCCCCATTAAGACTTCACTCGGACCTACTAAAATTCAGAAAGCCTTTGAAAACCTTGCTTTTCCCTCACTAATAGCTAGGTTTTAGCTCTTTCAGATCGGGGAGAGCAACATTATAGCTTTTACCCACCTTTTGGAGTCTGGCGCAGCCAGTTTTTTCCTCTGCTCTGCGAGCACAATCGTGCAGGACAGATGTCTGTCCCCAGTACTATCTTTCTCATAGATTTCATTGTGCAAGAACTTTCTAAAAATTAAAGAGCAAATGTTAGAAAACCTCCGTGACTTAGCAAATTGTCTGAACCATATTTGACACCTTTCACAATTAAGACTTTGTGGATGTCTGCCATAAGTTACAACCCATCATTTTTAGGTCTCGCCTAGCGAACGTAGCGCATGCGCTGCTTCGCCTTGGCGAGCCTATTGTTGTCGGTTTGGTGCACGAAGGGAGACAAACCATGTGCCCACACCAACAGGCGATGTGCACGCGCATGGAGTCTCCTCTCTAGCGATGTAAGCTTTCACATGCTCCCACCTTGATTTAGGTTTCAGTTTCACTGCACGATGCAACTATACAAGGCAAACACATACATTTCAGCGCTTCAGCATATCAAGAACTTTGTGCCACATGGTATTTACCTTGCTTTTTTTCGCTTTTGTTGCCTCAACACACAACTGTATTGTTCTTGCCTTGCCGTGCTTTTTATCTGCCCTGCAATCTATCCTGGCACTTCTTCTCGCGTTGTTAACTCGCCGTGCGAACCAGGTCAGCAGAGCTGCTCTAGAGGCAGAGAACCAGGTCAGCAGAGCTGCTCTAGAGGCAGAGAACCAGGTCAGGAGAGCTGCTGTAGAGCCAGAGAACCAGGTTAGCAGAGCCGCTTTAGAGCCGGAGAACCAGGTCAGCAGAGCTGCTCTAGAGGCAGAGAACCAGGTCAGCAGAGCTGCTCTAGAGGCAGAGAACCAGGTCAGCAGAGCTGCTCTAGAGGCAGAGAAGCAGGTCAGCAGAGCTGCTCTAGAGGCAGAGAAGCAGGTCAGCAGAGCTGCTCTAGAGGCAGAGAAGCAGGTCAGCAGAGCTGCTCTAGAGGCAGAGAAGCAGGTCAGCAGAGCTGCTCTAGAGGCAGAGAAGCAGGTCAGCAGAGCTGCTTCAGAGCCAGAGAAGCAGGTCAGCAGAGCTGCTCTAGAGCCAGAGAACCAGGTCAGCAGAGCTGCTTTAGAGCCAGAGAACCAGGTCAGCAGAGCCGCTTCAGAGCCAGATAACCAGGTCAGCAGAGCTGCTCTAGAGCCTAAGAACCAGGCCAGCAGAGCTGCTGTAGAGCCAGAGAAACCAGGTCAGCAGAGCTCCTCTAGAGCCAGAGAACCAGATCAGCAGAGCTGCTTCAAAGCCAGAGAACCAGGCCAGCAGAGCTGCCTTAGAGCTATAGAACCAGGTCAGCAGAGCTGCTTCAAAGCCAGAGAACCAGGTCAGCAGAGCTGCTTCAAAGCCAGAGAACCAGGTCAGCAGAGCTACTCTAGAGCGAGAGAACCAGGTCTGCAGAGCTGCTGTAGAGCCAGAGAAACCAGGTCAGCAGAGCTGCTTTAGAGGGAGAGAACCAGGTCAGCAGAGCTGCTTTAGAGGGAGAGAACCAGGCCAGCAGAGCTGCTCTAGAGCCAGAGAGCCAGGTCAACAGAGCTGCTCTGGGGCCAGAGAACCTGGTCAGCAGAGCTGCTTTAGAGCCATAGAACCAGGTCAGCAGAGCTGCTTTAGAGCCATAGAGCCAGGTCAGCAGAGCTGCTTTAGAGCCATAGAACCATGTCAGCAGAGCTGCTTTAGAGCCAGAGAACCCGGTCAGCAGAGCCTTTGTAGAGCCAGGGAACCAGGTCAGCAGAGCTGCTTTAGAGCCAGAGAACCAGGTCAGCAGAGCTGCTTTAGAGCCAGAGAGCCAGGTCAGCAAAGCTGCTTTAGAGCCAGAGAACCAGGTCAGCGAAGCTGCTTTAGAGCCAGAGAACCAGGTCAGCAGAGCTACTTTAGAGGGAGAGAACCAGGTCAGCAGAGCTGCTTTAGAGCCAGAGAGCCAGGTCAGCAGAGCTGCTTTACAGAGGGAGAACCAGGTCAGCAGAGCTGCTCAAGGGCCAGAGAACCAGGTCAGCAGAGCCGTTGTAGAACCTGACAACCACCAGGTCAGCAGAGCTGCTCTAGAGCCTAAGAACCAGGTCAGCAGTGCTGCTCTAGAGCCAGACAACCAGGTTAGCAGAGCTACTGTAGAGCCAGAGAAACCAGGACAGCAGAGCTGCTTTAGAGGGAGAGAACCAGGTCATCAGAGCTGCTTTAGAGCCAGAGAACCAGGTCAGCAGAGCTGCTTCAAAACCAGAGAACCAGGTCAGCAGAGTCGTTGTAGAGCCTGAGAACCAGGTCAGCAGAGCTGCTTTAGAGCCAGAGAACCAGGTCTGCAGAGCCGCTTTAGAGGGAGAGAACCAGGTCATCAGAGCTGCTCTAGAGCCAGAGAACCAGGTCAGCAGAGCTGCTCTGGAGCCTACGAACCAGGTCAGCAGAGCTGCTCTAGAGCCAGAGAAACCAGGTCAGCAGAGCTGCTTTAGAGCCAGAGAACCAGGTCAGCAGAGCTGCTTCAAAGCCAGAGAACCAGGTCAGCAGAGCCGTTGTAGAGCCTGAGAACCAGGTCAGCAGAGCTGCTTTAGAGCCATAGAACCAGGTCAGCAGAGCTGCTTTAGAGCCATAGAACCAGGTCAGCAGAGCTGCTTTAGAGGGAGAGAACCTGGCCAGCAAAGCTGCTTTAGAGGGAGAGAACCAGGTCAGCAGAACTGCTTTAGAGCCATAGAACCAGGTCAGCAGAACTGCTTTAGAGCCATAGAACCAGGTCAGCAGAGCTGCTTTAGAGCCATAGAACCAGGTCAGCAGAGCTGCTTTAGACCCATAGAACCAGGTCAGCAGAGCTGCTTTAGAGCCATAGAACCAGGTCAGCAGAGCTGCTTTAGAGCCAGAGAACCAGGTCAGCAGAGCCTTTGTAGAGCCAGGGAACCAGGTCAGCAGAGCTGCTTTAGAGCCAGAGAGCCAGGTCAGCAAAGCTGCTTTAGAGCCAGAGAACCAGGTCAGCAGAGCTGCTTTAGAGCCAGAGAACCAGGTCAGCAGAGCCTTTGTAGAGCCAGGGAACCAGGTCAGCAGAGCTGCTTTAGAGCCAGAGAGCCAGGTCAGCAAAGCTGCTTTAGAGCCAGAGAACCAGGTCAGCAGAGCTGCTTTAGAGGGAGAGAACCAGGTCAGCAGAGCTGCTTTAGAGGGAGAGAACCAGGTCAGCAGAGCTGCTTTAGAGCCAGAGAACCAGGTCAGCAGAGCTGCTTTACAGAGAGAGAACCAGGTCAGCAGAGCTGCTCAAGGGCCAGAGAACCAGGTCAGCAGAGCCGTTGTAGAACCTGACAACCACCAGGTCAGCAGAGCTGCTCTAGAGCCAGACAACCAGGTCAGCAGAGCTACTGTAGAGCCAGAGAAGCCAGGACAGCAGAGCTGCTTTAGAGGGAGAGAACCAGGCCAGCAGAGCTGCTTTAGAGCCAGAGAACCAGGTCAGCAGAGCCGTTGTAGAGCCTGAGAACCAGGTCAGCAGAGCTGCTTTAGAGCCAGAGAACCAGGTCTGCAGAGCCGCTATAGAGGGAGAGAACCAGGTCATCAGACCTGCTCTAGAGCCTGAGAACCAGGTCAGCAGAGCTGCTCTGGAGCCTAAGAACCAGGTCAGCAGAGCTGCTCTAGAGCCAGAGAAACCAGGTCAGCAGAGCTGCTTTAGAGCCAGAGAACCAGGTCAGCAGAGCTGCTTCAAAGCCAGAGAACCAGGTCAGCAGAGCCGTTGTAGAGCCTGATAACCAGGTCAGCAGAGCTGCTCCAGAGCCAGAGAACCAGGTCAGCAGAACTGCTGTAGAGCCAGAGAAACCAGGTCAGCAGAGCTGCTTTAGAGGGAGAGAACCAGGTAAGCAGAGCTGCTTTAGAGCCATAGAACCAGGTCAGCAGAGCTGCTTTAGAGCCATAGAACCAGGTCAGCAGAGCTGCTTTAGAGCCAGAGAACCAGGTCAGCAGAGCTGCTTTAGAGCCAGAGAGCCAGGTCAGCAAAGCTGCTTTAGAGCCAGAGAACCAGGTCAGCAGAGCTGCTTTAGAGGGAGAGAACCAGGTCAGCAGAGCTGCTTTAGAGGGAGAGAACCAGGTCAGCAGAGCTGCTTTACAGAGAGAGAACCAGGTCAGCAGAGCTGCTCAAGGGCCAGAGAACCAGGTCAGCAGAGCCGTTGTAGAACCTGACAACCACCAGGTCAGCAGAGCTGCTCTAGAGCCAGACAACCAGGTCAGCAGAGCTGCTTTAGAGCCATAGAACCAGGTCAGCAGAGCTGCTTTAGAGGGAGAGAACCAGGCCAGCAAAGCTGCTCTAGAGCCATAGAACCAGGTCAGCAGAACTGCTTTAGAGCCATAGAACCAGGTCAGCAGAACTGCTTTAGAGCCATAGAACCAGGTCAGCAGAGCTGCTTTAGAGCCATAGAACCAGGTCAGCAGAGCTGCTTTAGACCCATAGAACCAGGTCAGCAGAGCTGCTTTAGAGCCATAGAACCAGGTCAGCAGAGCTGCTTTAGAGCCAGAGAACCAGGTCAGCAGAGCCTTTGTAGAGCCAGGGAACCAGGTCAGCAGAGCTGCTTTAGAGCCAGAGAGCCAGGTCAGCAAAGCTGCTTTAGAGCCAGAGAACCAGGTCAGCAGAGCTGCTTTAGAGCCAGAGAACCAGGTCAGCAGAGCCTTTGTAGAGCCAGGGAACCAGGTCAGCAGAGCTGCTTTAGAGCCAGAGAGCCAGGTCAGCAAAGCTGCTTTAGAGCCAGAGAACCAGGTCAGCAGAGCTGCTTTAGAGGGAGAGAACCAGGTCAGCAGAGCTGCTTTAGAGGGAGAGAACCAGGTCAGCAGAGCTGCTTTAGAGCCAGAGAACCAGGTCAGCAGAGCTGCTTTACAGAGAGAGAACCAGGTCAGCAGAGCTGCTCAAGGGCCAGAGAACCAGGTCAGCAGAGCCGTTGTAGAACCTGACAACCACCAGGTCAGCAGAGCTGCTCTAGAGCCAGACAACCAGGTCAGCAGAGCTACTGTAGAGCCAGAGAAGCCAGGACAGCAGAGCTGCTTTAGAGGGAGAGAACCAGGCCAGCAGAGCTGCTTTAGAGCCAGAGAAACAGGTCAGCAGATCTGCTTCAAAACCAGAGAACCAGGTCAGCAGAGCCGTTGTAGAGCCTGAGAACCAGGTCAGCAGAGCTGCTTTAGAGCCAGAGAACCAGGTCTGCAGAGCCGCTATAGAGGGAGAGAACCAGGTCATCAGACCTGCTCTAGAGCCTGAGAACCAGGTCAGCAGAGCTGCTCTGGAGCCTAAGAACCAGGTCAGCAGAGCTGCTCTAGAGCCAGAGAAACCAGGTCAGCAGAGCTGCTTTAGAGCCAGAGAACCAGGTCAGCAGAGCTGCTTCAAAGCCAGAGAACCAGGTCAGCAGAGCCGTTGTAGAGCCTGATAACCAGGTCAGCAGAGCTGCTCCAGAGCCAGAGAACCAGGTCAGCAGAACTGCTGTAGAGCCAGAGAAACCAGGTCAGCAGAGCTGCTTTAGAGGGAGAGAACCAGGTAAGCAGAGCTGCTTTAGAGCCATAGAACCAGGTCAGCAGAGCTGCTTTAGAGCCAGAGAACCAGGTCAGCAGAGCTGCTTTAGAGCCAGAGAGCCAGGTCAGCAAAGCTGCTTTAGAGCCAGAGAACCAGGTCCGCAGAGCTGCTTTAGAGGGAGAGAACCAGGTCAGCAGAGCTGCTTTAGAGGGAGAGAACCAGGTCAGCAGAGCTGCTTTAGAGCCAGAGAACCAGGTCAGCAGAGCTGCTTTACAGAGAGAGAACCAGGTCAGCAGAGCTGCTCAAGGGCCAGAGAACCAGGTCAGCAGAGCCGTTGTAGAACCTGACAACCACCAGGTCAGCAGAGCTGCTCTAGAGCCAGACAACCAGGTCAGCAGAGCTACTGTAGAGCCAGAGAAGCCAGGACAGCAGAGCTGCTTTAGAGGGAGAGAACCAGGCCAGCAGAGCTGCTTTAGAGCCAGAGAAACAGGTCAGCAGATCTGCTTCAAAACCAGAGAACCAGGTCAGCAGATCTGCTTCAAAACCAGAGAACCAGGTCAGCAGAGCCGTTGTAGAGCCTGAGAACCAGGTCAGCAGAGCTGCTTTAGAGCCAGAGAACCAGGTCTGCAGAGCCGCTATAGAGGGAGAGAACCAGGTCATCAGAGCTGCTCTAGAGCCTGAGAACCAGGTCAGCAGAGCTGCTCTGGAGCCTAAGAACCAGGTCAGCAGAGCTGCTCTAGAGCCAGAGAAACCAGGTCAGCAGAGCTGCTTTAGAGCCAGAGAACCAGGTCAGCAGAGCTGCTTCAAAGCCAGAGAACCAGGTCAGCAGAGCCGTTGTAGAGCCTGATAACCAGGTCAGCAGAGCTGCTCCAGAGCCAGAGAACCAGGTCAGCAGAACTGCTGTAGAGCCAGAGAAACCAGGTCAGCAGAGCTGCTTTAGAGGGAGAGAACCAGGTAAGCAGAGCTGCTTTAGAGCCATAGAACCAGGTCAGCAGAGCTGCTTTAGAGCCATAGAACCAGGTCAGCAGAGCTGCTTTAGAGCCGTAGAACCAGGTCAGCAGAGGTGCTTTAGAGCCAGAGAACCAGGTCCGCAGAGCTGCTTCGAAGCCAGAGAACCAGGTCAGCAGACTGGCTTTTGAGCCAGAGAAGCAGGCCAGCAGAGCTGCTGTAGAGCCTTAGAAACCAGGTCAGCAGAGCTGCTGTAGAGCCTTAGAAACCAGGTCAGAAGAGCTGCCTCAGAAGGAGAGAACCAGGTCAGCAGAGCTGCTCTAGAGCCAGAGAAACCAGGTCAGCAGAGCTGCTTTAGAGCCAGAGAACCAGGTCAGCAGAGCTGCTTCAAAGCCAGAGAACCAGGTCAGCAGAGCCGTTGTAGAGCCTGATAACCAGGTCAGCAGAGCTGCTCTAGAGCCAGAGAACCAGGTCAGCAGAGCTGCTGTAGAGCCAGAGAAACCAGGTCAGCAGAGCTGCTTTAGAGGGAGAGAACCAGGTAAGCAGAGTTGCTTTAGAGCCATAGAACCAGGTCAGCAGAGCTGCTTTAGAGCCATAGAACCAGGTCAGCAGAGCTGCTTTAGAGCCGTAGAACCAGGTCAGCAGAGCTTCTTTAGAGCCAGAGAACCAGGTCAGCAGAGCTGCTTCGAAGCCAGAGAACCAGGTCAGCAGACTTGCTTTTGAGCCAGAGAAGCAGGCCAGCAGAGCTGCTGTAGAGCCAGAGAAACCAGGTCAGCAGAGCTGCTGTAGAGCCTTAGAAACCAGGTCAGAAGAGCTGCCTTAGAAGGAGAGAACCAGGTCAGCAGAGCTGTTCTAGAGCCAGAGAACCAGGTCAGCAGAGCTGTTCTAGAGCCAGAGAACCAGGTCAGCAGAGCTGCTTTAGAGCCAAAGAACCAGATCACCAGAGCTGCTTTAGAGCCAGAGAACCAGGTCAGCAGAGCTGCTTTAGAGCCACAGAACCAGGTCAGCAGAGCTGCTGTAGAGCTATAGAACCAGGTCAGCAGAGCTGCTGTAGAGCCAGAGAATCATGTCAGCAGAGCTGCTGTAGAGCCAGAGAACCAGGTCAGCAGAGCTGCTCTAGAGCCAGAGAAGCAGGTCAGCAGAGCTGCTCTAGAGCCAGAGAACCAGGTCAGCAGAGCTGCTTTAGAGCCAGAGAACCAGGTCAGCAGAGCTGCTTTAGAGCCACAGAACCAGGTCAGCAGAGCTGCTTTAGAGCCAGAGAACCAGGTCAACAGAGCCACTGTAGAGCTAGAGAACCAGGTCAGCAGAGCTGCTTTAGAGGCAGAGAACCAGATCAGCAGAGCCGTTGTAGAGCCAGAGAACCAGGTCAGCAAAGCTGCTTTAGAATCAGAGAAACAGGACATTCGGGCTTATTTACAAGCCCCTTGTGCCGCCGCTGCGTCACTTTTTCCCACACAAAAGTGATGCAGCGGCAGTGCAAGGGACTTGTAAATAAGCCCCATTGTGCCCATTCAAATGCAATAAAACAGTTACGTAACCTTCACACCACGGAAAAGGTGAAATAAAGCACCAGTTTCTAAAGTTATTGCTCTTTCCACAGTTACTGGTAACTCAAGTCTCCTGCTGAGGTCAACTACATTTTATGTAATTTAAAACGTCAGGTATCAAAATGCAAAGTTGTGTTAGCTATTAGCCTTACACTCGCTGAACAACTGCCTCCTACCATAGAACTGTTACGAGTGTCTACAAATCTAAGATTGTATTTTGGGAAGTAGATGATGCACCTCATGCCTGCAACATAAAACAAGCATTTGCAATGCAATAGGGCTTGCATTATTAAAAGTTTGAGCTATTGGCGTTGCAAATGATAATATTTGTTAGTTTTTGTATTTTTTTGTTAAAAAATATTACAGCAGTAGCATAAGTAATGAAATAAAATCCACGTAGACCACCAGTACCACCACCACTACCACCACCAGTACCACCACCACCACCAGTACCAATACCACCACCACTACCACCACCGCTACAACCACCACAAGTACCATAAACACCACTACAATTAATACTATTACTACTCTGTGGTGATAGTAATAATAATAGTGTTAGTTATGGTACTGGTGGAAAATTACTATTATAAATTACAATACCTGTTAATTTTTCAAAAGGCATTGCCATTTACAATACCAATAGCTCTGAAACTCGCAGTTGCGAGACCTATTGCATTTTAAATGCTTGTTTAAGTAGTGTCAGCAAGGTGTCTATAGATCAGAGTGGGCAATCCTCCTAGTTGAAGACAAATGTGGAAAGGGGATGAATGGTGATTGTAGGAGAGTAGGATCTGCTTCACATGGGTAGCCCCACGTTTTGCTGGTGTTTCACTGTTTTTTTACCTTAGTCTGGCTGTGGCCCTGCTAATCGGGACCCCATCCTAGCTGCTTCCTCTCTAAAATGGTTTCCATGTACATTATGTACATTTCTAATTGGATTCTTGAGTGCCTTATAAGCCCCTAGTATATGGTATACTTTGTACCTAGGGCATAGGTACTTCAGAGGCCTACCAGGGGCTGAAGCATGTATTATGCTACCCCTGGGAAGCACTCCAAAATGGCACCACAGGTCTGCTACTGCAGCCTTGGTAAGGTGGTGCTTGCACCCCTTACTGTGGTATAGGCTACCTATATCACTACCATTGCACACACATATAAAACCTATAAGTCACTCCTGTGGCAGGCCTTAACAATCCTGAAAGCAGAGTGCTTAGTTTTTATGTGAGAGGGTGCCCCTGCATGAGCAGAGCCCCTCTGCAGCGTTCTGAGTAGCTCCTCTGATGCCGTTTGTGGTGCAGCCTGACCATATACTCTTAAGTGCATTATAACCTCGCAGTAAATGCTAACTTTGGACTGGCTGCACGGAAACATGTCGTGTTTGGTGTCAAACGCTTTGGAATACTACCCCCCCCCCCCCCCCGCCAATTCTGGCGGCGGGGGTAGCATTCCACCCTTCTAGAGGGAAAGACATGTTCACACTGGTCTAACCCGGTAAAGACTTTCTACAGCCCTGGCATCACAAAATGGCTGCCACTGCCACAGACACGGGTCTGGCCTCCTGCTGCTGACCGAAACTCCAGCAAGGGAGGTCTGGACAATAGGTTTCCTGTCCCAGGGAGGTGTAACCACCTCCCCAGACAGGCAGATGTGTATTAGGGCTGGGCGGGAGCACTCTCTGGTGCTTTGAAGTCCTGCACTGGGGGCACACTTGATGTCCCTGTGCATAGTCCAGTTCAAACCGGTTGCAGGGGCTATCTGCCCCTGCTCTGGCGCGAAACTGGACAAAGGAAATGGGTGTAACCACCCCTCTTTCCAAACCCTCCCATAGGTGGGTCCCTAGAGTATGTCCAACCCCCAAACTTAGTATAAGTATGGGAACCCAGTCCTTTGAGACTTTAGATTACCCTGGATGAAACTCTGCAACATATATCCTGGACCTTCGATGTTCTACTTTGCCTAGAAGACTGAAGAAATCTCCCTTGGGGTCAAGGAGTGACTCCCCTGCTTGGCAGGCACCAAATAAGCAACTGACCAGTCTGCATCGCTGAAACTCCCGCCGCACGCCGAAGTCTTTGCATCACTAGAGGTGGATTTCCAGACTTCCCCAAGGCTACCCTGAGTCCACAGCAAAGCTGAGGCCCTGCAGCTCCATCATCTTCCTGGTCTTCCTCGAAGTTGTGCTTTGGGCTCCGAGTAGCCCCAGCCTTGAGCACCTCCTGCACCGAAGATTTCTGGCCTCCACTCCACGAGTGACCCCATGGCCAGTTTCCAGTGCGTCCGCTCGAGGCTCCTTCGCGATCGCTAGCCTGTTGGCTAGTGGGTCCCCACGAAGGCAACTCCTCTTCTGATTGGGCTTTCCTGATTGCTCCAGACGTGCCCCGACTTACCCTCGCTGGGTGAGTCCCCCAGACCTTGCCGGTCTGCACCGACGTCCTTTCTCTGATTCCAAGTGACTTGCCGTTGCCAAGGCTTGTTGGGTCCAATCTGGGCACCGACACCGCAACACTCGACAGACTTCGTGGGACAGCTCCAATCCATCGGCGCCTCCTGGACCTCGTGGCTGAAGAGTCAAGACACCCGTCAACTCACCTGAAGCACCCGACATCTGTGGGCATTGGTCTATCGTGCCCTTGATCACTGGTAAGTGACCCAGACTCTGTCCCCTCTGCTTTCAGGTTCCTTCCATCCTAGATCCGGGCTTGGATCTCTCCGGACACTTCTCCTCTTCATGGCAGCAGCACGTCCTGAGCAGCTTCCATTGAAAACAGCGACGCGACCCGACACCATTTGACACCTATGCACCCGGCTTCCCTGGGTGAGGTAACTAGAGTACTCCGGTGCTCCCGTGGGTGTTGGCCAAAAGGGTTCGCTAGTAGATATTTTCTAAGTGTCCTTAAAATCTAAATTTCCAACCGCAACATTCCCCATAGAAGTAAACGGCGATTCGCGGCTGTGTTCTCACACTGCATGTGTCCTCTGTGGGTCCCCTGTGTCACTACCTTGGGTGGTTCCTTGTGGTCCAAGCACTTCTACAGGCTCTAGGCCTTGTGTTTAGCTCAGTCGTGGTTCTTATACCACTTTATTGGTATATAGTTTGGTACGCCCCTTGGGCCCAAACGTGTATTTGTGCTATTACTGTTGATTGCTGTCTTGTAACTTAAATACTTCGAACTCCAGTCTCATAAAGAGACTAGAGGGGTGTGCTTTATCTTAAATACATATATTTTAAATATATACCTGGTGTGGTTGTCCTTTCATTTGATCATTCAAGAGATTATAGACTGGTAAAACAAGCTGCTTTACACTCCTTCAAGACTTAGCTTGAAGGCTGCTCTCCATAGCTACCACTAGGATAGCTTTCAATAAAGGTTGTCTTTAACCTATCACCATAAGGGGTTGTTTGGACTGATACAAGGTGCCCACTATAACTATTGGACAGCATATATCAGGCCAACTTCTCACAGTGATGACCCTATGTCTTCAAAGTCTAGATATCATTGCCGATCCTAGCACCAGAAAGATGTGGTCTGCTCCTGAAAGAAGGATGATGGGAAGCAGATCCGGTAATGAAGGCGGTCAATTTGTATCTACTGTGAGCTACAGTGGACACTGACATGCATCATTGATAAGTCTGTTGACTTTAATCACCAGCTTTCCCAGTTAGGTAGCCAAATTCTTATTTTACAAGTAATTCCTGGTCCCTGGAATGGATCAGTCATCAACTCCAGGGTGTGCAGTTGTCCCCTCTTAAGAATTAGGCTATAAAGAGCCACTTGAGCCGAACAAAAATAAATGTGATCAAAAATTGTAGGAGAAATAAAACCCAAATGCGGCCCATATATCAACATTTGTGTCTACTTTGGTGCAGCTATCAAAATTTCGGGTTTGATCCTTTACTAAATTTTACATAGACTCCACCGCTGGGAATGAGATTAAAATTGGATGGTCAGTGTACCTGTCTTCTTGATTCATGGCTATTGTGAATCTTGAAAATTAGACTTCCATAAAAATGAATTATATGGTTACTGAGACTTCAAAACATATGAATCGTAAGGCTACCAATATTTCAGCACGCTGCATCCTGTTCCCTGGTAAGCCTTGGGTAAAAAGTGGCAGCCAACTGAGAGAGCTCCCCTGTTGACAGATGTAGTCGCTCCAGCCTATTTATTGATATCCTAAAGTCTGTTGTTCAAATATTGAGTCTTGCTCCTCATCACATTCCCTAAAGACTATCTCAATAGTACTCTTCCATTTACAGGTGTTTGCAGGGTTTATTCTGTGTGACATTTGCTCAGTCACCTCAGAACCTTTTACGATTATCTTCACTTCTGAGGGATAAGCATACTGTAGAAAGCTGGTTCTGTCTATACTATACCAAAGTGAGGTATAGTGTGCACAGAGTCTGGTGGAAACCAAAAGGTAGGCAGAGGTAAAAGTACATAGAACCTTACTCTCTATTTGGGGTAGTGTGGTCGAGCAGTAAGGCTTTATCAGAGGACCGTGTTGAGCATTTGTTGCACACACTCAATCAGCAAATTAATTCACACACTCAAAGACTGAACTTCATACCAATTGTTTTTGTATAAAAATATTCTTTTAGTTATTTTATTTCCTAGAACCAAGCAAGCCTGGTACAGGTAAGTGATAAATACTTTGCAGTAAATATACAGTTGTAAAACAGTTTGGATTGTAATGGTATATGCACTTTGTTTTGACCTTCAGTATTGTTGCAGAGAAATGCAATTGCTTTGTAAATACAGTACATAGACTTGAATGGGCTTTTCAGTAAAATACCAGGTAAGTAGTGGAGGGTTGAAATATTTGGGAGTACTCCTTTCAGACGTTAGGTTGACCTCGTGGGAGGGGAATCTGGTGCCTGTGTGGAACAGCGTGCGAGAGGATGTTCGTGCCTGGTCTCACATGCCCCTCTCCATATATGGCCGCTCGGCCATCTTCAAAATGGTTGCCCTGCCTCGGATGCTATAGCAACTGCAGAATCATCCATATCCTATTCCCGGGGGTTGGTTCCGCCAAGTCAACACACTACTGGGTCAGTTCCTCTGGGGTGGAGGGGTCGTGCGAGTGGCGCTGCGTACATGTTTTAAGTATACATTTTGTGGGGGACTCACCACCTCAGATATTCTCTCCTACTATATGGCATCCCACTTGCTGGTCCTGAATGAATGGTGGTATGGCGACAGGTCGGATCCGGCATATAGCCTTGAGCGCCGCCTAATGGGGGATCATTCGCTACATACACTCCTCTATTCTGCGCCGGTGCGACGTTTACTACCAAGTGTGACGCAACTGGTCTTTCAGATTTGGAGGCAGGCGCTGCGGAAGATGGGTTGGTGGAATCGCCTCACGGGGGAGACGCCACTATGGAGAAACGGGGGTCTGCCGCAACTGGCGGCCCTCCCCGGATTTCGGGACTGGGATGCGATAGGGATTTCCACCTTGGGTGACGTGATGAGGGGGCCCATTCTGAAATCCTTCCAGGAGCTCCAGAAGGACTTTCATATGCCGCGTACCCAATTCTTTAAATACTTGCAATTCCGGCATGCTCTTTCCCCCAGTCTGGTGGGTCTTGAGGAGTTGGACGATTTTAGTCCAATTGAGGCGAAGGTGTTCATGGGGGACCCAAGAGACCACAAGATTTTGAGAATCTATCAATCCCTGGTAACTCACTGCTCCCCGTCGTTGCAGCATCTCCGTGAGGTTTGGGAGGAGGATGTGGGTCAGCTGGAGGAGGAGGACTGGACGGAGGCCCTGGCCTCGCCACGCGGGGCGGTTGTCGCTGTGAGTCTTCGGCTCATCCAGTTTAAATATCTGCACAGAGTCTATTTCACCAGAGTTAGGTTGTTTAAGGCGGGCCTGGTGGTTTCTCCGCATTGCCTCTGTTGCCTGAATGCAGAGGGGACGCTGCTACACACGGTATGGGACTGTTCTGAATTAACTAGGTTCTGGCGGGGGGTTTTGACCTGTCTGTCAGAGGTGCTGGGTTGGGATCTCCCACGGTCCCCCAAACTGGTGCTCCTGCATGTGATGGAGGATATAGGGGGCAATGTCTATAAGCGACATCTGATGCTCCTGGGTTTTACTCTTGCCAAGCGAGATATAGCGAGGGCGTGGAAGGCGACAGTCGCACCTTCAATATCTGTCTGGAAGACCGGTCTCGATTTTTGTATGGGACTAGAGGCCCCCATCTATGTGGCACGGGGCTGCCCTCGTAAACATTTTAAAATATGGAAGCGCTGGGTGGACTACAGGGGACTGGAATTAGAGCCCATATTAGAGGAATAATTGGGTGGGTGGTGGACCATCTCCCTCCAGCTTTAAAGGGGCATGGCACACTGGAGTACCAGGCGCAGCCGGGTCTGGGGGTTATGGGTCATGGAGAGAACAGAATAGTAGTCGTGTGCAGATTTGCTGCTTTGACTGGATGGACAGTACGATGGGTGGGGGAGTGGGGTGGGGGGTGGTTTTATGTTTTTTTAAGGGAGGGGACTGCCTTGGTTCTGCATGTCTCTTTTGTAATCGTTATATGATATTTCATGAGAAAAATGTCAAAGCTGGTATGTTGTCTCTTGATGTGGTTGAAGTATCTGGGCCGCAGAGCTTCACTGAATGTGTCTTTGACGAATAAAATTTGTTTACAAAAAAAAAAATACCAGGTAAGTTACTTTTTAGATTACTTTTCTTACTCAGTGTAATATACCTGGATACTTCACTTGGACATTTCCTGTAAACAGGTAAGTAAAAGTGTTTATGTTAAATAGTACAATTTTAAAGAATTTCTTTAGGTTTTCAAACTCCACACTTGGAAACTTTGCCAAGAAAAACAGTTAATGTTATCCAATGGAGGGAAATAGTGTTATCGGTAGTGGGAGATGAGGTTCTGGGGTTAGACTCTGGTGTCCCCCAGGGTCAGGGATGCACTCTTTTTACACCCTTAGCGGCACTAGGGCGGCCGGGTGCAGAGTGCTGAGGCCCAATGTTATCCAATGGGGGATAGGGGCCTCCGGTTGGTGGCTGCTGACGAGCAGACCACTTGGTTGTGGGAGCAAACCTCCTGGACTTTAGCTCAGGGCAAATGGGGAAACAAAGTAGCACCAAAGGTGCACCCTCAGCAGCACTATGGCGGCCGGGCGCAGGGTGCTGTTTTGACATCGGGCGCCCTGTAGTTTGCAATGGGGAACCTCTGGTTTGCAAAGGCACTGCAGGCTTGGGGACGATGGTGTTCTGGGTGCGAGCACCACTTTGAGAGGTAAGTTGGGATGTTTGGGGTTGGTTCGGCACTGTCGGTCTGGTTTCCTTTTAGGGTTGGTTCTGCTTACCAGCTCTTGGTCACGGTTGGGGGGACCGTGTGGATTTAGGCTTGAGGCAGGTCAGGGATCGTCGAATCTCCGGTCAGGATCGCCGGGAAGACCTCCTTGTGGTGTTTGCCCACTCGAGCTCGGGCCGTGGACGGCTGGTGCAGAGTGGTGCGCATTTACGGTGTCCGGCCGGAGCCAGAGGTTGGAGATGAACAAATCCTGTGTTCACGGGAGACACAGTCTTTGTGGTTGAAGGCAGGCAGGTCCTCTGGGATTTTCGAGGTTGCTGGCTGCAGGACACACCGGGATTTCGCAGGAGCAGGTTCGAGGTGTAGACAGGCTGGTAGGGCTGGGGCCAAGTCAGTGGACGTCTTCCTCTTGTTAGTTTCTGTACTGCTGTTCGGTTCTTCTTCTTCTTTTCTTGTAGTTTGTTCTGGTCTGAGGAAGCAAGGTTTAGGGGTGCCCCTAAATGCTAGATTTAGGGGCGTTACAGGTAAGTAAAACGTTGGGATCAATGGGTCCCTTCCTTGGGGTGGCTACACTGTGCATTACCCTGTCCTAGGAATTTTATTTTCTCCAACTCAGGGGGTCCTAGTTAATCACGCATCTTTACACCCCCTATTATGCCACCCTCCTATGGGAGGGTGGCCCCCCCCCCCCCCCATCTGCTAGATGACGGGGACTGAGAGTTGTGCTTCACCTCCCCTACCTGAGGGGTGGAGTTGGCGGAGGTGGGCACACCTCTCTTCCTCACTTGTTTTTCCTGCCAGTTCTCCTGCCCAAAGTGGGGGTCAGAACCAGTGGGGACCAGTTGCTGAAAGCAGCAAGTGGCCTGGCGAAGCTCACAAAGGAGTCCAGCCTTTGAAGCTTCCCCTTCGTGAACCCTGCCCATCCTGGGGGAGGAGGCTTGGCACCTCGTCCCAGGATATGAATTGTTTCAGGCCCCCAATAGCAGCAGGCTCTCGATCCAGGGGTCCAGAAACATGTCTGGTGGTGACAGCTGAAAGCAGCCACTCCGCCTGGACACTGGTGGTAGGTTAGTTTTCAGGGTGCATCTCTAAGATGCCCTCTATGTGCATTTTTCATTAAATCCCACACTGGCATCAGTGTGGGTTTAATCTGTTGAGAATTTTGATACCAAACTTTTCAGTTTTCAGTGTAGCCGTTAAGATGCTGTGGAGTTTGTAATGATAAACTCCCAGCACCATATACTCTTAATGGCAGCAGTGCACTTACAATGTCTAAGAATGGGCTTAAACACTGTAGGGGTACAGGGCTCATGCACCTGTACCCTCTCCACTGGTATAGTGCCCCCAGCTAGAGGGGTGACTGACCTATGCCAGGGCAGTGGATTGTAGGCATGGCACATTGGGATGTGTGCCATGTCGACTCTTCACTTTGTTCTGCACCAAGACACGCAGCCTGTAAAGGCAGTGTGCAAATATGAAGGTACAGGACCTCTAGAGGGGGCACAATAAGTGCTGCAGCCCTTAGAGGCCTTCTCTAATCACAGTTCCCTGGGTATCTGTGGTACCATTTACCAGGCGCTGACCTGTGGCCAGAGATGCCAATTGGGTTTCGGCTTCAATGCAGTTTTAGGGAAAGAACATAGTCCCTGGGTACCTGATTAGCAGGAGCCCAGGGCACACTCAGTCAAAGCACATCAGCAATTTAGCAAAAAGTGGGGGCAACCATGCACATACCATGTTTATTTTTTCCTCTCAACTTTTTGATGTGTAGAATCAATGTTGTTCAGTGTGCTGCATTTCTGATGGATACATCTGCCAGTGGATTCCTCACCTTGTGAATATCCCCTGCGCCAGCAACATTCGGAAACTTTTGTAGCAGTCCACGCCGATGGGGTCGAAGATAACGTCACAGAGGCACGACTCCGCTCGCGACTCCACTGACGTCACCGGCTCCATAAGAAGACCTCCTCGGCGTGATGACGTCAGTTCCCTTTTTTCCGCGCCGACGACGCCAACGGATTTCGGGAATCGTTACTGGTAGCTTTACCTGTTACTTTGTGTTTATTCCGAAGTTTCTCTGTCTTTCTTCGAGAATGTCGGCAAGGAAGTCTGGTTTCAAGCCTTGCCATGAATGTGGCAAACACATGTCCATCACTGACCCGCATGACGACTGCGTTTGGTGTTTGTCATCGGACCACGATGTTGAAGGATGTTCGTGTTGCAGGAAGATGAGCTCGAAGGCTCTTAAGGAGAGAGAGGCAAAGCTCTTTATCGCCCGGATGAAGAGAAAGGAGAAAAGAGGTAGAAGAAGATCCAGGTCGAGGTCGAGGTCGAGGTCGGCTTCCGAGTCGACTTCGGGACATGCTTCAAAGAGCAAGAAGCATAAGAAGAAAAGGAGGCATTCGTCTCATCATAAGGCCTCGACGTCGAAGTCTAAATCACCTGCTCGGCGTCGAAGGGAGTCAGTGTCTCCTTCTCCTGTCCCGGCTTCACCTCTTGCTCCTTCTCCTGTGTTTTCTCCGGCTCCGGCTGATTCGCCGGTGCCGGCGTCTTCTCCGGCGCCGAGGGCTTCTCCAGGTCCTGCAGGTCCTTCGGCTCCGTCTCCGACTCCGGCCCAGGATGAGGATGATCAGGCTCCGGGTGAGTCTGTGACGCCGCAAGTTCCACCGTCGGCGCCGGCAGGCCCGAGTCCGGTGTTACCTGACCAGTATCCGGCTTTCCCTAATCCAGGTCAGGACCCCTCGCAGTATCTCAATACGATGTATGGGGTGTTCTCACGGGCCATGTATTCCTCTGGTGCACCTATGGGTCCGATGGGTCCGATGGCTTTTAATCTGGGAGTGCCGCAGGTTTATCCTCAAGCACCGTTTATGCCTTTCTTCCCAGCGACGCCGTCTTGGCAGATGCCGGCGCCGAAAACATCGACGCCGCTTCCCTCTTCACCGGCGCCGACTCGACCTCGTTCGACGCCGGCTGCTCCAGCTGATCCACGTTCGACGCCTCTGCCGGCGCCGTCGGATTCGATCACGGCGCCGCCGACGCCGCAGGTGCGGATCCGTTCCAGGAGGGAGGCGCAGAGAGTGCTGGAGGAGAGGCGCTATCTTATGGATGAGGCTGAAGAGGGAGAATTGGTCGAATCCGATTAGGTGTTTGACGAGTTGAAGGAGGCAAGTGGGTTGGATTTGTCTCCGGAGTGGGAGATCACTCCTCCTTCAGATGAACCTTCTAAAGACGCGGCACCTTATCATGCTGTAATCAGAAAGGCTGCAGAGTTGTTGGACCTTCAATTGCCATCTGTTGAGTTCAAGTCCAATATCTTGACTGAAGTGTTGCACTCTCCAACTGCGGTGTCAGAGCCGCTGTTGCCTTTTAATGAAGCAATATTGGAGCCTGTGTTGGATGTGTGGCGCAAGCCTTTTTCGGCTCCTGCGGTGTCCAAGGTGGTTGCAAGGAAATATAGGGTGGCTCCGGGGGATCCTGAGTTTTTGTCATCACACCCTTCACCTGAAAGTCTGGTCGTTCAGGCTGCTTGTTCTGGACGTTCAAAAGGTGCGTTTCCTCAGGTCCCAGGGGACAGAGAGGCCAAGAAGGTAGACCAATCAGCCAAGAAAGTCTTTTCTTCAGCCAGTATGGCATTAAAGTCTTCTAATGCGACTTGTTTATTGGGGCGCTATATCCATGCGCTTATGGATTCAGCTAAAAAGTTGGCACCGAAGTTGTCGGAGGAGGATAGGGCAGGCTTCAGTGAAGTACTGTCGGATGCCCAGGCGGCTGCTCGCCAGGTTATACAGAGTGGCTTGGATACAGCAGACTCAGTTGCCAGGGTCATGGGGTCTTCAGTTGCCACCAGGAGGGGTGCATGGCTTAAGTCCTCCGAATTTTCTTCGGATGTCCAGTCGACCTTGTTGGACTTACCTTTTGATGGGTCTGGTCTGTTCGGGAAGAAGGCTGATACTGCTCTCGAGCGCTTCAAAGAGAGTAAGGCTACGGCTAGGTCGTTGGGCCTTCAATCCCAGCCGAGAGGTACTTTCAAGAGGTACAGAGGTTTTGGAAAGGCGAGTTTTCGTTCTTATAGACCAGCCCAGCAGCAGCAGCAGCAGCAAAGCTCCAAGGGATATAGAGGAAGACTTAGAGGTCGCTCACGTGGCCGTCAACTCTCCTCCTCCTCTTCCTCCTCCTCTGCCCCTCCCACCACCGCAAAACAGCCCTAGATTCGACATTCCGGATCATGTTGGTCCTGTGGGGGGCCGGCTTACCCATTTTCTACAAGATTGGGAGTCTGTAACTACAGATCTCTGGGTTCTGGATCTTGTAGAAAATGGGTACGCCCTTCCCTTTCGGGAATTCCCTCCAATTTACCCTCCTTGCCAGGGTGCTTGCTCGGAGGACCACCGTCTTCTCCTGCAGGAAGAAGTCCTGAAGTTGTTTCAGAAAGGTGCGATAGAGGTGGTTCCGGAGCAGGAGAGGGGTCAGGGATGCTACTCCCGGTATTTTCTGATCCCGAAGAAGGACGGCAGATTGCGTCCGATACTAGACCTCAGAATCCTGAACTTTTACCTGAAACAGGAAAAGTTCAAGATGCTCACCCTTGCGCAGGTTCTTCAGGCGCTGAATCAGGAGGACTGGATGGTGTCGCTCGACTTGCAGGATGCGTATTTTCACATCCCCATTCTGAAGTCGCACAGGAAGTATCTCCGTTTCACGGTAGGGTCGCAACATTATCAGTTTGCGGTCCTCCCGTTTGGTCTTACTTCGGCACCTCGAGTCTTCACAAAGGTGATGGCAGTGGTGGCAGCCCATCTCAGAAGATCGGGAATTTCGGTTTTCCCTTATTTGGACGACTGGCTGATCAAGGCGGAGTCGTCGGAGAAGGTGCTGTGTCATCTGCAGGATACAACTCGGCTGTTGTACAGATTGGGTTTTTCGATCAACGTGCCCAAATCACACCTGGTGCCCTCTCAGCGCAACCTGTTCATAGGTGCGGTACTGGACACTACTGTGTGTCGAGCATTCCCTCCTCCTCAAAGGATTCTCGACATACAGGAAATGATTCCTTTGTTTTTCAGCGGAGCGGTTGTTCCAGTTCTGAAGGTCCTTCGCCTGCTCGGTCTGTTCGCTTCCTGCATACTGTTGGTCAACCATGCACGCTGGCACATGAGGGCGCTCCAGTGGTGCCTCCGCAAGCAGTGGTATCAGCACAAAGGGGATCTCAGGGAGTCTGTGAGGATCTCCGGAGAAGCTGCAGCGGATCTATCTTGGTGGAGCGTGGAGGGCAATCTGTCTCAAGGAAGGCCCTTTCATCTACCTCCATCGGTGACCACGGTGATAACGGATGCATCCACCTTAGGGTGGGGTGCGCATCTGGGGGATCTGGAGATCAAGGGTCTTTGGTCTCCAGAGGAAAGGTTGCTTCACATCAACCTTCTGGAGTTACGGGCGATACGCTTGGTGCTCAAGGCCTTCCTCCCTTCCCTTCGCGGTCAGTCTGTTCAGGTCCTGACGGACAACACTACCGCGATGTGGTATATAAACAAGCAGGGAGGAGTGGGGTCTCTTTGTCTATGCAGAGAGGCCCTGCGTCTTTGGTCCTGGGCTCGGGACCATCAGATTTGTCTGATGGCGAATCATCTGGCCGGGGTGCTGAACGTACGTGCGGACAGTCTCAGTCGGCAGTTCTCCGCCGACCACGAGTGGAGGCTCCATCCGGAGGTAGTTCGTCACGTCTTTCGGACGTGGGGGAACTCCTCGGGTGGATCTGTTTGCCACTTTCGAGAACGCGCACTGCCTGTCATTCTGCAGTCTCCAGTATCCGATGCAGGGGGCGTTGGGGGACGCGTTTCAGTTGAGTTGGGGCTCACGACTCCTTTACGCGTTTCCTCCCATACCCTTGATCCTCGGGTTCTGAGGAAGGTTCGCCAAGACCGGGCTCAAGTTATATTGGTCGCCCCGGATTGGCCAAGAAGGGTGTGGTATACAGATCTTCTCCACCTCTCCTCGTGCCCTCCGCTCCGTCTCCCTCGCAGGGCAGACCTCCTCTCGCAGTC
This sequence comes from Triturus cristatus, assembly GCF_964204655.1. Taxonomy (NCBI): domain Eukaryota; kingdom Metazoa; phylum Chordata; class Amphibia; order Caudata; family Salamandridae; genus Triturus; species Triturus cristatus. The sequence goes on along the minus strand of NC_140594.1, from coordinate 376,268,361 downwards.
GGAGGGGCAGGTTCTACACCCCCACCTCCAGAGCTTACACCTTCATGCCTGGAGATTGAACGGGGCAACCTGAATTCTTTTTCTCTCCCGCCGGATGTGGTGGACGTTATTTTATCGGCCAGGCGACACTCCACCAAATCCATATACTCCTATAGATGGTCTAAATTCGTTCTCTGGTGTGGAGAGAGGTCAATTGATCCCTTGAAGGCTCGTTTGTCTAACATTCTGCAGTTTGCCCTTTCTCTTGCTCAGCAAGGCTTTGCTGTGGCCACAGTTAAAGGATATTTATCGGCTCTGTCGGCTATTCTATGCCTGCCGGATCAGCCGTCGTTGTTTAAATCACCTATTGTACTTAGGTTTCTTAAGGGCCTCACGAATAAATTTCCTCCTACTCCCTTTATTGTGCCTCAATGGGACTTGAACCTTGTACTGACTTATCTTATGGGTTCTCCTTTCGAGCCCTTGCATAAGTGTCCCTTGAGACTGTTGTCTTTTAAGACGGTTTTCCTCGTTGCTATCACCTCGGCAAGGAGGGTAAGTGAGCTTCAAGCTCTTAGTTCAAAACCCCCATTCTTGACTGTGCATGCTGAACGAATGGTTCTCCGGACCAGGGCTGCGTTTTTGCCTAAGGTGGTAACTCCCTTCCATCTGGGGCAGTCCATTACCCTTCCTACCTTTTATCCTCCCCCTCACCCTTCCAAGGAGGAGGAGAGACTTCACCGCTTGGACCCTAAGAGGGCGGTGAGCTTTTACCTGGACAGGACTAAGGACTACAGGATTGATGACCAGCTCTTTGTGGGCTTTGCTGGCTGCAGAAAGGGTCGTGCGGTGCACAAGCGCACCCTTTCAAGATGGATTGTGCTATGCATCAAGATCTGCTACTCCCTAGCTGGTAAGGAGCCTCCGGAGGGTTTAAGGGCTCATTCTACTAGAGCAAAGTCTTCTACCTCTGCTTTGTCTAGGGGTGTTCCTGTGGAGGACATTTGTAGGGCGGCAACTTGGGCCTCCCTTCACACCTTTGCAAAACATTATTGTTTAGACTCTGAGGTGAGGAGGGACGGACATTTTGCCCGTTCCGTCCTTCAGGATTTTCTGGTATAGGGGGATGGACACCCTCCTCCGGGAGTGGGGACTGCTGTGGAATCTATTCACAAGGTGAGGAATCCACTGGCAGATGTATCCATCAGAAGAACAAGTTACTTACCTTCGGTAACGCTTTTTCTGGTGGATACAGTATCTGCCTGTGGATTCCTCACTGACCCACCCGCCTCCCCGTTGTCCATCCTTCTATACCAGTGACTCTATGACGGTAATTCTATTGATGATTTCAAATGTATTTATGACTGTCAAGGACATTGGGTTATTTCTAGTGCTTTGATGTTTCTTCTCCGCACTGTGTGTGTTGATATGCATTTTGTGTACTGTGTATGCTGTTTATGTACATATTGCTGTCAGTCCGTCCGTGTGCCTCGAAGGCACGGAAAAAAGGGGCGGAACTGACGTCATCACGCCGAGGAGGTCTTCTTATGGAGCCGGTGACGTCAGTGGAGTCGCGAGCGGAGTCGTGCCTCTGTGACGTCATCTTCGACCCCATCGGCGTGGACTGCTACAAAAGTTTCCGAATGTTGCTGGCGCAGGGGATATTCACAAGGTGAGGAATCCACAGGCAGATACTGTATCCACCAGAAAAAGCGTTACCGAAGGTAAGTAACTTGTTCGTCGGACACACACATTTGTTATGTTATGTTATCTGCATTTATAACGCGCGCGGCTACTCCGAAGAGTGTCCCGGCGCGGCCCAAGAGGAGACAACATCATAACCAGACCTTATGCGAAGAGATGTGTTTTTAAAAGTTTCTTAAAAACTCCAAGGTCATCAGAACAGCGAAGCGAAAGAGGAAGCGCATTCCAGGCTCGCCCAGCGAACACAACCAAAGAGGAGCCACCATGCCTATGACGTTGAAATCTAGGTATCTTCATCAGCCTTAATGAAGCGGAGCGTAAGGCTCTCCCCGGCACATAGAATGAAAAACGTCTCTGCAGGTACCCGGGGCCTTGACCATGTAGAGCACGATGGGCCATAGTGAGGGCTTTAAATACTACACGAGCCCCGACCGGTAGCCAATGAAGGGAACGGCGGTACTCATTCACGCTCTGCCTGGGCGCCAAACCCCCCAACAGGCGGACCGCCGCATTCTGGGTCACCTGAAGCTTGTTAAGGGAGTAGGCAGGGATCCCAGCATAAAGAGCGTTGGCATAATCAAGTCTGGATAAGATCAGAGCCCGAAGCACCGCTTCCCTGGCAGCCTGCGGAAGCAGCGGAAGGAATCTTCTCGGGATTCTGAGAAGGCCAAAAGAACAGCCGGTCAGACGCTTAACCTGGCTAGCAAAGGAGAGGTTACAATCAAAATAAACCCCTAAGTTCTTAACCGTCTGACTCGTAGAGGCGGGCAGAGGGAACCCAGGAGGCCAGAGCGACTCTCTAAATCCGAGGGGGAAGTCCCCAAACAATAAAACCTCGGATTTGTCCTCATTGCACTTTAACTGGGCAACTGCCAGCCACTTGAAAACCGAGGAAAGATACCTCTGCACGAAGTCTACCGAGGCCCCCTGCTTCTCCCACGTGAACAGAAGTTGGGTGTCGTCAGCGTAAGCAATAACCTTAGCCCCCAACCTCTCCGCTAAAGCCACCAGGGGAGTGAGGTAGATGTTAAACAAAAGGGGGCTAAGGGAGGAGCCCTGAGGGACCCCCGTGCTCACTTGTAGAGGTGACGAAGCACAAGGAGGTAACCAGACTTGTTGGAGTCGGCCCTCCAAGAAAGACTGAATCCAGTCCCAAGCAAGGTTGGACACCCCGATCTCAGACAGTCTTCGCAGGAGCAATATGTGGGGGACAGTGTCAAAGGCCGCCGACAGGTCAAGCAGCACAAGGGCTGCCTTCCCACCGGCGTCCAGACACTCCCGAATGGCCTCTGAGACTTCCACCAGAGCACCTTCCATGCTAAACGAGGAACGGAAGCCAGATTGGGCTGGGTGAAAAAGACCCGCTCCCTCAACAAAATCCGATAACTGTCTGCTCACAATCTTCTCACATACCTTCGAAAGGCTAGGGAGAAGAGAGATAGGCCTGTAGTTCCCGGGCGATAAGGGGTCAAGACTAGGCTTCTTTAGTAAGGGGAGAACTTTAGCCTGCTTCCACCCGGACGGGACCCTGGCTAGCTGTAGGGATAGGTTAATGATGTAATTAACCTCCCCATTCACCGTCTCCATTTAATTTAATGAGTGTTTCTGCAGATATGCAAAGGCAAGGTCTTATTAGTAGAAATAATTATTTTAATAATATAGTTTCAAGTGGCTGCTTGTATGTATTGACCTCCTTCCCATGTCTAATCATTTGGTCTTCTTATTTCAGTGAAACGGACATTCCTATTGATGTGGAGACTGTCACACATACTCCAGTGCCGCTTTATGACAACCAGAAAGCACGCAGCGTGATGAATGAATGTGAGCGGCATGTGATGTTTGTCCGGACCGATACAGATGCCCCACCACCACCTGATGACTGGGAGGATCATGTCAATAGGTGTGTGTAATCCGATTTATTAACAATAATAAAACCATGTGTGCCTATATTCATAGGCACTCTGAAAGCTAATGTCGGTAAATGTGTCTTTGTACTGTAACATGTAGTAGAAAAAAGTGAGGAGTTACCTTTTCCTCTCCTGCACAAGCATAATTATGTTCTCACGGGTATCAATGCGCGACACAGCAATTTAAAAAAACATTCCACATTATTATGTTAATAGGCTAAACCTTGCAATAAAGTTGTGGAGATCCCTAAATAGACAACTATTTTTTGGGGGTGGAGGATAAAAAAAAATAGCTGCCTGTATTTTGCATGGTGTTTTTAATTTTTCTCTCTGACTCACTTGCTTTTTATCAACACCTTCACCCATTCTGTAGAATACACACATGGTCGGGGGGATTTTTGAGTCTCTAAAGGCAGAGTAATTTTGCACTACTTATCAAGCCTGTTAGGTTAGTTATACTTGCATCCCATATTATTCGTTGGTATTCATTGTTCAGCCAGCTTGTTGTTTTGATCACAGACAGCATTGCATTCAGTACAGCGGAGAGTAGGCTTTGGACCATCTTCATTCACATAAATAGATGGATTTTTTGTCTAACTCTGCTCTTTGGTCTTGATTTGATGGCTTTCCTCTCGATTCTTGTTTGTCCTACCCCTGGATCATTTATTCTTTGCCCTTTCTTGTGAACGCATGAGTTGTATCCTTCCACTGCTGATGTCACAAAGCTTCTTTTTATTTGCCATTTCTTACCTTACTCATTCACTCCCCCTTTCGAAGGTTGATAAGACTGTCCCGGAAAACCTTCTTGTCACAGAATGTGTCCTGATGTCCGAGTTCCTCCCCAGTCGGACCATTATCATTTCAGAGAATGAGTATGATACTCCAAGACATGTGTTGTAACTTACTGTGGCCAGTTATGCAAGAATCTTCCTGCATTTTCCCCATGCATTAGATTTTGCAGCCTTTTCCTCTTAATTTGTCCTCAATATTGCACTTTTTTGCAAAGCCACAGAATGAGCCCTCGAAGCCGGTGCAGCGACCTCTAGCTAAGTTTTAATTTTTTTTAATTTATTTATTAGCATTTTTATAATACACATTCAGCTTTCGTTATCAAATCTGAGAATCGAAAATGCAGCATTATTCAAAATGTGTGAGCAATCAAACAAAACAACAACAAGCATTGGCATAGCCAATAGGTCTCGCCTTTGGGACCTTATAAGTGTTTAGCCATGCAACAGTTGCATAACTAAATACTTATAAGGTCCCAAAAGCGAGACCTATTGGCTATGCCAAGCGGCCGTGCGGTCGCGAAAGTGATCGCGATCAAACATCAAAGCGGCCGCTAAAGTGAAAGTAATCGCGGTAAAGCGCGGCGCGCGCGCCCGCGCACATGCACTGTAGCTCTAGGCTGGCCAGGTAGCCCTTTTTGGAGCCCTCTCAATAAGTCTCGCCAGACCAGCTCATGCGCTGGGTCAGGCGAGACCTAAAAACGCTATTGAAAAAAACGGACAGGAGGCTCGATACATATCACATATCGCCATGTTGGATGAAAAAGGCAGCGAGCCGGACTTCACAGACGACATGGCATATCAAGGTTCCCAACTACCGCATCCCCGGAACCTACCATGTACATCCTGCATATGTCAAGGTTCATCAGCCATCTAAGAGAGTTGAACTAATCTGAGTGAGCTTCTGCAGGTGCTTCTAGTGGTTGTGAAGTGTGAGCTGCAGCTTGAATGGGAAGGGGTTGACACATCATCCTTCAGTGTTTTTAGCCAGTCCACGAATGGCCCCCATATATCTTTTGGCCTGGAGGTTGCAGGCATCGCTCCCAGAAAATGGACAGCTACATATGACTAAATGTGACGTCTTGAGTCCAACCCTTTATCGCGGGTGCCCTTTTCTCCCCCAATGTATGGATACCCTGCGTTTAGCCATCAAGAGTTGTAAAGCATGTAATTTACGGTGCTCGGCCTTAGCATCTTTAACATAGCCTGGAAGCCCTGTGACTGGGTGCGGTTCATTGGGTGTCCCAAGTATATCATTAATCTTACTAAAGATGGCAGTCCAAAAGGCACCAATGAGGGGGCAGTGCCAGGGCATTTGTAAAAAGGTGGCAGGGGCATAACCACCTCTCCAGCACCTTGAATCTGGTCTCAACCCCATGCGGTATAGCTGGCTAGGGGTTCTATAGAACCTATGTAAATATTTGAAATGTAATAATCTCAATTTATAATTTGGTGAGAGTAACTGGAGTTGGCCGCAGCAGAAAGCCCATTTGTCATCCGTCACCTGCCCATCAAGCTCTACATTCCAGTCTTGCTGGGCTTTGGGTACGACTAAGGGTGCTGTCGTTTGCATAGAGCAGTACATCCTTGTTATTAGTCTGCGGGAACCTGTCGTGGTTATCTGTTGTATGACCCTTGCAGGCCTGAAGAAGCCCGTATCTGGGCGAAACGCGTTGGCTGTTCTGTATTTGTAAGAAAAACAAAAAGGGGGAGTAGAGAGGTACCACTCAACCTGAGTGGTGGAGGTGGAGGTGGATACGTCCTCCCAGGATTCAGTCAATAAACATAGTGATCCACCCACAGATGTGTAAGTAAGTCAAAATTTCCCCAGATAAAGTGTAGAACCCCACAATGGTGGGAAGTACACACTAGTTGTTTAAATACCCCTCACACACCAAAAGGGCCCTTGGTGTCATGCTTCATCATAGGGGTCTTCCCGCCCCTCTACGGGACGGGGCGTGCTACGACCTACGTGTACGTGGGAGCACTGATTTTGTGAGACAACTATGTGTTTTGATAGGGTGTGAGAGGAAGGGTCGGGGGTGAATAGAGAAAGTGAGATAAAAAATACCTGGCTCGTCGGTCTAAAACATTTTTTATATACCTATGAGCTGGTATTAGTAAAAAGTGGGGGGAGGAGGTGTGTATGCCTCAATGAGCCGTGCCTCCTATGTCTGCCGACATGTTTCGAAGCTCCCCAAGCTTCTTCTTCAAGACCATAAGGATCCCTCCCTAAACTCACAGTGCTGTGTAATAACGTGAATAAAGTGTAGTGTTGAAAAAAATCTATATATAAAGAAAGTATATCGTGCCTCAATGGGTCTTCACGGCAAATTTACCTGCAAGAAAGACATATAAAATGGGGGAAAAAAATATATAAAGACATTCGTCCTCTGCTTAGATGACAATACCATCGTGAGCATTCAGTGACCTGAAAAAAAGTGACAGAATAATCTACTTTTATCATTAGTCAGCTTGCGTGACGTGTCTCAGTGCGACGTGGGGCAAGCAGTAGTACATTGATAGTACACAACAAAAACACACATAGAACATAAAACACACACTCTAAAAACTCTAGAACAGTACACCAATATTCTGTCCCATATCACTATGATGGCTCCTAGATTGTGGTAGGACAAAAAATGGGGTAAACATACTTGATTCCTGTACTATCAACAGCCTCTTGAGCCTGAAACACGGGTCGTAGGAGTGCCTGATAGGCTATCTGAGAAAAGGAAAGAGGATGAAGTACTTGCCTCTGGATAGTTGTAAGTCAAAGTTCCCATGGTTACGAGGTATTTTTTCTCGGCTGTGCCGTACTTACAACTCCCTGGTTCGCTGCCCTCCTGAATACGACCTCACCGTGTGGCTCCGTGGGACAAGTGAGTCCATGGTGAAGGTCCGTTTAAATACCGTTTGGAACTGGTATCGTTAATTGGTACTGGCGCGAAAGGAAGTGACTGGCGCTTGCCGGCAGGGTTACGCTCATTCTGCCAGTCATGACCCGGAACCGGAAGTGTCCGGGTTCGCGTGTGGACAGAAAGAGTAAACCAAGTGAACATACGGAAAAACCCATTGCGGGGAGGTTCCATTCTCTTAAAAATATGTCAGTTTCAGATAGAGGACTCAAGTCACCCCAATAGAAGTAACCATAAATGACAGAACCGGAATGAATCCGGTTTTGTCGATGGGCGAGTAAGATGAGAAAAGCCCCTATGGGGTATGATAGGAGATCATCTGGGTCAGAGGCAAAGTTCAAGTTCAGTCCCTCTGAATGAGGGTATTGAAATTACGTGGATCGGTCCACAGTTTGACGCGGAGGATGTGTGGAAAGGGTAAGAGCCAATACGGCGGGCAATATCTAACTACTTTTTTGTGACTTTTCCAGGCAGTGCGGTCATCTACAACCCTGCTGCATGTTCTTTCTCTCCTATAGTAGATTATTTAGGGTTGACTGCACGCCGGATACACAGATACTTTTTAGACGATGACGAGCTTTGATGATGACAGGGAGGAGCTAGCGAAGGACCTCTTTAAACAGAATAATGAGATTAAGTTAGCAGTGTCTAATGTTGGCAATCGGAAGGAAGGGCCTAAACTCAAATTTCAAAAATTAGAAAGGTTGAAAAAAAATGAGTTATCCATGTGGTGGGACGGGGGGTCACCCTTAAGAGGTACCTTGAAAACAAGAAAGTACCCAGGGGTTTGAGAATTTTGACCTTCCCCAGCTTTGATGATTTAGACCCTGATCTACTTTCAGAATGGGAAGATAATTTACATAATTCCTCTTTCAATATGATAAGGACACTCATAACGCATGCGGATAGGAAGTGTACCAAACTCCAGGCAGAAATCAAAATATTGGAAGAGGAGATTAAACAGCTGAACCTAGTAGAAGCAACTGCCAAAAACTACGTCTTATTGAAAGAACAAATCTCAGCACATCAGACAGCAGTCAAGAGTAGGAAACTTCATAAGATAGTCCGGGATGATCGTGATTACGACAATGGGCGCATCTTCACTTTTGCTGCTAGATTTGATAATATACAAGTTCCCAAAACTAACACTCCGGCTACGCCAAGCGTAGGGAGTGTTTCTAGCATTAGTATCAGCTCAGATGCATCCTCTATGGATGACGTCAACAGAGAAGGGGGAACAGAGTGTACAACCCAGGCAGCAGGTCCGTCTACTTTTTTAGACGAGGTCCTGCGTTACAGGATTGGAAACAAAAGGAAAAACCAGGAGAGGAGGAAGAATGCCAGAAAAGGAAAGGGTATTGACACGCTATCAAAAGAGTCAAATGAACAAACGCTAGCATATGATATACCTGAGAATGTAATGAGTGTAACTGTACCTACTGTCATTGATGATTTGGTCATTAATCTTTCTGATTACCCTCTATCTGTGCATGAAAAAAATGTACTGAATAAAGGACTTGGATACTGCCCTGTATTTCAGGGTCTTTTTTCAGATTTACATGTGGACTTATACAAATTTGTACGCATTGCCAAGCTAAAATGTCATTTCTCTGTGAATAACTTTGGATGTCATACTTAGAGTTGGCCTGTGACAGACATTACGGTATCACACGTTAAAAATGTAGCCACATTATTATCAATAGATGAGGAAAATGATTCCACCTTTAGCAATGTTTTGGCAGAATTAAACATCACACAAGACTACTCATGTGACAGTGGACTACATGCACGGAGCAAATTTACCCCGCAAGGAACACATCTCAGCAGCATTGATGCATTTCATGATCTGGTTGCAAATGATCTGTATTGTTTGGAAGATAAACTTCAGATGCGCCCCAAGAAGTTTACTAAGGATAATCTCACAAGGGAGGAGAGAAAAGCTATACATAACCTTACTAGCAACAACTCCTTAGTTATCAGGGAGGCAGACAAAGGGGGTAATGTGGTGGTGATGAATAGGGTTGACTATGAGGGGGAAGTGCATAGACAACTTGACAACACCACGCATTACACCAAACTCAGCAACAACCTTTGCCCTGCTGCCACCACTTTGATTAATGGCCATCTTTTGCACTGGAAAGAGGTTGGACTCTTATCAGATACTGAACACCATCTACTCTCCATCCAGAATCCCAGACGCCCATGTATCTATCTTCTACCGAAGATACACAAAAAGCAACCCTTTCCTCCTGGTCGCCCGATCATTTCAGGCATCGGCTCTATGACAGAAGCCATGTCCAATTTTGTAGATACCTTCCTCCAGCCCTTAGTCATTAATTTACCATCTTATGTCAGGGATAGTACTGACATACTGAACAAACTTGAAGACCTTGAATGGGAGGATGGGATGTGGTTCGCCACGTTAGACGTGGTATCTCTATACACTTGTATTAAGAAAGATTTTGGAAGAACAGCCACTGACTTCTTTTTGGACATGAGACAGGCGACCCTGTTTGACCATAATAAGATGCTTCTCACCATGATTGATCTCATCCTGGACGACAATTTCTTTCTGTTTAACCATACTTGGTATAAACAGGAGCAAGGTTTCGCGATGGGATCTAAATTCGCTCCTTCGTACGCGAATCTGGGGGGAGCATAAAAACGACCCAGTATCGGGGATTGCCCATAAAGTGTACCCGCAATTACAGTGTATCGCCCGCTTGAATCTAACCATGTCTGGTAACATCTGAAAGGGATCCTGCTGTGGGTAAGGATAGTCGTTCCTCGTGACCCTCGGACTAAACCAGTGTGGTAAACCTGGTCAAATACATAGCGCACTAAGCACGGGGCCTTGTTGCCCATCATGTGGGTCTCTTGCAACAACAGGATGTCGACCCCCATTCTCTTGGCCTGTTTTGAGACGGCGTCCCACTTGATCCTATCTAGCTCCCCCGCACATTCCAGGTTATGACCTGGATCTCACTGGGGCGAACCCTTTGTGAGTCAATCATTAGTAAATCTTGGATAATAGTAATGTCTCGGAGTGCAGTGTGTGAAGTTGGGGAATCACCCGCGCTCAGCCAATAACAGATGTAACCTATGGAACAGAACTAACTCAAACCCCTCCCCCCCACCCCTATACTTCAGAAAACAAGAAGTATCTGTCGCGGAGGCGGCGGATTCAGGACCCCAACAGGGGGTCCAGGAGGCCCAACGCCAATGGAGCCCTAAACACCACATCCTCCCCAACCATCTGTTGTGTACGAACATGAGTGGGAAGGCATACCATGGCCCATGTTCCCCTTATGTACCAAGTGTCCAAACGATCAACGTATATGACTACAATCTACGACTGGAGGTGAGAGCAGCATAGGGTACAGCAGAGAGAGAGACAGGGAGAAAAGGAAAAGTACAATGAGTAGTAAGCAACTGGTTTAGAAGTTCTCTCCCTGGGTCTGGGAGCGCCAATTCGATCGTGAGCGATGTCGAGCTTCGACAAATGCTTCTTCAGGTGGCTCTGTCTGGTGCTCTGAGAGGAGTCTGACTCCTGTGGAGGCGGAGAATTTGGCTTGAGTGAAATAGTTTTGTCAGTCCTTTTTAAAATCACTTCTGGGGTGTCGAAGAGAAGCGTTTTAGATTTGTATATGACTGGCATCTGTGCAGGGTACAGCAGCATATATTGGATGTTAAGGTCTCTCAGCATGCGCTTGGCGGCTACGAAGGATTGACGCTGTTGCTGTATAAGGCGGGTGTAGTCTGGGAATATCATTATATTTTGCAAGTCGTGGGTCAGTTTATCTTTATGGCCTCGGGTGAACTGCAAGATTGCTTCCCTGTCCATATAGTTGAAAAGTTTGGCAATGATGGGACGGGGTTGCGGGCAAGGGGGAGGCTGCGCTGCCTACGCTCTGTGGACTCGCTCCACCACAAAGCAAGAAGAGAGGGAACCCTCTGACATCAACTAGCGCAGCCATTGTGTTATGAATTGGGTCACTGAGGCCCCTTCACAGTTCTCAGGGAAGCCCACGAAGTGCAAGTTGGTGTGTCTTGTGTGACCATCGGCATCCTCGGCTCTTTTGGCGAGTTCTTGCGTGATTACTGTTAGTGGATGACTTGCTTACCGAGGGTTGTGACTGTGTTTTCCACAACCAAGACGTTTGACTTCGCTTCGGTGATGCGATCGACCGTCTTGCGAAGGGCTTGACGAAAGAAAGAAACTTCTGTACCCACTGCACCGATTTTGGCCTCAAGCGTATCCCGGGACTGCGTAATTGCCACCAATAGGGCTGCATTGCCTGGCACCGGGACAGGAGCCAGGGCGCCCCCCTCCGCGCTGAGGGTTGGGGGGGTAGTCGTGTATTGATGCAGCGTGCTCTGTTCAGCTGAAGATGTGGGTACTTTGTCTTTAGCCATGATGGTCACAGCGAGTATGGCAAGCGGTGGTCTCCTTCAGGCGCTGTCTTATGGGAGCGAGGCGGGAGGCCCTGGGAGCCGGCCCTTACGTAACCATTCTGTTCAGAGCAGCAAGCCGCACCGGGGCTACCACGGCTGCTTCTGCCACTCACGGACCGACTGCAAGTGGTCCTTCTAAGAGGAGCACACCTCCCAGACTGCCAACGCCCGGCACTCCACCCACACCACTGGCAGGGACTCACAGCAAGCCAAGAGGGCCTAAACACTCCGGGCATCTAGAAGGACGGCCCCGGTTAACCAGCGTGTCTAGTTTGGCGCCAGGTCACCCAGTAGGCCCAGGGCCTCTCTTCTCTCCTCACCCACAGCAATGACTCCTATCGTGTATTTCCAAGGGCTTCAGTGAGGCTGGTCAACCGGGGGGCCAGTACCAGGTCCTACGATGTGGGGGACCACCCCCCCCCCCCCTTAGCACCTTCGCTTTCAACCTCAGTGGCACTCACCGTGGACCCCAACAGCAACTGGAGCATGCCGTATTCCCAGTCCGCCCACAGCCCCTAGATTCAGGGCGCTTCAATGCATCGCTGGAGACACCCTGAAAGCCTCTCCTCAGCCCAAGGTGCCCACATGCAGTACGGGCCCGTGCAGTGTCCGCTTCTCACTCAGGCCCTGTCGTCTTCTGGAGGGGAGGAGGGGCTCCAGCGCTCCCGGGCCGGAACCCTGCACTGTTCCACGGCCACTCCTGGATCAATGGGACACTTGTGTCAATGGCAGTGTTAGACCTGGCACCTTGGCGTGAGTTTCCCTTCCACTTTTTGATGGTGTGCCTCGACTGTTTTGCTGGTGTTGTCCGCTCAGGGCACTGCGCCACGGCTAATCCGTGCCGCAGTGCAAGTGCTCCCGAAGTAAAAGTGTACCTGTAATTGATGTCCATGATTGGTTTATTGGATTCACTGTCAGTCCCCAGTAAAGTGCACCAGGGGTGCCAGGGCTTGTGAATGCCGATGCTGCTGGTGGGCTTGCAGCGCTGGTTGCGCCACCCACGGAAGCGGCCTTGTAAAGTGTGTCGAGGGTCTGCCACCGCAGACCCTGTGCGCGGTCCGGGACCGTCGCGCTGACTGCGCAAGTGCCCCCACTTGCCAGTCCCTAAACCTTCCCTTACTTACATATTAGCCACCCCTCTGGTAGGCCCAAGGGCAGGGTGCATTGTAGGCATAAGGTAGGACATGCCCTGATGTGTGTGGCATGTCTTAGTAGTGAATTACAGCCATTTTCGTTCTTCACTATTGAAGGCTACCTGCTCTCCATAGGCCAGAATGGGCTGCCGGGATCACGCCGACGCTGTGACCCCAGTGGACTCAGAGAGCATGGTAGAATGTCAAGTTTGGTATGCCTGAACTCAGAATAATAAAATACTCCTTGTAGTCAAGTTTATTTTAATATCCTGGGTTTGTAAATACTACTTTTAGAAAGTTAGTATTTACTGACCTGACCATCTCAGTCCGCCTCTGCTGTGTGTGTGTGTTCTGCCTAGCAACAGTAAGGAGCAGGGTGGGGGGATCCCCAGAGACAGGTTGGCTGCCAGGTGGTGGGTAGAGAGATTACACCTGGATGGGTGGGAGGAGTACACCTTGACTCTTGAATAGACCTGTGCTCTGCCACCACAAAGCCGGCGCCACCCCCTGTGGGGCGGCTGATGTCTCTGCCCTGCTGCTGAAAGGAAAGAGCAGAGTCACCATAACAAAGTGCTCCAGAACTGGACTGAGCCAGGCCTAGGTCCCCTGGCGCTAAAGAACAAAAGAACCATGGTATAAAAGTAGGAGCCTGGCTCCTAAGAAATCAGAATCCTGTTTACCACAAAGAACCTCTGCCCGACTAGAAGGAGAAGAAGACGCTGGAGGAGCTGGCCTGCTGCTTGCCTTGCTGAGAAAGGAGAGGAAGAGACTTACTGAAAAGACTTTGCTACTTTGTGCTTGAACATTCTCCAAGGGCTTGATCTGAGCTTGCCCCCTGAACTGAACCCCAGGACCAGTGGGTTCTCTGTGCTTCTTGCTCATCCTCCAATTCGAGCCGTGTGTGCATCCCGCTGGAAAGAGACTGCGCCCCTCATCGCCCCTCCTAGGGCCGTGACACTCAGAAGCTCGCCTGCCTCCAACCCGTGAGAGCCCCGCTCCGTCCCGAGCCGCTCTCTGTTCCCGGGCCAGGCCGCCTGCATCCCTGTCACCGCCTGCCATTGGAGTGCGCTGAACGCGCTATCACCCCTCCTGCCGGAAGCCGTCCGACGACTGTGATCTACGCCGGGTCATCCAGCTGCACTGACCGTGCCCTGCGACCCCGCTTCGCTATCCCCGGACACCTCAGGCCGCGCCGCCCCCGCTGTGGAGACCCTCCTGCACCGCCGTGCTAAAGGGTCGCGGGCCGCGCCTGCCTACTTGCCCACACCTGCTGATTGAGGACCCAAGAACACGTCCCAAGCTGAGAGTCGCACCGACCTGTGCCGACTCTCCACATCACGAAAGAAGTTCCAGTATCGGGCTCGGGGCCCGCAACGCCTTATTTCCCCGTTCGCAGGAGTCGATCTCTGTGAGTACTGGAACTACAAGTAAAGAGACTACAAAGTATCCATTTGAAACTACGAACCCAGAACATTTGCCTGCTGTATAACCTGGTGGCATAGCGAAAACGTTATTGGTCTGGTGATAAGTCTGCTGAGATCTATATACCTTATTTTTACATAAAGAATCGTATTTTTATATATATCCAAGGCTGGTGTCCGTTTCTGGGGGGATTGATGTATTTACTGTGTGTATGATTGTAAGTGCTTAACCAACAACGCCTGAGGAATCGCCTTGGCTGCTCACGCCACGCACCGAGAGGGTGAGCAAGGGTCATTCGCGAGGGGTTATCCTGCGCCCTGACGTGGAGGAGAGGGTTCCTGCTTGACACAAGGGCAACCTTGCGCCAACCAGAGATCCCCGACTCTAACATTGTTGGCAGCGGTTGGGATTTCGGATTTGCACTTGTAATTTGCATACAGTGAATTATTAATCACCAGATAGTGAGAGCAGACCAAATAACGCAGCCACAGGTTTGTAATTGTTGAACTTTGTTGAGACATCTGCCATTACTGCAACCATGCCTGGCTCACACTCCGCTGGAAGAGCACTCTCTGTGATTTCTGGAATAGATGAGGTGGATTGGGAGAGACTGGAAGGCTACACGATGGAGCAATTGAAAGGCTACAGTGTAAAATTCAGAGTCCCCCATGCTGGATGCAAGAGGAAGCCCCAGTACACCAAGGCGTTGAAAGCCTGGAAGGAGTCACGAGACCTACGGAATGCGGGGGACATCGTTCCACCCGACAACCTTGAGGAGCCCAGCAGAGTCCGGTCGCCAGAGGAGCTGGCAGACAGGGCAGCAGACAGGGCGCATGCAATGGAGATGGCAAAGTTGGCAGGACAAATGGAAATGGAAAAGCAGAAGTTGGCCCTGGAGGCACAACAACGCCAAATGGATCATGATATCAGATTGAAGGAGTTGGAGCTGAAGGCGAAAAGTTTGGACACCGCTCCTTCTGGTGGCAGCACTCCACCAGCGCAGGTAGAGTCCAAGGTGTACATCCCCAAAGATGTAGTAAAGGAGTATTTCAGAAAGGATGACATAGGGCAGTGGTTTAGGGCCTACGAGGTGGCCATGTCCTCACACCGGGTCCCTGAGAAAGACTGGGGAGCGGGGTTGTGGGGAAGGTTCCTTGCTGAAGGGCGTGACACACTGTTAGATTTACCCTTAGATCTCCAAACCTCATACCCCCATATGAAGGAAGCTTTAATGACCAGGTATGGGTTAACTCCTGAGCTATATAGACAGAGGTTCAGGGAGACCAAGAAGATCCCTGAGAGTACGTATGTGGAATATGTGACCTTTTTCTGCAGAGCGCTGGATGGTTGGGTGAAGGGTAGCAAAGTGAATGATTATCAAGGGCTGCTTGATTTAATTGCATGGGAGCACTTGTCCAGTCAATGTTTTCCTGAGCTACGCCAGCACCTGATTGATAGCAAGCTGTCCAACCCGAGGAAGCTTGCTGAGGAGGCGGACCGCTGGCTCAGCACCAGGGTCCACAAGGGTCAAGTGGGAGACTCCGCCAAAGGTGGGCAGGGTCCCCAGCAGAAGAGTGGGGGGGACAAGGGTAAACAGAAGGGGTTCCAAAAAGGCCCCCAAAGTAATTCCCAAGGGAACCAGCAGAAGGGTTCTCAGCCTCCCCCACCCCCGCAGCAGAACGGGGCCCCGACAGGTAGACCTGTTCCAAAGGGGCCCTTCAATTGTTATAAGTGTGGTGATCCGGGTCACATTGCCTCTGATCCTAAGTGTCGCCTGTTTGGTAAGACCGCACCCACTGGTGCTCCCCCCCGGCAAGTAGCTAGTGTTAACTTTGGGGAGGAAGTAGCAGTCCAGGAGGGTGGGGGTCCCGGGCAGATGACCCTAGTCTCGCTAGGAGACAGTGAGATGGTCCCTGTAACCTACCTGCCCTCTAACACTAAGAAATATGGGCAAGTAGTGACCATCAATGGAAAGAAGGTTGAGGCTCTTAGAGATACAGGAGCCAGCGTGACCTCGGTGAGGCAACACCTGGTGTCTCAAGAGCAGATTGTACCCCATGCCTACTGTAGGGTTGTCAATGCTGACAACGTAGAGAGTCGTTGTCCAATGGCTCAAGTTCCCTTTGAGTGGGGGGAGGTCTCTGGTACTCTACAAGTTGCTGTGAGAACTGACATGCCTGTAGACTGTCTGCTAGGGAACGACCTGGAGAGTTCCCCTTGGGAAAAGGTGGAGAAGACCACGCATCTGAGGATGGTGGGTCTACCCGACTGGGCGTGCGTGACCACCCGGTCCATGGCAGCCAGTAGGGGTGTTGAGAGGGTCCTGGAGCCTGAGGGAGAGGTCCAGGAACCGGCCTTAGGGAGAAGGCGCAGGAGGCGCGGGAAACCGGCCCCCGAAGTTCCCACGGCCCAGGAGGAAGTAGACCCTGAGGGGGATACTCTGGAGCCTACCGGGGAACAGATTGCCGAACTGGGAGATCTGCCTGAGCTGACCCATTGGCAGCAAGAAGGAGGTCCCTCCAGGGAGGAATTCTGCAGGGAGCAGAAAGAATGCCCTTCTCTCGTGGGTATGCGGCAACAGGCTGCCGACCAGGCCAATGGTGTTCAGGCCAAAACACACTACGTGTACTGGGAGAGTGACCTCCTGTATTCCGAGCCTAAGGCTGCTGAACCTGGGTCAGCCCGTGTGCTGGTGGTACCCCAGAAGTTCAGAACCTTCCTACTGGGGCTGGCTCACGATGTGCCGTTAGCAGGACATTTGGGGATGGACAAGACCTATGACAGGCTTGTCACCCACTTTTACTGGCCCCAAATGCATAAGAATTCAGATTCCTACTGCAGAACCTGTCAGACTTGCCAGGCAAGTGGTAAGAGCGGAGGGAAGCACAAGGCTCCTCTGCAACCTTTCCCTGTGGTCGGTACGCCATTCCAACGAGTGGGTATTGATATTGTGGGGCCTCTGGACCCCAAGACAGCCCTGGGCAACAGGTTCATCCTGGTCTTGGTGGACCATGCCACCCGGTACCCTGAAGCCATCCCTCTGAGGACAGTGACGGCCCCCGTGGTGGGACGGGCACTGATGGGAATTTTCTCCCGAGTGGGATTCCCTCTAGAGGTGGTGAGCGACAGGGGGACCAATTTCATATCCACATATATGAAATCCCTGTGGAAGGAGTGTGGGGTAACTTACAAGTTCACCACTCCTTACCATCCCCAAGGAAATGGGTTGGTTGAGAGATTCAACCGAACCCTCAAAGGCATGATCATGGGCCTGGACGGTCCAATGAGGCGTAAGTGGGACGTCCTCTTGCCATGCCTGCTCTTCGCTTACCGAGAGGTGCCACAGAAGTCTCTAGGATTCAGCCCCTTTGAGCTTCTGTATGGTCACCCGGTAAGAGGACCTCTGAGTTTGGTGAAGGAAGGCTGGGAGCAATCTCCCAGGAAACCTCCCCAGAATGTATATAGTTACATGCTGGCCTTCCGAAACCAGACTCGGCGTTTCAGGCAACTTGCTGAGGCAAATCTGGAAGCCAGCCAGGAGGAGATGAAGCGGTGGTACGACCGGAATGCCACTCTGGTAGAGCTTCAACCTGGACAAAAGGTGTGGGTCTTGGCCCCAGTGGAGCCGTGTGCACTTCAGGATAAGTGGACAGGTCCATTTGAGGTTGTGGAGCGCAAAAGTCCTATCACCTACTTGGTGGACATGCAGACTCCCAGGAACCCTTTGAGGGTCCTACATGTTAACCGCCTTAAGCCCCACTTAGAGAGGACCGAAGTGGGCATGCTGCTGGCCACTGATGATGGAATGGAAGAGGAGACCGAGCCTCTTCCTGACCTCTTAGTGGCCTCTGAGAAAGACGGGTCAGTGGATGGAGTTAACCTCTCACCCACCCTGACGCCCGAACAACAGGAAGACTGCCGCCACTTGCTGGGACAGTTTCCCGACCGATTCTCCCTGGTTCCTGGTGTCACAGATTGGTGCGTCCATGATGTGGACACAGGAGACAGCTTACCTGTGAAGCACAAGGCTTACAGGGTAACTGACAGGGTCAGAGCTTGCATCAAGGAGGAGGTCTCCAAAATGCTTGCGCTAGGGGTGGTTGAGTCCTCCAGCAGTCCTTGGTCCAGCCCCGTGGTCTTGGTCCCCAAAGCTGCTGCGCCGGGAGCCACACCGGAACTCCGGTTCTGTGTGGACTACAGAGGACTCAATTCAGTCACGAAGACTGACGCGCACCCCATCCCCAGAGCTGATGAGCTCATTGATCGGCTGGGGGCTGCCCGGTTCCTCAGTACGTTTGATCTAACGTCTGGGTACTGGCAGATCGCCTTGACCGATGGGGCCAAAGAGAGGTCAGCATTCTCTACACCAGATGGGCACTTCCAGTTCCGAGTCATGCCATTTGGGATGAAGAATGCCCCTGCCACCTTTCAGAGGTTGGTCAACCAGGTACTGGTTGGGCTGGATGCGTTCAGTGCCGCCTACCTGGATGACATCGCAGTGTTCAGTGCCACCTGGCCTGAACACCTGCGCCACCTCTGGGAAGTGTTGATGGCGCTGCGCCGAGCAGGCCTCACGATCAAGGCAAGCAAGTGCCAGATCGGGCAGGGTTCCGTGGTGTACTTGGGACACCAAGTGGGGAGTGGCAAGGTGGCACCCTTGCAACCCAAAATTGAAACCATCCTGGCTTGGGAACCCCCCAAGACGCAGACCGCAGTGAGGGCCTTCCTGGGGCTCACTGGGTACTACAGGAGGTTTGTCAAGGGCTATGGAACGATCGTTGCCCCCTTGACAGAGCTGACTTCGAAGAAGCAGCCCAGGAACGTGATTTGGACTGACACCTGTCAGAAAGCTTTCGACACCCTGAAGACTGCCATGTGCACGGCGCCCGTGCTCTTGGCCCCTGACTTCTCCAAGGAATTCCTAGTGCAGACAGACGCTTCAGAGCATGGTGTAGGGGCTGTTCTTTCACAGATGACTGAGGAGGGCTGGGACCAACCCGTAGCCTTCATCAGTAGGAGGTTACTTCCACGGGAAAGTAGGTGGAGTGCAATTGAGCGAGAAGCATTTGCTGTGGTCTGGGCGCTGAAGAAGCTAAGACCCTACTTGTTTGGGTCTCACTTCCGGGTTCAGACGGACCACAGGCCCCTCAGATGGTTGATGCAAATGAGGGGTGAAAACCCGAAGCTGTTGAGGTGGTCCATCTCCCTACAGGGTATGGACTTTACGGTGGAACACCGTCCTGGTACAGATCACGCCAACGCTGACGGTCTGTCCAGGTATTTCCGCCTTAGTGACGAGGAACCCCCTGGGCAAGGGTAGTTCTCCCCACATTTCAGCTGGAGGGGACACGTGTTAGACCTGGCACCTTGGCGTGAGTTTCCCTTCCACTTTTTGATGGTGTGCCTCGACTGTTTTGCTGGTGTTGTCCGCTCAGGGCACTGCGCCACGGCTAATCCGTGCCGCAGTGCAAGTGCTCCCGAAGTAAAAGTGTACCTGTAATTGATGTCCATGATTGGTTTATTGGATTCACTGTCAGTCCCCAGTAAAGTGCACCAGGGGTGCCAGGGCTTGTGAATGCCGATGCTGCTGGTGGGCTTGCAGCGCTGGTTGCGCCACCCACGGAAGCGGCCTTGTAAAGTGTGTCGAGGGTCTGCCACCGCAGACCCTGTGCGCGGTCCGGGACCGTCGCGCTGACTGCGCAAGTGCCCCCACTTGCCAGTCCCTAAACCTTCCCTTACTTACATATTAGCCACCCCTCTGGTAGGCCCAAGGGCAGGGTGCATTGTAGGCATAAGGTAGGACATGCCCTGATGTGTGTGGCATGTCTTAGTAGTGAATTACAGCCATTTTCGTTCTTCACTATTGAAGGCTACCTGCTCTCCATAGGCCAGAATGGGCTGCCGGGATCACGCCGACGCTGTGACCCCAGTGGACTCAGAGAGCATGGTAGAATGTCAAGTTTGGTATGCCTGAACTCAGAATAATAAAATACTCCTTGTAGTCCAGTTTATTTTAATATCCTGGGTTTGTAAATACTACTTTTAGAAAGTTAGTATTTACTGACCTGACCATCTCAGTCCGCCTCTGCTGTGTGTGTGTGTTCTGCCTAGCAACAGTAAGGAGCAGGGTGGGGGGATCCCCAGAGACAGGTTGGCTGCCAGGTGGTGGGTAGAGAGATTACACCTGGATGGGTGGGAGGAGTACACCTTGACTCTTGAATAGACCTGTGCTCTGCCACCACAAAGCCGGCGCCACCCCCTGTGGGGCGGCTGATGTCTCTGCCCTGCTGCTGAAAGGAAAGAGCAGAGTCACCATAACAAAGTGCTCCAGAACTGGACTGAGCCAGGCCTAGGTCCCCTGGCGCTAAAGAACAAAAGAACCATGGTATAAAAGTAGGAGCCTGGCTCCTAAGAAATCAGAATCCTGTTTACCACAAAGAACCTCTGCCCGACTAGAAGGAGAAGAAGACGCTGGAGGAGCTGGCCTGCTGCTTGCCTTGCTGAGAAAGGAGAGGAAGAGACTTACTGAAAAGACTTTGCTACTTTGTGCTTGAACATTCTCCAAGGGCTTGATCTGAGCTTGCCCCCTGAACTGAACCCCAGGACCAGTGGGTTCTCTGTGCTTCTTGCTCATCCTCCAATTCGAGCCGTGTGTGCATCCCGCTGGAAAGAGACTGCGCCCCTCATCGCCCCTCCTAGGGCCGTGACACTCAGAAGCTCGCCTGCCTCCAACCCGTGAGAGCCCCGCTCCGTCCCGAGCCGCTCTCTGTTCCCGGGCCAGGCCGCCTGCATCCCTGTCACCGCCTGCCATTGGAGTGCGCTGAACGCGCTATCACCCCTCCTGCCGGAAGCCGTCCGACGACTGTGATCTACGCCGGGTCATCCAGCTGCACTGACCGTGCCCTGCGACCCCGCTTCGCTATCCCCGGACACCTCAGGCCGCGCCGCCCCCGCTGTGGAGACCCTCCTGCACCGCCGTGCTAAAGGGTCGCGGGCCGCGCCTGCCTACTTGCCCACACCTGCTGATTGAGGACCCAAGAACACGTCCCAAGCTGAGAGTCGCACCGACCTGTGCCGACTCTCCACATCACGAAAGAAGTTCCAGTATCGGGCTCGGGGCCCGCAACGCCTTATTTCCCCGTTCGCAGGAGTCGATCTCTGTGAGTACTGGAACTACAAGTAAAGAGACTACAAAGTATCCATTTGAAACTACGAACCCAGAACATTTGCCTGCTGTATAACCTGGTGGCATAGCGAAAACGTTATTGGTCTGGTGATAAGTCTGCTGAGATCTATATACCTTATTTTTACATAAAGAATCGTATTTTTATATATATCCAAGGCTGGTGTCCGTTTCTGGGGGGATTGATGTATTTACTGTGTGTATGATTGTAAGTGCTTAACCAACAACGCCTGAGGAATCGCCTTGGCTGCTCACGCCACGCACCGAGAGGGTGAGCAAGGGTCATTCGCGAGGGGTTATCCTGCGCCCTGACGTGGAGGAGAGGGTTCCTGCTTGACACAAGGGCAACCTTGCGCCAACCAGAGATCCCCGACTCTAACAGGCAGTGTTCCCACTCCCAGGCATCACCGCATATAGTGAGAGATGGACCAGGTCCGTACCAGAGCCCCTCTAAAGGGTTGATCCGCTCCGGCCTGTCTCTCCAGGGGACCCACCCAGGAAGAGATGAGGGGAGGGGGCGGCACCCAACAACAACCGCCATTCCCCGGGTCCAATATATGGACTTAACTGGCACCCACCGGTTCTGACACTGACTTTGGGCAGGAGAATTGCGGGAAAACCAAGTGAGGTGTGCCCACTTTTGCCAAACCCACCCCTCAGATGGAGGAGGCGAGGTGAATCACAACTTTCAGTCCCTGCCATCTTGCAGATGGGGGGGACCAAGCCAACCAGAGAGAGGCATATGCCCCCCTTCCACTTGAGGGTGGCATAATAGGTGGTGTACTCACCCCAGAGTAGGGGCCCATTGGTGCTGACCTTTACTTACCTGTAACACCCCATAATCTAGTATTTAGGGCCAACCCTGAACCTTGCCTCCTCAGACAAGAAATGACCAGAAGAAGAGAAGAAGGACCGAAGAATCCGTGCTGAAATAATAAGAGGAAGAAGCCCACTGACATGGCCCCAGCCCTACCGGCCTGTGCCCACCTTGAACCTGCTCCAGACACATTCCAGTGTGTTCTGCAGCCAGCAGCCTCCAAAACCCAGAGGACCTGCCCTGCCTTCCCAAACCACACTGTGTCTCCCGTGAGCACCGAGTTCGCTCACCGACAGACTCTGGCTCAGGCCAGATCCGCGATTCTGCACAACTCTGCACCCGACGCCCACGGCCCGAGTTTGAGTGGCCCAACACCACGAGGAGGTCTCCCAGGCAATCCTGACCTGAGATCTGGTGATCTCTGACCTGCCTCCAATCTGCAAATGAGGACTGCAGCCCCTTTCTGGAGGATCCCCCCCCGACCACGACCGGAGCTAATAAGAAAATCCCGATGCTTAAAGACATCCCTGCACTCGACATCCCATGGCCTTGGGTGGCCCAATCAATGGTGTCCCAGCATCCTCTGGCATCCCAACTTACCTCTCCAACCAGTGGTCACCTCCAGAAGATCTTTGTCCCCAAACCTCCAGTGTTTGTTGCAACTGGAGATTCCCCATTGAAACCAACAGGGCACCCAATACCAAACCTGCACCCGGCCGCTCTTGTGCCCCTGTGGGTGAACTTTGTGTGCTAAACCGGACCCCCCTTTACCCTGAGTATAACACCAGGAGCTTTGCTCCCGCAACCTTGTGGCCTGCTCGTGAGCTTCTGCCAACCGGAGGCCCCCATCCCCTACTGGATAACATTGGGCCTCAGCACTTTGCACCCGGCTACCCTAGTGCCGCTGAGGGTACTTTGAGAGTACATCCTTGACCCGGGGGAACCCTTTTTCTAACCCCAGAATACCAACGCCCCCAAACCAGTACTTAGCTGCAAACTGATAACTTTATTTCCTCCCATAGGATTGCATTGACTGCTTTTCCTTGAAAATTCTTCTGTGTGGAGTTTGTTTGTATGAAACATTGCAGAACTGCAATTGTACTAAAAGTGAATTACTTACCTTTTGTCTAGGAAATGTCTCAGTGTGATATCCAGGCATATCACACTGATTAGCAAAAGTAACTTAAAAAGTAATCTAAAAAGTAACGTGCACAGTAATCTGTAAACTAACTGTTAAGTAATTTTGAACTGTTGACTTACCTGTAACTCAACCAACTGCATTTGAACCTGCATTCAACTGTAAATCACTGCATAACATTTTGCATAGTATTAATTCACTTACCTACACCAGGCTTGGCTTGGTTCTTGAAATAAAATAACTAAATGATATTTTTGATACAAATAAATTGATCTGAGTTGAGTCTTTGAGTGTGTGACACCATTTCTTGCCTGAGTGTGTACAACAAATGCTTAACACTACCCTCTGATAAAGCCTTACTGCTCGCCCACACTACCGCAAATAGAGAGTAAGGTGCCATCTACTTTTACCTTCCTACCTTTGGGGTTCCACTGGACTCTATGCACACTCATTTTGGAATGAAATGAATGAATGAAATGAAAGATATTCTTATATAGCGCATGGCTACCCGGGGGCATCCCAGCACTGCGGATGAACGTCGAGGCGAAGGCGGAGTTATGGAAATAGCCAGGTCTTCAGTTGTTTACGAAATGACAGATGATTAGCTTCTTTGCGGATTGAGAGGGGAAGGACATTCCAGAGTCTGGAGGCGTTGTAGGAGAGAAGGCAACCCCCTGACCGAGCCCTCCTGACTCTGGGAACTTCCGCTAGATGAAGTTGGTCTGAGCGTAGACTTCTGGTGGTTTTGTAGGGTTTGATTAGGTTTTTGATGATGATGGGGGGGGGGGGGGGGGCTTTGTTATCAAGGTTTTTGTGTGCGATGCAGAGGGCCTTAAAGTGTATTCTTTCTTGTATCGGGAGCCAGTGCAGTGTCTTCAGGGCAGGCCTAGCTGAGCAGCGGTTGTTAGTGCCTGTGAGGAGCCTGGCTGCCGCGTTTTGGACAACCTGTAGTTTAGAAATAACAGAACTGGGCGCGCCCAGATAGAGGGCATTGCCGTAGTCTAACCTGGAGAGGATGAGCGCTTGAACCAGAAGCTTTCTGGAGTGGACAGGTAGGAGAGGGAGTACTTTCCGAATGGTGCAGAGCATACCATAGCAGGTGGCGGCCGTTTTTCTTGCTTGAGTTCTAAAGGTGAGGTCATGGTCGAGCCATATGCCCAGGCTCTTTATTTCCTGTTTGGGTAATGGTGCGGGGTCCCATGCACGGTGGCCACGCATTGTTAGGGTTGAAGCTTGCTTGATTACCCAGTAACATGAGCTTGGTCTTGTCACCGTTGAGCTTGAGGTGAGAGGAGCTCATCCAGCTGGTGACTTCTTTAAGACATGAGTAGAGGTTTGTGGGAGACTGTTGTTCCTGGTTCAAGGTCACAATAAGTTGGGTATCATCTGCGTAGGTGACCAGTTGGATTCCAAAAGGGGCAACTATCTGTGCTAGCGGGGACATGTACACATTAAAAAGGGTGGGGCTTAAAGAGGAGCCCTGAGGTACCCCGCATTGGAGTGGTATTGGTTGGGATCGGGTGTTTCCTTCAAATACCTGGAAGAATCTTTATTCCAGCAATGATTCCAACCACGACAGGGCTTTGCCTGTCACTCCTAAATTTTTGAGACGGTGTATCAAAATACGGTGGTTCACCGTGTCGAAGGCTGCACTCAGGTCTAGGAGGATGATGGCTGCGGATCCTCCTGCATCGAGAATCTTTTGTGCCTCCTCCACCACCGCTATTAGTGCAG
This sequence comes from Triturus cristatus, assembly GCF_964204655.1. Lineage (NCBI taxonomy): Eukaryota > Metazoa > Chordata > Amphibia > Caudata > Salamandridae > Triturus > Triturus cristatus. The sequence goes on along the minus strand of NC_140594.1, from coordinate 376,243,183 downwards.
TTTCAGTGCCCTGGCCGGGGCGAAAGCTGGTCTGGGAGGAGTGGAGCAGTTTAAAGGTTTCAAGGTGCGCGGAGAGTGCGTGGTTGACTTGTTTTTCTGCGACCTTGCTGATACCGGGGAGTAGGGAAATGGGCGATAGTTGCCCGGTTCCGAGGGATCCAGATGTTTTTTTTTTTAGCAGTGCCTTCACCATTTTTCCAGTCCCGAGGGACTATGCCTGAGGGTAGGAAAGCCTTGATTAAATTGGCAATAGGACTGATAATTGTGGGCATTACTAGTTTCAAGATATGGAAAGGGGCAGGGTCGCTCGGGGAACCGCTTTTTATTGAGTCTAAGATGTGGGGAAGGAGTTCTTCAGAGAGAGGGGCATATGTTTCTAGGTAAATGGTATTATTCTGAGATTCCAAATCGGTAGGCTCAGTGATTTGATTGGTTTTAAGAGGTGGAAAGAGGTTAAGGATGTTTTTGATTTTGGTGGAGAAGAAGTCTGCCAGATCCTCACAATGATGGCCGGACGGGTCGGGAACGGGGGGTGGGGGGGGGTCGTCGGGAGTTGGTAAGAGTTTTTTTGCGATCCGGAATATTTCTTTGGGGGAGTTGGGGAACGATTGAATTTTTTCCTCATAGTAAGCGGCCTGTGTTGCTCTAAGTGCTGCTTTGTAGGCCATGATGGATGCTCTATAGGCTAATTTTTTCTCACTAGAGAAGTCTTTCCTCCAGGCTCATTCCAGTTTTTTATATTGCTGATTCAGTTTGCGGAGGTCAGGGGTGAACCTGGGGGAATTATTGGGTCCGACTCTCTGTAGGCTGTTTTTACGAGGGAGGACTACATCTAGTGAGTTTTCGATCCATGCGCAGAGCTTTCTATTGGCAGTTGCGGGATCGGGGTCATGGGTGGGTATGGTCCGTTCCAGTTCATGGGTCCAATCCTCAATGTTGAGCTTGGGCCAGTGGCGAACTGAGGTGCGGGATGAAAGTAGATGAGTGCGCATGGAGGGGGGATGCCATAAAAAAGGTATTAGGAAGTGGTCTGACCAGGGGAGGGGAATGGGCTCCCTTACTACTAATTCTGCTATGTTTGAGAGGATAGGGTCGAGGAGATGGCCCTTCGTATGAGTGGTGAGGTGGTTCTTAAGATGCATCTGGTAGGCTGCAAGATCCAGAGTAAGGTCAGCCGACACTTTGTCTGAAGGCTTGTCAAAGTGGAGATTAAAATCCCCAAGAAGATTAAAGTTGGGTGATTGGCTTGTTAAGTTTAGAACAGATTCGCGTATTGAGGAGCAGAATTGTCCATGTACTCCTGGTGGGCGATATAGGAGGATGCCAGAAAGAGTGATTGAGGGGGTGAATTGAATAGAAAAACCGGCGTTTTCGCAATCAGACAGGGGGCTATCTAGAATGCGGCAGACTAAATGGTCTTTGTAGACACTAGCGATCCCACCACCCTTGCCGTCTGCTCTGTCTAGTCGTTGGATCAGGTAGCCCGGGGGAAGCGCTTGAACCACATCAGGGTCTGAGTTAAGTGATAGCCAGGTCTCTGTAAGGACTAGAACGTCTATTCCTGTGTCATGTAACAGTATGGAGATTTCTGTAGCATGCTTGGGCAGAGATCTGCAATTCAACAGAGCCATTTTGAATTGGTTCCCCGTGGATGGTGGGGTGCTTGGCATAGGGGGAAGTTTGTATAGACAGTGTGGGCAGTTCCCTTTGAGTGTTTCCAAGGAGATGGGGTGGGTGCAGATTACGTTGGAGGATTCCCTAATGTGGAGCAGTTTTTCCCTGGAGTAAAGTAAGGGGGCTGGAGGGTGCGACCCAGAGATCCTGAGCCCTGCGCCCGGTCTGGCGCGGACGGGCGCAGACGGGCTTGCCTTTTGCGCGTCTTTGGCGCGCCCGCTGCGCGCGTCCGCTGCGCGCTCCGCTCTGCATTAGCTTTTATGTGGTGGGGAGAGGAGGGAACTAGACCGCCAACCCTTAACCGGAAGTAGACTTCCTCCACTCAATCGGGATTGGGACCCGTGGTGGACCGGGGAGCGAACCGGAAGGGCTGCGGCGGTGACAAGCAAAGGGCTGAGGTAATTTCCTTGCAAACTGCTGGTTTTTAAAAAATATTTTAAGTTTACTGCTAAAACGAATTTAGTGCACACATAGCAAAGTGACAATCAGTGAAGTTAAAACAAGCGTGGAGAAGCGAGCGTCATCAGCTAGCGCTAGGCAGAGTTACGCTAGTCCAAGTATACACATATATATATATATATAGAATATATAGAGCCAGCTTCCTACATTGGTGGATCAGCAGTGGGATATAAAACTTTGCATTTGTTGGACTGACTTTGTCAACACCTAATCACACGACAGAACTCCTAAATTGCCTTTAGAAATTCAGAATTTTTAAATTGACACATTTTTCCAAATTACTAAAAGTCTTGTTAGGGCCTTGGTTAAAGGCCCTCTAGAATTTTAGAAAAATAAAAAACTCACTTTAGTTAGGGGTAAGAGGGGTTAGAATTTTTGTTAGAATGTCTCTTAAGAAGAATGTCTCTAACAAGAACCCAACTATTAGTGAAGATAACCACAATGACAGAGAATATGGCTGAGGAGCTCAATCTCACCCCTTCTCTCCACTTAGAATTCAGGGAGTTAAGGTCTCTATGCACACTCAAACATATTAACATGCAGTCCCATCCCTCCAAACAAAAGCTCAAGGAGCTGTTGGCAGGGTATGTTAAGGACCATCCATCTGAGAACGGGGAAGACCTCTCAGAAGGGGAAGAAAATGGAGGGGATGAGGATACCTTCCACCTCCCCCCTCACTTCTTAGGGAGAGAGGGGCCAAGCCTTAATGAGGAGACCAACCTTTTCATAAGGTTGACAAAACGATTAGATTTAGGGACCAGACTCCTGGCTTTGGAAAAAGAGAGAGCAGAGATGGGCTTAGCTCTCATCTATGGTGGCAGCAATTTACTAAACCAGGATAGAGAGCAATCTTATGAACCTAAAATCCCTAAAAGAATTGTCCCTAAATATGAAGAGGGTGATGATATCACAAAATGGTTCACTGCCTTTGAGGGGGCCTGTGAAATGAGAAAAGTGAGGAAGTTACACTAGAGGGCACTCCTTTGGGAACTGTTCACTGGTACCTGCAGGGACAGACTCCTGACCTTTGCAGGGGCGAAGTCACACTGGGGGCACCCCTTTGGGAACTGTTCACTGTTAACTGCAGGAACAGACTACTGACCCTTACAGGGGGAGATGCTGGGTCTTATGACCTCGCGAAGAATACTCTGGTTTAGGGCTCTGGACTCACAACTGAGGAATATAGAATTAGATTCAAGGGGACTCGCAATACCCAAAACCAGTCCTGGATTTACTTTGTTGACTACTCAATTAAGACATTAGAGGGATGTTTAACTGGTAATAATGTGCATGATTTCAATAGACTCTACAATCTTTTTATGAAAGAGCATATTTTGAGTAATTGCACTAATGAAAAGTTACATCAATGTTTGGTAGACCGAGGTCTAATTTCTCCCCAAGAATTGGGAGAGAAAGCAGACCACTTGGTCACGACTAGGGTAACAAAAACAGCCACTGGAAGTGACCAAAAGAAAGGGGTTACAAAACCTCCCCAGGGAAAGGAGGGTGAGAACTCCAAAGACAAAAACCCCGAATCTTCTACAGGGCCCCAAAAACCTGCTCAGGGGGGTGGGTCCCAAAACTCTTCCCAGACAACTGGTAGATACAAAGGGAATAACTTTGATCTCCTAAAGGCCTGGTATTTCAACTGTAAGAAGTTGGGACACTTAACTGGAGATGCTACTTATCCTAGCAAGAAGCCCCCTAGTCCTCCTCCAGTTACTACTGGTGTAGTCAGTCTCCAGATGGGATCAACAGTGTGCCCAGAGCAAACGGGGGCTCACACTGAAGCAGTTCTAGTCACTGAGGGTGAAGGGGAGTTTGCCACTTTAGCTGTGTGGCTACCCAACTTAAAGAAGTATTTGCAGTACCCCCAGATCAATGGTACTAGAATAGAAGCCCTGAAGGATACATGTGCCAGTGTCACTATGGTAAGAGACACACTGGTTTCCCCATAGCAATACATGACTGGGAAATCTTACCCAGTCACCAATTCTAACAGTGTTACTACTAACCATGCCATGGCTATAGTGACATTAGACTGGGGAGGGGGGTTACTGGCCTGAAAGAGATGGTGATCTCTCCACTCCAAAGCTTCAAGCTGCCTGTCTTCTTGGAAATGACCTGTAACCTCAGCATGGGCTGAGGTAGAATTGAAAACCCATGCAGCAATGCTGGATATCCCTGAGATTTTGTGTGTCAAGACAATAATACAGAGCCGAAAACAGGGTGAAAAAAGATTGTTGGGGTCTAAAAGAATTGCCCAGTCTTCCAAGAGGAAAGGTAAGAAGACTGGGAAACCAGCTTCTGAACAGCCAAACACTCAGGACCTCTCTCCTCAGGGAGAGGAATTGGAAGCCCCAGAGGGAACTGAGCCCATGGAACTTGACCCTTACCAGGTTGAGCTCTTAGGCCCAGGGGGACCCATTAGGGAAGAGCTGTGCCTTGGACAGCAGACCTGTCCAACTCTTGAAAGCCTGAGGCAGCAAGCTGCTGCACAGGAAAATGGAGATTTCAGTGGTACCCACATAGGATATTGGGAGGAGGGACTATTGTTCACTGAGGCCAGAGAACCCAACCCTGGAGCCACTAGGAGAGTGGTAGTGCCTCAAATGTACAGGAAGTTGTTACTTACTTTGCTCCATGACATCCCCCTAGCTGGGCATCTGGGCAAAACCAAAACTTGAAAAAGGCTAGTCAGCTACTTTTACTGGCCCCAGATGTCTCTGATGGTAAAGGAGTTTGTTAGCTCATGTCACCTGTCAAGCCAATGGCAAAACAGGTGGCAACCCAAAGGCCCCCTTAACCCCACTACCAGTGGTTAGGGTTCCCTTTGAAAGGGTAGGTGTGGACATAGTGGGTCCACTTGAACCTCCCACAGTATCAGGGAACAAATTCATTCTAGTAGTACTGGATCATGCCACTAGGTACCCTGAGGCAATTCCCCTTAGGACTACTACAGCTCCTGCAGTAGCCAAGGCCCTCATTGGTGTCTCCACCAGGGTGGGGTTTCCTAAGGAGGTGGTTTCATACAGAGGATCAAACTTCATGTCTGCATACCTAAAACATATGTAGAAAGAGTGTGGAGTGCAGTACAAGTTTACTACACCCTATCACCCACAAACCAATGGTCATGTTGAAAGGTGTAACAAAACATTGAAGGGCATGATTATGGGGCTCCCTGAAAAGCTCAAGAGGAGATGGGATGTCCTGTTACCATGCTTGCTTTTTGCCTACAGAGAGGTGCCTCAGAAGGGAGTAGGGTTTTCCCTCTTTGAACTTCTGTTTGCCCATCCTGTTAGGGGACCACTCTGTCTTGTTAAAGAGTGTTGGGAGAAGCCGCTCCAAGAACCCAAACAAATTATTGAGGACTATGTGCAAGACCTAAGGTCCAGAGTGGCAGAGTACATGGAAAAAGCTTCCAAAAGTCTTGAGGCCAGCCAGGAGATCCAGAAGAACTGGTATGACCAAAAAGCTGCACTGGTGGAATCCCAACCAGGACAAAAGTTGTGGGTTTTGGAGCCTGTGGCACCAAGGGCCCTCCAGGACAAATGGAGTGGCCCATACCTCATCTTAGAGAAGTAAAGCGAGGTCACTCACTTGTTCGACCTGGGCACAAGCAGGACCCCCTAACGTGTGATCCATGTGAACCACTTTAAACATTTTCATGACCGGTTTGACCACGCCATGCTGATGGTGACTGATGAGGATCAGGAGACAGAGAGTCTTGCAACAGTATGTCTAAACTCTTTTTCTTAACCCCATGTCCAACAAAGTGGTGTACCCACGATGTGGACACTGATGACCGTGTACCTGTCAAGAATTGGATCTATCGACAGTCTGATCAAGTTAAGAAGAGCATCAGAGCTGAAGTCACCAAGATGCTGTAGCTAGGGGTTATTGAACCCTCGGAGAGCCCCTGGGCCAGCCCAGTGGTTCTAGTCCCCAAACCTCATCCACAGGGTGGAAAGAGAGAAATGAGGTTCTGTGTGGACTATAGAGGGCTCAACTCTTGTCACCAAGACAGATGCTCACCCTATCACAAGAGCTGATGAGTGGGTGCATCCAGATTTCTAAGTACCTTTGACTTCACTGCAGGGTACTGGCAGATTGGAATGGCACCAGGAGCTAAAGAAAAGATTGCATTCGCCACACCTGATGGGCATTATCAGTTTACTGTTATTCGTTTTGGTTTAAAGAATGCCCCTGTCTCCTTCTAAAGGTTGGTGAATCAAGTTCTTGCTGGATTGGAGGCCTTTAGTGCAGCATATCTAGATGATATTGCTGTCTTTAGTGCCACCTGGCAGAATCAAAGGCTCCACCTGGGGAAGGTCTTAAAATCCCTGCAAACTGCAGGTCTAACAGGCAGTTGTGTAAGAAAGTGCCCTCTTTTTGCATGGTTGCCCCCACTTTTTGCCAAACTATTACTGTACTTTCACTGAGTGTCAACCAGGTACCCAGGTCCTATGTTCTTTCCCTAAACTGCATTGATAGAAAACCCAGTTGACACTCTTTGGCCACATGTCAGTCCCTTGTAAATGGTACCATGGGTACTAAGGGCACTGCGGCCAGGGAAGCACACTAAGGGCTGAGCACTCATTGTGCCACACTTGGAGGCCCTGTACCTTTACACACACACACTGCCATTGCAGGCTGCATGTTTTGGTGCCGAACAAAGGGAAGAGTCGACATGGCACACATCCCTGTGTGAACAAGAGTGAGTGCGATAACCTGCACACCTAAAAAATGAACAAAAGTTATCAGCAAATTCAATCAACTTTAATGTATTAACACAAAATTTCTTGAAGGCGGTGCTGCCTCTGTGAAATCTGATTAGCCCCCATCAGGTGGTGCACTGACAAAAAAACTTCAAACAGACACTGTTTGACCGCAAGGGCGCACTATTCACAAGCCCAATATGGTGCTAAACAATTTATACAATGTTTTTTTTATATACAATATTTTTTTAGAGAGACAGTAATCTTTAAGCAGTAGTTACATGCAGAAGATAATAATCCAAATGTTCTCCAAAATAAAATGGATCAGTAAATCACATTACTGAATATCAACAGATTCCTTGAAATGAACACAAACAAATATTGAAATATTGAAATCAATACTGAGTAAGCGTTGTTGGTCAAAAAAGTGAATCCATAAAACAAAATGGTGACAGTTTAACACACTGTCTTCTTCTTTATTGTCTTATGTGACTTTTCAATTCTTAATGAATTACACCAGCATCAAAAGCTTCCCAATGCATTTTGGTGCAAACACCTTCGTTAGGGGAACACTGCAAGAACACATGTAACCATCCATACGTTTCTATATATACACAAATTCACATCCCTGTGTGCCATGTCTACAACCCACTGCCCTGGCATGGTGCTGGGAGTTTGTCATTACGAAATCCACAGCACCATAATGGCTTTACTGGAAACTGGGAGGTTTGGTATCAAACTCCTCAGCACATTAAACCCACACTGATGCCAGTGTGGGATTTAATGGTAAATGCACTCAGAGATGCCCCCTGATAATTGACCTAACTCTAGCGTCCTGGCTGAGTGGCTGTTCACCAGCTGCCACCCCCAGACATGTTTCTGGACCCGTGGGTCGAGAGCCTGCTGCTCTCGGGAGGGGGGGGGGGGGAGGTTTGAAACAATGCACATCCTGGGACGAGATGCCAGGATGGGCAGGGTCCAAGAAGGGGAAGGTACGAGAAGGGGAAGCTTCAAAAGCTTGCTGCCTTTGTGAGCTACCCCAGCCATTTGCTGCTTCCAGCAACTGGCCCCCACTGTGGAAGGGATGTGTGACCACCTTTGCCAACCCCACCCCTCCAGTGGGGGAGGCGAGATGAGGCACAACTCTCAGTCCCCGCCATCTTGCAGATGGGTGGGCCCAGCCAACCAGAGAGAGGTGTATGCCCCCCTCTCACTGGACGGTGGCATAATAGGGGGTGTACCCACCCCAAGGAAGGGACCTATTGGTCCCGACCTTTTCTTACCTGTAACACCCCTAAATCTAGTATTTAGGGCAACCCCGAGCCTGGCCTCCTTAGACAAGAGCCAACCAGAAGAAGAGAAGAAGGACCAAATAAGCCATGCTGAACTAAGAAGAGGAGGACGCCCACTGACTTGGCCCCAGCCCTACCGGCCTGTCCCCACCTCGAACCTGTCTCGAGCGAAATCCTGCTGTGTCCTGCAGCCAGCAGCCCTCAAGAATCCGGAGGACCTGCCCTACCTTCCCAAACCAATACTTTTGTTTCCTTTGAGCACTGGATTTGCTCACCCACAGACTCTGGCTTAGGCCAAATTCACAAGTCTGGACCACTCTGCACCCCAAGGTCCGAGTTCGAGTGGCCCAACACCACGAAGAGGTCTCCCCGGCGATCCTGACCTGAGTTCTGGTGGTCTCTGACCTGCCTCGAATCTCCAATCGATGCCCGCAGCCTTTTTCTGGAGGATCCCTCTGACCGTCACCGGAGTTGGTAAGAAAACCTGATGCCTAAATAAACCCCAGCACTGGACATACCATGGCGTTGGATGGCCCAACCAACGGTGTCCCAGCATCTCCAGGCATCCCAACTTACCTCCAACCGGTGCTCGCCTCCAGAAGATCTTCGTCCCCAAGCCTGCAGTGTTTGTGGCAACCGAAGATTCCCTATTGAACCCAACAGGGCACCCAACACCAAACCGCCGCTGTGGGTGCACTTTGTGTGCTAAATCGTATCCCCCTTTATCCTGAGCCTAACACCGGAAGCTTTTCTCCCACAACCTTGTGGCCAGCTCGTGAGCAGCCACCAACCAGACCCTCCTACCCGCCCCCCCCATTGGATAACCTTTTCCTTAGCACTCTGCACCTGGACGCCCTAGTGCCGCTGAGGGTGGTTGAAGAGTGCATCATTGACCCTGGGAGAACCCTGGTGCCAACCCCAAAATACCAACTCCTACAACAAAGTAGTTACCTGTAAACAGATAACTTCTCTTCCTTCCATTGGATTGCATTTACTGCTTTTCTTTGAAAAATCTTTTAAGTGTGGAGTTGGTTTGTATGAAAACTTGAAAAACTGCAAATATACAAAACCTTAATTACTTACATTTTGTTGAGGAGATGTCCCAGTGTGATATGAAGGCATATCACACTGTTTGGCAAAAGTAACTTAAAAAGAAAACCACTAAGTAATGTTCACAGTAATCTGTAAAGGTACTAAAAAGTAAGTTTGAACTGTTTACTTATCTGTAACTCAACCAACTGGCATTTGAACTGTAATTCACTGCATAAAAACTTGCAAATAATTATTTCACTTACCTGCACCAGGTTTGGTTTGGTTCTAGAAATAAAATAACTAAATAATATTTTTTATACAAACAAATTGGTCTGAGTTCAGTCTTTGAGTGTGTGACATCATTGAGTGTGTACAGCAAGTGCTTAATACCACCCTCTGATGAAGCCATACTGATCGCTCATACTACCACAAATAGAGAGTAAGGTGCTATCTACTTTTACCTCTACCTACCTTTGGGGTTCCACTGGATTCTGTGCACACTATACCTCATTTTGGTATGGTATATACAGAGCGAGCTTCCTACAGGAGAAGAAAGAGGAGCAATCCTCTAAGATGGAATCCATGGAGAACATAAAAGAATAAATAGTTTTAAAATGGGTAACCCATTTCTCTTCAGTAATATTGGACCCCAAACCAGAAGTCAAGGCTTCAGTTAGCTTGGGCCTTTTGATGATTTTCCCAAAACAATCTTTTATCTTTGAGTTGGATGACTGCCATCAAACCATCCCAGGTATCTTGCTTTATAGCTTGCTTTCTGTTCCTAATGGCTATTCTATGGCATGCCACTACTTTAGCCTTTTCCCTAGGGACAGATGCCAAAGCATCACTAAGGTGATTATTTGCTGACCTACCGTCTCCATCAACCCACCCTGGTTCTGTGTTTCCCCTAGTTTTCACTTGGCTAAGAAGGCTTTGTTTGATCTGTTCATTCAGAAAGCCAAAAGCCGTAGGTATAACATCACTAGACCTGGGTTTCCACCAATTAATGATCTAATATTAAGGATAAATTAGTTTTGACCAGCAGAGCAAGGAATTGAGAATAATCGATGACCCACCACCTAAGCCTCAGTCCTTGGTCGTGAGGGCAAACAGCCACGGTAGTAGGCCTAACAGAGTGTTCAACATAACCAAATAAGACTAGGGTGGCCTTAATGGGGTATGATCACTAAATGCTCTAGCCAGGACAGAGATTGTTTCCTTAGTATTACACATAGATGGTGGGACGCAAATTTAATCAATAATAGAGCCTGGCCCCGCCCTGTAAAGGTGAAGATTGACGAATCCCTATTTCCTCTAATTTCCATTTCGCTATCTAACCCATCTTCAAATAAAAATGTAAGCAGCTTTCCACCCCTACGGAATATAACCACCAGAGCACTAGTCTCCCACAGCCCAAGAAAAGGCTCCCGCACAGTGGCGTTTAATCCTAATTTGGCATTAAAATCATCCCCTATTGGTGTGTTACAATTATACAAAATGTGTAAAACCCTTTTTCTTAAGCACTGCACCACAAAAAAACAAATCCTCTAAGTTACAAGAGGAGTCTTTAGTACCCACAACATTGTAAAAGTTAATGAGACAAAAGTTAAAAGAACAAGGGAGAACCACTCACAATGCCTGCAGTCCCGGATGTGTGATGTGAACTGGATATATCCTAAATGTACATGTCGAGCGAACCAAAATTGCCAGGCCCCCACTGGCCCTTCCCCTCTGTAACGTCTGTGTAGGCACACTGAATCACTGGAAACCTTCCCAAGCGGGGACATTCTGGCAGCAAGTCTCTTACAGGAGAATAAGATCAAAACCAGTTATATAGTCAGTCCAGTGTACATCATCTATTTTAGAGGTTATCCCAGGCACATTTCAACAGGTCAGATGAATTCTCCCATTAGAACGACTCCTTCCGGGAAATATGATGACTTTGCATTTGGATATAGAGGACCCCCACTTTGGGGCCCCCATGGAAGCCCCACACAGACTAAAAATTTCAGATTGAGACCCAATATCAACTAGCGAATCAAACGTCACTGGATCCTGGGAAGAAATCCGTCTTTTGAGTGGACAGTCATAACAGCTGTTCCCAAAAACGTTCATTCTAGCTCGTTACGATCTTCTAAGGGTGAGAATCTATTATAGTAGGGGATACTCAAATCAACCCTCTGCAGGACCATTTTAGGGTTATTGTACATAATGGCAGATTACCACCAGGATTCAGGTGCCTTAAAAAAAATTGCGGTGAAACGTTTATAGTACTGTTAACAAGTTGTTTTTGATGATACATAAGATATGCTTACCGATAGAGGAGTATCTAAAATTAATAATAGCACTCCCCAGACACAGTTTTCTCTAAAGGGCCAATCCAGCCTACATGCCTCACTATCATAATATTGTAGTAGTCCTTCAGGGAAAACTGGAACGGCCAACTAACCAATGAGAAACTTTGTTTTTGAGTTGTTCAAAGCTCTCTGTTTGAGGGTCATCCAGTTTAAGTACATTCCCCAAAACTCTACCACAGAAGGACAACACTCTGGCGGTAAATTGACATAAGAGGCATTTTTGTGACCAGAAGGAAAAACCAAGGTAGTTCTAAGGATGTTGCAGTCCTGGCTACACCTACACCCATTTGGAGGCTCACCCGCAGGGATGTGAATCGAGGTCTTATTAGTGGGAATTTCCAGGAGCTGGCTCTGTAACAGATACAGGGGAGCCCGAGGCGTCCCTGGCTTCAGTGGACGGAGGCATAGAGAGGACTATCAAGGGCACAACAGCAAAAGCCTTAGATTCCAAAGAGGCAACCTGACTCTCGCAGTCTCCAGAAAGCTTGATCTTATCAAGTCTAACAGTCGGAGTAGCCAAGCAGTTTTTCAAGGTGTCAGCAAAGTGTGTCAAAAGAGGTGCCCAGGCAGTCACACTCAAGGGATCCGAGGGTGGCACCACCCAAAGCCATAGGGGGGGGAAGGGGCATTTGGATCAGCCTTCCTTGTGACTAAATTTGTTACCTATCCTGATCGGACGCATTTCCCAAGAGGAGATTTGGGAGGGGTCAGCTAAATCCAAACACAAGCGTCTCTCTCCCAAATCTATCTCCTTGGTTATAACCCCCCGGCCCTAGCTAAAAAGTAAACAATAGTTGCACAATTAGTATTCAAGGGGGGGGGGGGTGTTAGTGATTGCAGCTTTCATCTTCCCCATCTCACTGACCAGAGACACTTCACTAAGTAATTAAGAAGTTGAAAGGCCAAAATAAAAATCAGTCTTACTTTCAGATTGTTACCCTCGCGTAGGTCAAAGAGAAGGGGCCCAGCCCAGCTTCGCACAGCCAAGGAGCGCAGACAGGCCCGGTCCTCACCCAAGCAATCTGCCATGCACGACCCGCACTGTGAGAGTGCTGGCATCCTCCTAAGCGCCTACCTGACGCTTGCTGAGTGGGATTGTAGCCTTCCTGCTCCTGGGATTGCTCGAAATTGTAGTCCTGACCCGCTTGTGGGCTAAATTAACTTCCAGCCTTTGATCGATTATATAACTAGAAGATATGCTATGGAGAACTCTGCACCCTCTACTCATATAGCTTACTATTCACTGTTTAATGTGTTAATAACTTTGGGACTCTGCAAAAATACATAACTTTTTTTTTTATTTTTAAATTTCTTTCTCATTAGGTCGGGATGGACTGTGTCTCAAAACAAGTTGTTCAACAAGCTCCTGAAAGCACTTCAGTCAGACCGACTTGCTCGTCTGGCTAATGATGGGGTGAGAAGTTATCTGCTTTCCTGTATCCGTCATCCAGAAGTACAGAGGAGCAAATCTACTGATTACTAACTTCTTCTTTTCCCTCATCATTCCAACCTTGTATTCCCTCTCCATGTTTTTCATTATGCTATCATCTGTCACAAGCCACACCACTTATGTCTCCCATTGGCCAACCTTTATTATTTCATGTCTGCGTGTCTTGTCATCTTTTTGGTTGATTCCAGTGTTGAAGTTTTGTCCGTTCTCCTCATTCTAACTGTTAAAATGATGCACCTTTTGATCTCTTTATTTATCCAGTATTGATTGCTTTCTGGGTGCATCCTTTGTGAAGTCTGTTAATTTCTCTTGAATCATAACGTATTCATTTCCAACACCCATCTTCCATATCCTTTGAGGGTCTCCACTTATGTCTATTTCCTCTTCTTAAAACTGCCATGTATCCTCTGGCCCATTGCTCCTTTTGTTGCCTCCTAACTCCCGGTAGCCCACGTCTTCATGTATCCCATCTTAATCTCCATCTTCTTGCATGTCCCTTCTTTTAGGCCTCTAATGAGCCAGTACTGAGGAGGATTGCGGTCGATAAATGTGCCAGGCGGGTACGGCAGTCACTCGCCAGTGTGAATTGGGACATCAAGCTGCTACAGTGGCTTCATGCCGTTTTGGTGGAGACTCTCAGCCTGCCCATGCTTGCAGCCTACTTGGATGCGTTGCAGACACTGAAAGGGAAGGTAAGAGTTCCATGACAGGAGTAGTAGGAACAGTTTAAAATATTATCCTTTCACACAGGTCTACTGTCTTGTTTTTCTGTATTTTATACTTCTAGCTCAGTTTGATGGTCTGTCTATGAGTGTACCGAGATCTTCCAGAGATACTGTGCTTGTCTGCAAGATAAGCAGAGGTGCTGGTCTTAATAGCTTTGTATATTATACAGCTGGTTTTGAAGGTGGGGAGAGCCAGCAATGGGAACCAAGGGAGTTCATTCAGGATAGGGATGATACGACCATATTTTTTGATGCCTTGGATGAGACGTGCTGGCATGTTGATTGCCCTAAGGAGGGTCCACTGTGGAGTCAGGGAGGCCAAGAAGTAGGTCATTACCTTCATCAAGATACAAGAGAACGAGAACTTGAATAGCTGTTCTAAATGTGCTTTTTGTAAGAAAAGGTTTGACTGTATGAGAGAGTTGGGAGCAGGCCATCTATGTTTTTTTGGCAATGTATTACTTGAGGATGGGGTTGGTGTCAAGCGTGAATCCAAGTAACTTGGCATTCGATGAAAGTTGGGGTTTGAAATACTCGGGGTTCATGTCAGATTTACACTGACTCTTGTTTACTGTTCTTGGAAAATAACTAGAATTCCGTCTTATTTGGGTTGAGCTTCAGGTAGGTGCATGGCATCCAGGACTGGCTGATGCGCAAGCAGTGTTGGAAGCCTGAAGAAGAGACTTTCAAGTAGAGTAGTGTATCATTGGCATATTGGTGAATCCTGATGCTGTTATCTGGGAGGAGAGAACTAAGCATCTCCATGTAAATGTTAAGGATGACAGGTGAATCCACTTGTGATAAGAATCTTTTGTGACCTGGAGATGCCTATGTGAACAAAATGGTGTTGGTTGGAAAAGTAGGAGGAGAACCAGTGTGTTAGACCTGTCAGCCCTTTGGGTGGTCCCTCCTCATCATTATTTATTTTGTCCCACTTCTGCCTCAAACCCTGTTATAATTTTTTCCTTTTTGGGAACCACCAGACTTGTTAGTGTTGATGCAGGGTCAGGGAGCCATTTTCCTTACCCCTGGAACTTCTGTCTGAGGGCCTGAGACACAAAATGGTGGCCATCCATTGTCACCTGTGACATAACCAAAACTCACTGGAGGTTTCTAGAACCTCCTGGAACAATCTAGAATCCTGTGATGGTGGGAGGCAGTTTAGAATGTTGGGAGGCCATCTCAGAGTGGCAGTTGGCATCTGACTGGAGAGGAGAGAGGACAGAGATAGAAGGAGGTCGGAGTAAGGCAGCAGAGGTGGAAACCAGTGTTTGGAGTGGGGTCCAGAAACCCACCCTTGATGCTAGTCCCTACTGACCAAGCCCAGCCTAAAGCCCTGTGTGGGACCAAGACCAGAAGAACCATCTTAAGGATCTGAACATTTGGAACAGGCCTTAAAGAGGAAGAACAGCAAGCTCCTGACCTGTTCAGCGGTGTCCTCCTGAAGTCCTGACGTCGAGAAGCCTGGAGACCTGGGGCCTGAGGTAGAGAAGCGGCGCTGACAGAAAGCAGTCGTCGTACCCGGAGCCGTCAGAGGTCGAGTGAGGGCGCCGACGGAGGTCGTGGAGAGGCGCCGGAGGTCGAGTAGGGAGTCACCCGAGGTCGAGGTGAGGCGTCGACGGGGAAGTGAAGTCCGCCCACCAGAGTCGCCGGAAACTGAGGTGAAGCGCGCCGGAGGTCGGGAGTGGAGATCGCACTCCGGAGACACCCGGAAGCGGGGAGACCGTGTCCCTGCGACGCCGGAAGGCGACATCAAGTCGAGGCCGCCCCGCGACATCGAGTCGAGACCGCCCAGCGGCATCGAGTCGAGGCCGCCCAGCGACATCGATCCGGAGCCGCCTCACGGCGTCGACACGGCGCCGAGTGGAGTCGATCGTCGAGGAAGGGACAGTAAGTGGTCCAGGGGGCGTCTGAGGCCCCGTGGAGCCCTAAAGACCATCCTAGGGGTTAGAGGGGTGTTAGGACCAGCCTGGGAGTGCCAGGGGTGAACTGAGACTGGTACAGTGACCTCCGTAAAGGGCTGTGTAGTTTGGAGGGCCAGATCTTTAGGTTACCCTTGTTCTGCCTCAGCTTAAGCCCCAGCCTTGACCAATCTAGGTGGGACACCCCCATGCCATCCAAATGACCACAAGCTGTGTATGGGCAAAGTAAGACCAAGTGGCCTCATGAAAGTGATCTGATCTGTAATTGTCATTGATTGCTTTACCTTAATTATTGAAGGTGCTTTATTTATTGTCTTCCACTAATTTATTCTTGCACTTTATTTATTGTCTGACTGTATTTATTTGCCGTCTGTATTTATTGCACCTCTATTTATTCTTTGCTTAATGATGACCTGAACCTATTTGTTGAAATTCCGAAGTAGCATTGTTTATTTGACCTGCTCTTTTGAAGGAAAATCCTATTGTATTGTATTTATGATGTGAAGGCTGCAACTAAGAGAAAATAAGATAAAGACATATATATTTTCATCTTGACTTCCATAATTTTTACGGTGTAGTGTCGTTTTTGGAACGGATGAACGCATTGTTATTGTGAGGGTGTGACGTACGCTTAACACGGTGCCTGACCCCCAACCGCTCGAGCCAAGCTACCACTGTGCTGGGAACCTGGTGACCGCTAACCCGGTTGCCCGGTTTCCAACATAAAATTGGTGTTCAGTGGTGGGATAGAGCTGTGCTTGCGTCTACTCGACAATAACTTTGGGTAGTCCATAGGCCTACACCGGGAGTTTTCTCCAAGCGGACTTCCTAATTTTGAGTTTTGTTTTTTTCCAAATTTACTTCTGGTGGTGGGAGGAGGTATTACAAAAGGTACCCCCCCTGCATAGCTTCTGTAAGCAACTGTCTTCTATCCTGAGTGGGCAAAATGGAGTTTGTGTTGGAGGATGTGGAAACTTACACTGTGGTCCAACTCAGAGAGTTTTGTCAGCGAGAGGGGGTGTTTTGTCCCCAAGGTGCAAAGAAGGGTGAGCTCCAGACCAGCTTGAGGGCTTGGGGGGAGGCACGACGAGAAAGTAAGGTTGAGAAGGAGGACAGGGATGGAGAGACTGACAGCGAGGGGGCTGGTTTGTACCAACCTGAGGTGGGGAACCTATTAGCGGGGCCCAGAACACTTTCATGGAAGGGCAGCAGTGTCTCTAGCAGCGGCTTATCAGAAGCAGAATTAACTGACCGGAGGGAGAAAAGACAGCTCACATGGGAGTTGGCGAAGCTGGAGAAAGAAAAGGAGGAACGGAGGATGGCTCACGAGTTGAGGCTCAGGGAGATAGATCTCCAGATCCTACGGGTCGGGGCACACACCGTTCCTAATGGTGGCAGCGAAGACAGAGAAATCACCAGGGAACCCAAACCCTATCTGTCAAAAGACATAGTAGCCAGCTATAGTGCGGGAGATGACATCGCCAAGTGGCTAGCGGCCTATGAGGTCTCTTTAAGAGCCCATGGGGTTCCAGAGAAATATTGGGGAGGGGGATTGTATAAATACATGCCTCCAGCTGGCAGGGATACATTATTGGCCCTGGAGCAGGATGAGCAGACCCACTACCCCACCATGAAAGTGGCGCTCGTGAGGAAGTTTGGACTAACACCCGAGAAGTACAGACAGAAGTTCCGGGGTAGCCACAAACTGGGCACACAGAATTGGGTGGATTTCCTGGACTATGCAAAGAAGGCATTAGAGGGTTGGATACAGGGCAGCGAAGTGAGGGACTACGAGGGGTTGTTTGATTTGATGTTGAAGGAACACCTGCTCGAAAAATGTTTCCCTGAACTGCTTCAACACCTGGTGGATAGCAAGCTGACCAATCCCCGGAAGCTTGCTGAGGAGGCAGACATTTGGGCTAGTACCCGGGTGTCCACAAGGGGGACTGGAGGGGACTCTCAAAAGACCGGACAGGGCGCCCCCCAGAAGAAAGAGGGAGGGGAAAAGAAAACGGAGTTCTCTAAAGGCCCCCAAAATAGTTTCGAAGGGAACGGGATTCACCCCTAGGGCTAACCCACCCAGAAACCCTAATCCTGGCCAGAGTCAGCAGCCAAGGGTTGTCCATTGCTTCGAGTGCGGTGGTGTCGGACACTATAAGGGAGATGTGAAGTGCCCGAAAAGACCACCCCCTCCCATCGGAGGAAAGGCCCCCGGAGTAGCTAGTGTAGTGCTCGGGGAGGAGATGCCTTTAGATAAGGGAAGGGAGTGGGCGGGTGTCACTTTAGTGTCCCTGGGAGAACGGGAGATGGTTCCTAAGATCCAGGTGCCCGCAAATACCACAAAGTATGGGCAGTGGGTCACCATCAACGGCCAAAGAGGGGAGGCTCTGAGAGACACCGGAGCCAGTATGACTATGGTACGTAGCCAACTGGTGTCTCCAGAGCAGGTGATCCCCACTGTACTCCACCCTGCCGCGATGGCTGACGGCAGAATGGGCCACTATCCGGTGGCCGAGGTTCCATTTGAATGGGAAGGGGTTGCAGGGTTGCTTCGAGTTGCCGTAAGCCCTGCCGTGCCAGTTGATTGTCTGCTGGGGAATGACATGGAGCATAATGCTTGGAAGGAGGTGGAATACCGGACTCATGCGGAGATGCTGGGTACACCTGACTGGGCCTGTGTCAGCACAGGGTCTGCGACTACCCGGAGGGGGAGTTCGTTTAGGCTGGAGCCTGGAACAAAGGCACAGCCGGCTGCCGACCAAGGGAAGAACCGAGGGCAGGAGGAGCCTGCCTCGGCATCCGCGCCCCGTGTGACGGATAGGCCACCGGAGGTGGTGGACCAGGAGTCCGCGGAGGGGGATGTTACCGAACTGGAGAACCTACCGAGGGAGGGCCGACCAGGGAGGAATTCTGCAAGGGCCAGAGGGAGTGTCCTACCCTTGAGGGACTGAGGCGACAGGCCGAAGCCCAGGCAGCAGGGAACGTTGAGGGGAACTACAACATTTACTGGGAGGATGGCCTCCTCTACAGTGAACCCAAGGCACCCATGCACGGATCGTCACGGGCCTTGGTTGTCCCTCAACGTTATCGAGCCTTTCTCCTGGAATTGGCTCATGAGATCCCCTTGGCAGGACACCTGGGGCAAGACAAGACCTTTGCCCGGCTTGTCCCACACTTTTATTGGCCTCAAATGAAAGTGTCGTCCGACACCTACTGCCGGACGTGCGTGTCTTGTCAAGCCAGTGGGAAAACAGGGGTGAAGCTGAAAGCTCCCCTGGAACCACTTCCTGTCGTTAGCACCCCCTTTGAAACGGTGGGCATCGACATTGTGGGTCCGTTAGATCCGCCTACTACAGCTGGTCACAGGTTTATCCTGGTTCTGGTGGATCATGCCACACGGTATCCAGAGGCTATACCTCTGAGGACCATTACTGCACCTGTTGTGGCTAGGGCCCTGATGGGAATCTTTACCCGAGTGGGTTTTCCCAAGGAAGTTGTGTCTGACAGGGGGACCAACTTCATGTCAGCATACATGCGGGCCATGTGGAAGGAGTGTGGAGTGACCTACCGGTTCACCACCCCTTACCATCCCCAGACCAATGGTCTGGTGGAGAGGTTCAATAAAACCTTGAAAGGCATGATCAGAAGTTTGCCTGAAAGCCTGCGGAGGAAATGGGACGTCCTCCTACCCTGTCTATTGTTTTCTTACAGGGAAGTGCCACAGAAGGGAGTGGGCTTCAGCCCCTTCGAGCTTTTGTATGGGCACCCTGTGCGTAGACCTCTCGGCCTGGTGAGAGACGGATGGGAAAGAACTCCCAGAAAGCTTCCCCAGGACGTGGTGAGCTACATGCTGGCCTTCCGGAGCCCAATGGCTAAGTTGTGGAAGCAAGCTTCTGACAACTTGGAAGCCAGCCAAGCAGTGATGAAGGCGTGGTATGACCACAATGCTCATCCGGTGGAATTGGAGCCTGGCCAGAAGGTGTGGGTGATCGAACCAGGAGAGCTTAGCACCCTCCAGGATCACTGGTCAGGACCCTTTGAGGTGTTGGAGAAGAAGGGTAAGGCTACCTACTTGGTGGATCTGAAGACCCCTCGCCAGCCCCTACGGGTGCTGCATGCCAACCGCCTCAAACCCCACCATGAGAGGCCCGAAGTCATATTGCTGATGGTGACTGACGGAGCAGAGGACGTGGAAAGCGAGCCTCTCCCCGACTTATTTGCGTCTCAAGAGAAGGATGGGTTGGTGGAGGGAGTGATTCTCTCCCCGTCCCTAACTCCTGAACAGCGGGAGGACTGCCGCCAGGTCCTGGGGCAGTATTCTTCGTTGTTCTCCCTTGTTCCGGGTAGGACTCACCTGTGCATCCATGATGTGGACACAGGAAACAGCCCACCTGTGAAGTCAAAGATCTACCGGATGACAGACAAGGTGAAGGCCAGCATTCACAGTGAAGTCACTAAGATGCTGGAGCTAGGAGTGATTGAACCTTCCAGCAGCCCCTGGTCCAGTCCGGTGGTATTAGTACCAAAAGCTGTACCACCGGGTGCCCAACCGGAACTGAGGTTCTGTGTGGACTACCGGGGACTGAACTCAGTAACCAAGACTGATGCTCACCCGATTCCGAGGGCGGATGAACTGATTAACCGGCTGGGAGCTGCCCAATATCTGAGTACCTTTGACCTTACTTCCGGGTACTGGCAGATCTCTCTGACTGATGGAGCTAAGGAAAGGTCAGCCTTCTCCACGCCCAAGGGCCACTACCAGTTCTGCGTGATGCCCTTTGGGCTCAAGAACGCACCTGCCACGTTTCAGCGTCTGGTGAACCAGATCCTCGCTGGAATGGAGAGTTTCTCTGCTGCTTATCTGGACGACATTGCCGTCTTCAGTAACAGCTGGGAGGATCACTTGCGTCACCTGCAAACTGTTCTCCAGGCCCTGAAGCAAGCTGGTTTAACGATTAAGGCCAGTAAATGCCAGATCGGGCAGGGGTCGGTAGTGTACCTTGGACACTTGGTGGGTAGGGGAGCGGTGCAACCCCTCCAGGCGAAAATCGAGGCCATCATGGCCTGGGAACCCCCCCAAGACTCAGACTGAGGTCCGAGCTTTTCTGGGCCTCACCGGATATTACCGCCGCTTCGTGAAGGGGTATGGTACCATTGTGGCCCCCCTCACGGAGCTTACGTCCAAGAAGCAACCTCGACGGGTAGTCTGGACGGAGGCTTGTCTGCAGGCCTTTGTGAAACTGAAGCAAGCCATGTGCGAGGCCCCGGTCTTAAGGGCCCCAGACTTTTCCAAGGAGTTCATTGTCCAGACGGATGTATCGGAACATGGAATTGGGGCAGTGTTATCCCAACTCAATGAAGAGGGTCTGGATCAACCCGTGGTCTTCCTATCCCGGAGACTACTTCCCAGGGAACAGAAGTGGAGTGCAATAGAGCGTGAAGCCTTTGCAGTGGTATGGGCTCTAAAGAAGTTGCGGCCATAACTGTTTGGCTTGCACTTCCTAGTTCAGACCGACCACAGACACCTTCGGTGGCTGATGCAGATGAAGGGGGAGAATCCCAAGTTGCTAAGGTGGTCTATCTCCCTACAGGGAATGGACTTTCAGGTGGAACATCGGCCTGGAGTGGACCACGCCAATGCAGACAGTCTCTCAAGGTATTTCCGCCTTAGTGATGAGAACTCCCAAGGGGTTGGTAGCTCTCCCCACTTTCAGCTGGGGGGGACGCGTGTTAGACCTGTCAGCCCTTTGGGTGGTCCCTCCTCATCATTATTTATTTTGTCCCACTTCTGCCTCAAACCCTGTTATAATTTTTTCCTTTTTGGGAACCACCAGACTTGTTAGTGTTGATGCAGGGTCAGGGAGCCATTTTCCCTACCCCTGGAACTTCTGTCTGAGGGCCTGAGACACAAAATGGTGGCCATCCATTGTCACCTGTGACATAACCAGAACTCACTAGAGGTTTCTAGAACCTCCTGGAACATTCTAAAATCCTGTGATAGTGGGAGGCAGTTTAGAATGTTGGGAGGCCATCTCAGAGTGGCAGTTGGCATCTGACTGGAGAGGAGAGAGGACAGAGATAGATGGAGGTCGGAGTAAGGCAGCAGAGGTGGAAACCAGTGCTTGGAGTGGGGTCCAGAAACCCACCCTTGATGCTAGTCCCTACTGACCAAGCCCAGCCTAAAGCCCTGTGTGGGACCAAGACCAGAAGAACCATCTTAAGGATCTGAACATTTGGAACATGCCTTAAAGAGGAAGAACAGCAAGCTCCTGACCTGTTCAGCGGTGTCCTCCTGAAGTCCTGACGTAGAGAAGCCTGGAGACCTGGGGCCTGAGGTAGAGAAGCAGTGCTGACAGAAAGCAGACGTCGTACCCGGAGCCGTCAGAGGTCGAGTGAGGGCGCCGACGGAGGTCGTGGAGAGGCACCGGAGGTCGAGTAGGGAGTCACCAGAAGTCGAGTGAGAGCGCCGACGGAGGTCGTGAAGAGGCGCCGGAGGTCGAGTAGGGAGTCACCCGAGGTCGAGGTGAGGCGTCGACGGGGAAGTGAAGTCCGCCCACCGGAGTCGCCGGAAACTGAGGTGAAGCGCGCCGGAGGTCGGGAGTGGAGATCGCACTCCGGAGACACCCGGACGCGGGGAGACCGTGTCCCTGCAATGCCGGAAGGCGACATCAAGTCGAGGCCGCCCCACGACATCGAGTCGAGACCGCCCAGCGACATCGAGTCGAGGCCGCCCAGCGACATCGATCCGGAGCCGCCTCACGGCGTCGACACGGCGCCGAGCGGAGCCGATCGTCGAGGAAGGGACAGTAAGTGGTAGAGGGGGCGTCTGAGGCCCCGTGGAGCCCTAAAGACCATCCTAGGGGTTAGAGGGGTGTTAGGACCAGCCTGGGAGTGCCAGGGGTGAACTGAGACTGGTACAGTGACCTCCGTAAAGGGCTGTGTAGTTTGGAGGGCCAGATCTTTAGGTTACCCTTGTTCTGCCTCCGCTTAAGCCCCAGCCTTGACCAATCTAGGTGGGACACCCCCATGCCATCCAAATGACCACAAGCTGTGTATGGGCAAAGTAAGACCAAGTGACCTCATGAAAGTGATCTGATCTGTAATTGTCATTAATTGCTTTACCTTAATTATTGAAGGTGCTTTATTTATTGTCTTCCACTAATTTATTCTTGCACTTTATTTATTGTCTGACTGTATTTATTTGCCGTCTGTATTTATTGCACCTCTATTTATTCTTTGCTTAATGATGACCTGAACCTATTTGTTGAAATTCCGAAGTAGCATTGTTTATTTGACCTGCTCTTTTGAAGGAAAATCCTATTGTATTGTATTTATGATGTGAAGCCTGCAACTAAGAGAAAATAAGATAAAGACATATATATTTTCATCTTGACTTCCATAATTTTTACGGTGTAGTGTCGTTTTTGGAACGGATGAACGCATGGTTATTGTGAGGGTGTGACGTACGCTTAACACGGTGCCTGACCCCCAACCGCTCGAGCCAAGCTACCACTGTGCTGGGAACCTGGTGACCGCTAACCCGGTTGCCCGGTTTCCAACACAGTGTAAGACTCCCTGGTTGCATATAAGGGTGGGGTGTTCAACTTTGTTGAAGGCAGCTGAGAGATCCAGCAATATCTGAAGAAATAGGTCACGGTCACCTATGGTCAAGAGGGTATTTTTACAATGTGTAAGGATGCGGTGTCTGTGCGCCTACATGATTTGAAGCCAGACTGGTGGTCATTCAGGGGATGGTTAGCATTGATGGGATCTTGGAGTTGAACATAGACTGCTTGTTCAGTGATCTTGCCAATAAATGGTAGGTGAGTGATTGGCCGGTATTTGGTTTGGTAATCAAGAGTCTAATGAACGTTACTGTAGGGGTGGGGGATCTGGCCTCTTGTGACCGCTTCTGGTAAGATGCATTGAGTGAGGGAGGCATTGACAATGGTAAATAAGGATGAAAGAGCATACCCAGAGATAGCTTTTATGTCTGATGGGGAGACATCTGCTTCATAAGAAATAGCTTTGAGAGCATTGAGTATGTCCGTGAGATGTTGGAGGTATAGGGCTTTGAAGGCTAACTATTGTGGGATTTAATGGGAAAGGATAGGTGTAAGAGTTGAAGGAGGCTTCATGTTGTGGAGGTGCTGACAAATCTGTGGGGTTTTCTCATCGAAGAAGAGGTAGATGCCATTTCACTTTGTGTGGAGTGAGGAAAGGTGCACCCAGCAGTGGTTTGATGTGGTACTTGATTGCCTTAAACTTAGTTCTGCTTCTGTTTGTGGCTTCATTGATCTTGTTGGTATAGCAATTTGCTTTGGCTGATGTGATGAGCCGCCTGATTGTTGGGAGTTCAGTTTTTCTTCCCTGTCTGCAAATGGAACATTTATTGTCAGTAGGATGTTTAGAGTATCAGGGAGCTGAAGTCTTTAGCTTGCACATATGTGTTGAAGGTGGAGTGTTGATGTTCACATAGCTTTTTAAAACATTGTTAGGTTGTTTAGAAGGGTGTTGGCATTGGATGTGGAGTTGAAAGAGTGAGAGAGAAGAGTTCAAGCATTAGGTTGTCTAAGGAGAAGTGTATGACAGATAAGAAAGCTTGGTGGTATTTTTTTTCCATGACCTTGATTTGCTGGTAGGGTGCTGGGCAGGAAGATAGGGATAGCAAGGTGGTCAGTCCAAGCCAGGTGGATGTATGGGTGGCACACATTGTGTTGTTGGTGTTGCTGAGAATACAGTATTGAGGATATTAACTTTGGAGATTTTGTAGGTTGTGTGACCTGCTGTATCACGTTAAGTGTATCGATGAGTGTCTCTCTTTTTGTAAATTTCATTTATTGAATGTGTGTTCTCTGGGGTGGTTGAAGTCATCCATGTCGGATTTGAGAATTCATCAAAGAAGTCCAGTTCTGGCCAGGAGGCCTGTAAATAAGATGGAAGGTGACAGTCTGAGTTGCAGAGAGTGGGAAATGGCATGTCAGCGGCTTCATTGACCAGTATATGAAAGTGTCTCTTTTTGTATGATCGCACCCCCCCCCCCCCCCCCCCCCCCCCAAGGTTCAGACCGATGCTGCTGGTTTTTCAACTCTGAAGTGCACTGGCCCTGCTGTTCAGGCTCGAGTGCATGTGCTCTAACCCCTCAAAGTATGTGCATAATTGACTAATATCTGATTGACATGTTTAACTTTCATGTAAGTCCTTAGTATATGGTGCAATGGGTACCTAGAGTTAGTAACTTATATGTCACTAGTGGACTGTGAGACTTAATTGTACCATCTAGGTGAAAACTTGACTCAAGGTTTGGCACTGCAGCCTAGTCTGGCAGCTCCCTAACTCAACTCGACATGGCAAAGTAAAGCCTCTTGCAAAGTCAAAACCTTTCTTTTTAATACTAAATAATAAGTCACCCCTAGGAAAGGTCTTGGTAGCCCACAAGGCAGAGTGCTAGATATTAAAGAGAAGGGCATCTTCTCTCATCTTCGACATGCCGCGACAGTGAAAACTCAAAATAGTGGTTTTTACTGTACTGCCATTAAGAGTATATGGTGCTGGGAGTTTGTCATTACGAACTCCACAGTACCATAATGGCAGCACTGAAAACTGAGAAGTTTGGTATCCAACTTCTCACCACATTAAACCCACACTGATGCCAGTGTAAGATTTAATGAAAAATGCACACAGAGGGCATCTTAGAGATGCCCTCTGAAAAACGACCTACCGCTAGTGTCCAGGCTGAGTGGCTGCTTTCAGCTGCCACCACCAGATATGTTTCTAGACCCCTGGGTCGAGATCCTGCTGCTCTCGGGGGCCTGAAACAATGCACATCCTGGGACGAGGCGCCAAGCCTCCTCCCCCCCAGGATGGGCAGGATCCACAAAGGGAAGCTTCAAAGGCTTGCCGCCTCTGTGAGCTTCCCCAGGCCTTTTGCTGCCTTCAGCAACTGCTCCCCACCGGTTCTGAACCCCACTTTGGGCGGGAGAACCGACAGGAAAACCAAGTGAGGAAGGGAGGTGTGCCCACCTCTGCCAACTCCACCCCACAGGTGGGGGAGGCGAGGTGAAGCACAACTCTCAGTCCCTGCCATCTTGCAGATGGGGGGATCCAGCCAACCAGAGTGAGGCATATGCCACCCCCTCCCACTGGAGGATGCATAATAGAAGGTGTACACACCCCAGGGAAGGAACCCATTGGTCCCAACCTTTTTACCTACCTGTAAGGCACCTAAATTTAGTATTTAGGGGCACCCCTGAACCTTGCTTCCACAGAGAAGAAACCACAAGAAGAAAAGAAGAAGGACGAACAGCCGTGCCGAAGCTAAGAAGTGGAGGACGCCCACTGACTTGGCCCCAGCCCTACCGGCCTGTCCCCACCTCGAACCTGCAGAAGCGAAACTCCGGTCTGTCCAGCAGCCAGCAACCTCAAGAACCCTGAGGACCTGCCCTACCTTCAAAAGAAAGGACTTTGTCTTCCGTGAACACCGGATTTGTTCACTCACAGACTCCAGCTCCGGCAAAGTCAGCGAGTCTGCACCAGACGCCCATGGCCTGAGTTCGAGTGGCTCAAGACCACGAGGAGGTCTCTCCGGCGAGCCTGACCCGAGATCCGGTGACCCCTGACCTGCCTCAAGCCTCCGGGTGACGCCTGCTGCCTCAAACCGGAAGGTACCCCCAACCACGACCAGGATCTGGTAAGAAGATCCGACCCTAAAAAACACCCTTGCCCCTGACGCCCCATGGCCTTGGGTGGCCCAATCGACTTTGTCTAACCAACCCCCAGCATACCAACGTTCCTCTCCAAGTGGTGGTCGCAACCAAAAGACCTTCGTCCCCGAGCTTGCAGTGTGTTTGCAAACCCGAGACTCCCCACTGAAAGTATCAGGGCACCCGACAACAAACCAGCTCCCTGCACCCAGCCGCCCTAGTGTCGCTGAGGGTGTACCTTTGGTGCTATCTTGAACCCCCATTTGCCCTGAGCTTAAGTCCAGGAGCTTAGCTCCCACAACCTTGTGGCCTACTCGTGAGCTGCCACCAACCAATTTCCCCTATCCCCCATTGGGCCTCAGCACTCTGCACCCAGCCGCCCTAGTGCCGCTGAGGGTGTAACAAGAGTGCATCCTTGACCCTTGGGGACACCTGAGTCCAACCCCAGAATACCAACTCCCACAGCAAAGTATTTACCTGTTAACTGCTAACGGTGGAGTTGTAAAATCTATGAAAGTCTTTAAAATTGTAACCAAATAACAAAAATGCTTTTACTTACCTGTTTACAGGAAATGTCCCAGTGTAGTATCCACGTATACTACACTGTGTAAGAAAAGTAATCTGTAAAGTAATCTAGTTGACATTCCATTGACAAGCCAATACAAAATTTATATGTACAATATTTCAAGCATTGCATTACTAGTAGTTCTACTGTAATCAGAAACAAAGTATATATACAACTGCAATTAGAACTGTATTATTACTACACTTCAAACTGTACTTACTACAAAGAGTAAATCACTTACCTGTTCCAGCCTTGCTTGGTTCTAGGAAATAAAATAACTAAAAGAATATTTTTATACAAACAACATTGGTCTGAGTTCAGTCTTTGAGTGTGTGACAATCATTTGCAGATTGAGTGTGTACAAATGCTTAACACTACCCTCTGATAAAGCCTTACTGTTCGACCACGCTACCACAAATAGAGAGTAAGGTGCTATTTACTTTTACCTCTGCCTACCTTTGGGGTTCCACTGGATTCTGTGCACACTATACCTCACTTTAGTATAATATATACAGAGCCAGCTTCCTACATTAGCCTGCACTATTTTATCTGTGTAATAGGCACAGCGTGTTTTCCTGATGAGAGCGTGGTATAGCCTGCATTATTTTATCTGTGTAAAAGGCACAGCGTGTTTTCCTGATGAGAGCGTGGCACTGTTTTAACTAATTCTTGTAAGCACATTTATTAATGGTGGAAAAGTCCTTCCTCCAATGGCGCTGAAGGCGCTTACATTTTTTTGGCTGCCATCAGGTCTTCATTGAACCAGGGCACGGAGTTCCTCAGCCTCTGGGTATTGTTGGTGGTCCACGGGGCAATTTCATCTATAGCTCCCAGAATCAATTTTTTAATGCCCGTATTGGCTATGTTGATATCATCTCCAAGTTTGAGATGGGTCTGCAGAAGAGTATGAGTAAAGCGTTCAAAGTTGAACCTAGACCATTTCCTGTGTGTGATTTTCTGGCTGGTCCTGGTGGGAGGGCGAGTTCTGGGGAAAGGGGTAGAGAAAGCCACCAGATGGTGGTCAGACCACTGGACTATAATCGGAGTCTTTACTTTGATTTCGGGTTAGAAAATATAGGGTCTTATATATGACCTAGTTGATGCGTGGGTGAATTAATTAGGATTTAGGTTCATAGTATTGAGTTCTTGACATAAGGACTGTGGTTTCACGTTCGATTTGGTGTCAAAATGTAAGTTACTGGGCCGACCTATTGTTCTGGTGAGCTTCCCTACTGACTGCACCATGTGGTGCTTTGCGATCGGTTTGAGTTTGTGTGTGTGTGTGCTGTGGACGTAATGCGGTTTTCAGAATCTCAAGTGCGCAGGAAGCCAGTCTCCCGACACTGGAACATTGCTTCATTTTGGAACTGCAAAGTGGCCTCCATTAGCCTGGAGATTGCTGCTTTTTTGGCTTGGAGTTTGCTGTTATTGGGACCACATGCCATGAGGGAATTCTATTCCTGGGCTGGATACCCGAGAGTGAGGTCTGTTTGATCTGGCTATTGGAACCTGCCCCAATTGACTTGGGTGAGGAAACCTAGGTGCCTGCATTTATGCGCTGGACGGGGAGCCACTCTGCCCCCTCATCAGGCTGTGTCATCAATGGGTGTGGCCAACCAACCTGGCCCTGGAGAGCAGCAGCAAAGGGGGGGGGGGAGGGGGGGGGGGAGTAGTCTCTTGCAGGCCCCCGAATGGCAGACCCTAGTGCAGATTCCCGATTGGCAAAACGTGCAACAGCCCTGAGTTTTCCAAATGCAAGTAAAGGCATGCATTTCTAATGTTGTCTCACTGGTCTTTATTTCTGAAATGAGTTTTGAAGTGTGCGTGAAGTGGATGTTTGGCATTGGGGGTTTTAACTTACTGCGTAGGTGGATTTTGTGATTGTGTAAAGGCATTGCATTCCCAGACAGCTAGCCATCCCTGCTGGGGTCTCTGTCTGTTGCTGCTGTTGCCACATATTTGACCAACCACCTGCCACCTGGTCTCTCCTGCAGTCGCGCAGTGGCTGTCTGACCTCCCTGCCACTGAGCGTAAGGTGCATTCGGGTTACCCTGGGCTTGGTTTTGAGGATGGGGAGTTTGCTAGGGCTAGCCTTGATTTATCAATCACTGCCCGTGATATGCTTTTAGGTGGATTCGTCGGCCATGTGGACCGTTCAGTGGCAATAGTGACATTCTCTGAGGTCCAGCTGCTGCCAACCTCCTGACATTATCCGTTATCACTGGATTGAAACCCTCGGGAGTTCTGCGGTGGAGCCCCCTTCAAAACTGGTGCAATTTGGGCGATTTCGGCCAACGTTGCCTTCTCGGGGCTGTCCTTAAAATTTGTCCTGCTTTTCCCTGTATTTTTCCTGTTTCTTTCTGTAATAATGTAAAATGCGGGTCTGTATCTCCCATCAGGGTTTGGTGTCTGACCCTACCACACTGTCCAATCCATATTTCGGTGGGTGTAGTAGGCTGTCTGTGTATATGGTAAGCCTTCTAGGAGGTTATACCGTGCACAGAGTCCAGGGGTTCCCTATAAGTGTAGAGGTATCGATGTAAAACCCAAAGTGCTCTATAGTGGTAGTGTTGGCAAGCAGCCTTAGGCCTGACACAGAGGAGTATAAGACATTTATTGTATATTGACCAATAATGGACACACAACTCAGTAAGGAGATCCACACTATTTTTGGAAAAATATACTTTGTATTTTATTTTAAGACCTTTGCAATAAAGTAAGTGTTTTCAGATAAAAAAACGTTTTACTGTCAAAAGTCGACACTTTTAAAATACTTTTGAGACCGTTCAATGTTATCTTATAGGTAAAACAATAATGCAGCTTAATAGGGAAGTAGCACATTTACAAATCCAGTCTTCAGGCCTAAAGGTCAGCGAGGAGCAAAGGTCAGGTGAGTATCAATACCAGTGGCATAGGTGCAGCCGGTTGCAGAGATCAAAGTCTGAGTTCGGCCTAATGCATTTGAATGGAGACTGGAGGTGTCTGGAGCCACACTGCTTGCAGATAAGTGGATCGGTTGCAGGGGCCAAGCTTTGAGGGTTAGCACAAGCGCAGGGGGGGGCCACAAAGCAGCATACATACCCCACCAGTGGCACAGGGGCAGCCAGGTGCAGGGCACCCAATGCTTTTCAATGGAGTTTCTTCTTTTGACAACCAGGCTGCAGGCATCACACCGTAAGTTGCAAGAGGGAGACCAACGACAGCATGGCTGTCCAGTCTCTTGTCCCCATTGTTCCCTCACTCTGTCTGTAAAGTCGTTATGGTTACTCCAGGCTTCATACTTTCTGCCATCGATCCTCCTACATCTGGGCAGTCTGGGAATATTTCCCTCAGGGCTCTCCATATTGGGAGCCTGTATGAATGAAATGCAGCCTCGTCCTGCTCGGTGTTGTCAGTGTGACTTGCGGGATCGGGGAAACACCTTGTTAGTCTGCTCTCCAGTGAGACTGCTTAGCAGACTTTTGACATCGCCTTTCGCTAGGTTTATTCCTGCGGTGTTCTTCTCAAAACATGGCATCCATTTCCCCACCCCATCCAGCAACGGCGGAAGTTTGGTTCTGAGCCCCTCTTTATCCATCTGGGCATATGGCACATAGATGGTCCCTGACGTGCTCTTTTGCAGTAGCGGACCCATTTTGGCTTGGAGTAGCGCCTCTGGTTTCTCTCTAACATAGCTCTCCTATCTTCTTAGGCAATCCTGCATGTAGGGGGAAGTTCCATGTGGGATCTCCTCCTCCGTGCCGGATGCAGGCTTCCACAACGACCATGTCCTCCGGTTTGAAGGATGCCACCACTAGTTGTGTCACTGTCTAAAACTGCTATGAATCTCCTGATCACCCGAGTGTATTCGCCAGGACGGGTGGGAATGCACGTTCTCCGCGCTGCTGGGGTTCGATGGGTTGAATGCGACGGACGGGAGAGGGGGGTGGTCGAGCATTGGGGTGCTCTAGCCCTGGTAGCCCTGGACTGGGGTGATGCTGGTATTGCCTGGGCCTGTTGGCCTGGTAGCCTCCCGTGTCTGTATGTAGTTGTTTAGTAGGGTGCCTTTCCGGCTCCCTCGACTGAAGAATTGGGAGGGCACCTACATATGGAGGGAAAAGCATGAATGTCTTGCTTGCTGGTGTTGGGATTGGATAGTTTGTCTGAGCCTCCTTGAGGATGGCCCACAGTTCTAACAGTGCCTCAATTCTGGCCTTCTTTTGCCCTACGTATTTGGTCCGAACGTGTGTTCCTGTGTGTTCGATTATGTTGGTGTTTAAGGTCTTCCCCTCTGGCCAGGGGAACGTGTGTACCTTAGCAAGTATTGTCACAATATAAATTTGAAGGGTCACAACCTGAAAGAAAATGTGATTGTTCGTTCCAAACGTGTGAATTTAGCAGCAAAAATATCAGACTCTAATTAGATATGGCAAAACAGTTGTAAGAATTAGTGGCACCTTCAGGAGCACATTGAGTCAATAACATAACACAACATTCAAGATAGAAATGCAGTTGCAACAATTTACCAGCATCACAACATAAAGAATGCATTATGTAATAACCACATTGAATACAAAGAGAAAAAACGGACAAAGTAAAATTATGACTTTGTCAGAAATACCTTAGCCCGCTCATAGCACATGCTTCCTGATGGTGAGGAGAGGCTCTGCGTGGTACACAGGACTAAGTGAGCCAGATAGTCTGCCAATATCGGCTCGGTTATAAAGATAACAACAATTTAGGTGAAAAAGAGGATCAACTCAGCAATCACAGGCCCTGCTTGGACAACCACAAGTTACACCTAATCTCCCAGGCACAGATTTTTCCTAATGTCCGAATTACACCACATATCACAACCAGACGTCCAAACGACCAACACCTCTCACTTTTTTCCGATACCAACAGTGTTTAGAAACCCGTAGCCTTGAGAAAAACCCTTTTGACAAAAAAATAAGATCAAGGTGCTGGCCCTATATCACACCCAGGGTCTATGTGTACTGTTTATATCACGCCGAGTGGTCCAGGTGATGCGGCCTCTCCCCCCTGTACCCCACACCCAGCAGAGATACTTACCGACTAACAACCTTCACCTTTCCTAGCCTGGAGGTGACCTTCGCGGGATCACCTCCAAGGCCACCTTGCAACTACTCAGTTTGGGCACATAAAATAGGCAATATGTCCGATTTCTGCCAGTGGCAGGGTGCTCATGTTAAATTTTTGCACTTCTTCCTAGTTTACCATACGCCAAATGCTGGGTTTAAGGATCAGATGTAGTCTGTTACTCACTCATGGCAGCTTTGGACTAACCTCCGCCCCGCAGATTCAGCAGAACTTTCAATCAATTATGGCGTCTGTTCACCTTCCTTGCTGCGCAGATCCGAATCTGTCCGGGTAGGGTTTTTTCCTTCAGCTGCAGTCTAGTTTGAAACACCAACCTCTGCTGGCTAGCTTGCACAAATGTTGCTTGAATGTGAATTTACCATGAAGAAACAAAGACGAGGTGTTTCGCATATCAGAAACAGTTGTTTTAATCAAACACTTTGGCCGGGAGAACTGCAGAGTTGGGGGTCTGAGCAAAGTCTCACAATAGAATCGATCTGAACGCAATCATATTCATTTCTTGGAGCATCATAAAACAATTCATAGATCCTTTTTTGGAAAAGGAATGCAGGCCTAGTCACGGAGTCCTAAATTACTCTGACCTGATAACTAATGCAGGTGGGTCTCAACGTTGCGTGGACACAGTGAGGGCCAGTGGGGAACGTGTCCAGATGTCTGGCATTGGGAGCGCGTTATCACTGTTTGTGCTGTGTCCTGATTGGCTGGGAGTGCCTAACTTTGTGTGGCATCTAACCTTATGGTGTTTTAAGAATGCGCGCTGCTCCGGCCACATGTGCTTCAGTGGGGCCAGTCTCCCCAGACCATTGTGGTGTCGCTGCCTATATGTGGGATTAATCTGGATTTTTCCTGTGTGCATGCTTGTTCTGCTGGTTACTTGCAAACCCTTCCCCCAATAGGTGATTCGATTCCGTTTTTATGCACACATCATTGCTTACATCGACATGTACATTTTCAATATTAACAGTGATTTATGCTAGCTTTGAAAAATCATATCTCCCATTTCCTTCAATACATTTTTTTGTCTTTGGTATCTATTTAAATATAAAAGTATTCCCTATTTTTATAAATTGGTGTCGGATTTTTAATGAGTCATGTCTCTTATTTACTGACTGTTTTGGTACACTTGTTCCTTTGATTAAGCCTGACTGCAGCGTGTTATTGCTCCCCAGGTTCACAATTAAAGGTTTTATTAATGAACCTAACCTGATAGAGATTGTGACATTATTATATGGTGCTGTATCATAACCACACCACATAATAATCAACTTTCCTACACCTAGGCTGCAGGATGAGGAGGACTCGTGGATGAAAGCGAGGCCTCCTCCCTTCTTATGTGCACGATTCACGCGATGGATGTTGTAACCTGTGGTAACAAGGGTGGCTAGGATATGCAAAGATGTGGGCATGAACATGTTTCTGTGATTAAGAAGGTGTACCACTTGTGATGAGGTCTGCAGTGTTTGGTGCATAGAGTATTGCCTAGAGAACGTTGATGAGCATGAGTTGGAATGTGTGTTCTGTAGTTTGAGGATATGTAGTAAATAGTGGGATGTTTACAAGGTTGGGTTGTGTTGGGCGAATTCTGTGTGAGTGTCTGAATCCTCTACATCTGGGTACGATTTTGGGTTTAGCAGAATGTATTCTTTAAGTTTCAATGCAACAGGTGATCTGACCTAAGGCGCTTCCTGTCCCTAATAGGCCTAAAAAGGTGATACCCATGGCTGTGTTTGCCCTTTGCTGGGGTCACCCAGGTTATGGGATGCCCTGAAGAGTTGATTGAAGTTGGAAGGAGATAGCAAGTGATTTCACTTGCTGTGCAGATGAATGAAGCAAAATTAAGTCTTCTTGCTTGGGTTCTCCTCTTAAAGACTTTTTTAGTAGGAGCCAGTGTTGTCACATCCTGTGGAGATGGATGATGTGAAATGCAGTGGTGTAATTTTCTGTGCACTTTGATGATGGGGGCAGTGTTTGATTTTTCAATGGTTGAATTGGTTGTGCAATTTTCTTTTGAAGGGAAGGGTTGCATGTTCCTGTTGTGTAGTGAGTTCTAGGGTTTCTTGGTGTGCAAAAGTTGTAGGATTTCTATGGAGAGCAAAAGGCGGGCACATTC
Organism: Triturus cristatus; assembly: GCF_964204655.1. Lineage (NCBI taxonomy): Eukaryota > Metazoa > Chordata > Amphibia > Caudata > Salamandridae > Triturus > Triturus cristatus. Next base: position 376,209,076 of record NC_140594.1, on the reverse strand, counting down.
TTCTGTAGTCTAGAGAGTTAGACGGATTTCCTGGGGTTTGAGAAGACTAGGAATTTCCCATGGTGGTAGATTAGTTTCAGTAGTTAGGTTGATGTCTTCATGCTTAGGATAGTAAGCAAGAGTGTATTCTGTTTCCTTCTCATTGTTTAATCCATATTTCCTTTTCCTTGCTTTAGATTCCGACACTGATTGACCGAATGCTGGCATCTTCCACATCGAAAACTGGGGGTGCAAGCGCTGAGGCACTATCCCTGCTTCTGAAGAGACCCTGGGACCCTGCAGTGGGAGTTTTGTCTCATAACAAACCAGTGTGTGGATTTTTGTTGAAGCTTCATGCCTGCATATTTGATGAAGTGGCTTCCTGTATTTATGTGGTGTATACAAGCGTACACGGTTTTGTGATTAAATGTGAAGTTTAGGGAGTTCGGGGAGATTTTTCTGAGGTGTATTGCCAAAGACCTCATGGTAATTGGGTGTACTTGTTCTACCTGCGTATTTTGGGCACCTACTCCAGTGTTTCCCTTTTGAAGAGTCACTGTTGATTGTTGCTCACACTGACCTCCTTGTTTATTTCTTAATATTGGTTTGTTCCTTGCTGCTGTTTTTCCTGGTTTATATTCTTTTGGAGTTCTAATTCATCTCTATTTGCATGCTCTCCGTCTGTCTTGGGATCTGTTTGTCACCCCATTGAGCGCACTATCTTCCTAATGTTGATTCTTATGTTTAAATATGTTCTGCTATCCCCATCTAAACGGGCTGCCTTATAGCATCCAATTTTCAGCTGCCTCTCTCCCATCTTGATCGATCATGTGCGTTGAGTTTTTCCAAATGTTTCTACTCCAAATCCTCTCAACCATCTTTGGTTGTTCGCTGCTATTTTATTAACTTTTCCTGCAAATTATCTCTACAACCCCGCTCCATCTTGCCTGCCAAGCTTTCCTCTGCAAGTTGGCATTCTTGCTGTAGTGCTTAAGACCTAGCATTCTTGCTGTAGTGCTTAAAACCTGGAGAAACCCCCATACAGAAGGTACCTGAGCAAGATTGGTAAGAGTCACTACAAGAGAGAGGTGGATGTAAACTCAAGTAGAGTGAACATGGCATGGATGAAGAAAGCCTAGGGAATGATAACTGAAGGGCCTTTGCCCAGCAGCACCATTTCCTGTGAGAACAGGAAGGAGATTAGATGCTTTGTAAAAATAATATAACCTATGGCAGCAAATATTGTTAAACCTTTCATTGTGCTAGCTATGTTGGGCAGCAGTGTTCCCCCAAATGTGTAATGGCATTGCTTCATTTCTTGATCTGATGAAAGGGGCATCGAAGCACATGGTGTTCTTTATGAGTGCAAGTGTGATCTACATACTGTTGCAGCTTTAACCTAACTTAGGAAGATCAGGATAACTTTGCTGTTCTTTCTTCAGAGCCGTAGGTGTAAATGCTATATAAGCCATTTATGGATAAGATCACATTTTAAGTAGGGGTGGGCTGAATTTGCGTAGTCGCGCTACGCAAAGCTTCGTGAAACGGTAAAAAATCTCCGCGAGCACGCAAACGTTCCGCAAACATGCGGAACTGCATGTTCTGCCCGTTCGCGATGCTTTTTACTTGTTCGCAAACGCGGTTTGCCTGCTCGGGGAGAAATATCTCGCGAACACGCATTTTTAAACTATTGTTAGCATGCATTTCTCTTTTTTGTCCACTTTGTAAAATATATGTGAAAGCTCTTGAAATGCTTGCAATAACTTGTCTTTAGGGATTATTACAAACACCGTGGAGATTTTGAGGGGTAAGTTATCACAGCATTCCTTAAATGAATACTGGAAAGAGTCCCGAAGAAACATCAGTGCAGACAGGAGGTGGTGATTCAAAATACAATATTTCTAATTCATAAGACACTTTTTTCTTAGCATCAATTGAGCTCCAGCAAATCTAGATCTTTAACCCCATTCACTTAAATCATTGCAAATATCTAAGCTTCATCATTATGGTTAACATTATCAACCGTAGGTCCTACAATTCGGTCTCAAATTGACTCTGAGGATCATACAAAAGTATGGCAGTGAAATCTTCTCTTTTTGGGCAATTCTGTTTCCAGATTTCTTGCACAGGTTATTGGCTATCCAAGGACACATTCCTAAAACATACTCAGAATGCAGTCGATATAAGCCTTCTAGAAACCAGAAATGCAGTTTTTTCCTTCCTTTAGATGCGTCTATGAAAGGTGCCTGCAGCAATCTGCAGAACATTTGTGAATTAATAGAAACATCTACAAGTAAAAGTAGCAGAACCAAAAGCTATGCTCCTTGCTCTGTTGAGCTTTTTTGCTTGTTGCTAGATATTCCACAGTAGAAATTCATGCAATCAACATAGTCTCTTAGCTCTACACCAGCAAGCATGAAGTCGTGAGATTCCACATACTCCATTGAGTTCCAGTAGGCTTGGCACTGGATAATTCTTCGGGGTATCCAAATCCATAGATCAGCCTGGCCCATGCATTGACTTAATGTACTTCTAGTGAAACAAGGAAAGATGTTGCCTCTAGTGTCAGTGGCTCAATAGCTTCAATACATCACTGACAAATGAAAGATAACTCAGCTGAACCTCTTTACTATAAAACAGAAAAGAGTTACCAATTTATTGTTGGCAAGCATTGCCAAATGAGTACTCTGGCGGTTGGTGTGAGGGGGATATGGTAAAGCTAGGGAGGAGCACATGTTTCTCTTTTGTCTAATTTCCCCCGTTTTCTAGTTCATTTCATCTGAGTTATGGTGACGTATTCTAGCAGGCGAATGTGTGCACCAACATGAACGTTTTGACACACTAATTGCTATATTACAAAGATGGCCTATTCAAGACTCCAGTACGATTCCATATGGTGGATTTTATCGGGAGATCTTCATGCAGAAGACAACAAGGCTAAGCACTTCTTTAGTGCAATATATGATTTAAAAGGGTTGCAGGTCTGTTTCAGTTCTTCCAGCAGTGAGCAAAACTGTTTCTTCTGAGAGCTTTAAATAGAACTTAAATGGCTGAATTGTTTCTCTTTTAAGCCTTCACAACAATAGATGAAAGGTATGCATTATGCAGCATAGAAGATTGATTTCTTTTGATAGCCAATGCATCAGAAAGACAAGTTTGAGTGATAAGGAGTTTTTTCACAAAGAGTTCCATTCAACACATTCTTTACTTTTCTATGGGTGAGTACTAAAGACAAACATCGGCTTCCTTTTTAAAGCCCACATTAAGTTTTATCTCAACCAACTCTTGATTCTTTCTGGGTCCATCCCATCTGGCGGAGAGATTGCTTCCTGATTGGATGACTAAAGGAATCTCCAAATTAATTTGGGCAGAATGAGAGGCTTTAATAAATGACTAGTTGCTTATTTCTTACAATCAAGAAAACAGAACAGGCCATCTTAAATAAAGACGTGCTTGTTGAATTGCAACCTAAAAGTTCTGCGATAAACACTGCCTGCCACCATTCTTCAGGGGAGCATCAGCCTATTTAGTTTGGACAGTTTCAAATAAAGCAGCATTCTTCCTGGATGTCCTTTCAATTTCCCCTTACATCAAAGAGGTGGAATTCCATAGTGTGAGAAAGTGCCATCTTTCTTGCATGGTATGCCCCCACATTTTGCTGAATTGCTGAATGTACTTTGACTGAGTGTGCCCTGGACTCCAGCCAACCAGGCGCCCAGGGCTTATGTTCCTTCCCTAAAACCTAAAATCCAAATTGGCAAACCCTGGCCACATGTCAGACCTGGTAAATGGTCCCCTTGGTACCCAGGGCCTTGTGACCAGGGAAGGCCTCTAAGGGCTGCAGCACTTATTGTGCCACCCTTAGAGGCCCTGTACCCTAACACAACCACACTGTCCTCGCAGGCTGAGTGTCTGGGTACAAGACAAAACAAAGAGTGGACATGGCACACATCTCTGTGTGCCATGCCCACAACCTACGCTGCCCTGGCATACATCAGCCACCCCTCTAGCTGGGTGCCCTATGCCAGTGGTGTGGGCACAGGAGCATGAGCCCTGTGCCCCGACAGTACCCAGGTAAATTCCTGGGCACTGTAAGTGCAGTGCTGCAATTTAAGAGTATATGGTGCTGAGAGCTCGTCAAACACAAACTCCACAGAACCATAATGGCCACACTGAAGACTGAGAAATTTGGTATCAAACTTCTCAGCACATTAAACCCGCACTGATGCCAGTGTAGGATTTAATGTACAAAGCACTACAGAGGGCATCTTAGAGATGCCCCCTGAAAGCTGGCCTTCAATCCACGTCTGGTCTGGGAGGCTACCTAGACTGCCACACAGCAGACATGTTGCTGGACCACTGGATGGAGAGCCCTTGCTCTCCTGGGCCTGCAACAATGCACATCCTGGGCGAGGTGCTAGGTCTCCTCCCCCAGGATGGGCAGGGGGAAGCTTCAAAGGCATGCCACCTCTGTGAGCTTCTCCAGGCCACTTGCTGTACCCAGCAAACTGGCCCCCACCGGTTTTGACCCCCCACTCTGGCGGGAAGACTGGCCGGAAACCCCAAGTAAGGACAGGGGATGTGCCAGCCTGCCAACCCCACCCCTCAGGTGGGGGAGGCGAGGTGAAGCACATCTCCGGGCACTCGCCATCTTGAAGATTGGAGGCACTGCCCAATCTGGACTAGGCTACTGCCCCCCTCCCAAAGGAGAGTGGCAGGATAGGGGGTGTACCCACCCCAGGGCAGGGACCCATTGGTCCCTGCCCTTTACCTACCTGTAACGCCCCTAAATCTAGTATTTAGGGGCACCCTGAACCTTCCTTCTGCAGATTCCAGATTCCGAAAAGCAAAGAAGAGCAAGAAGAAAGAAGACCTGCCGTGCAGCTGCTAAGAAGAGGAAGACACCAACTGCTTTGGCCCCAGCCCTACCGGCCTGTCGACCCTCGAACCTGCTCCTGCTAAATCCCGGCACCTCTTGTGGCCAGCAACCTCACAAACCCCGGTGGACCTGGCTACCTTGTGACTCTGAGCATCTGGGACTCCCATGAGCAGTGGCTCTGCTCAAAGCAAGTTTCTAACCCCTGAAACCGCCCCTGCACACTCTGCACCCGCCAAGCCTGGCCTGTGCCGAAGTGAACAAAGACCCCGAGGATGCCCCCGGCAACTGTGACCCCGAATCCGGCACCCAAAGACTCACCTCGACGCTCCTGACGACGCCTGCAGCCTCAGAACCAGGGACCCCCCCAACCGCGATCAACAGAGGGTAAGATTTCCCGACACCAAAAGGCACCCCTGCACCTGGCGCCCTGCGGCCCCCTGTGCCTGACTCCTGGGTACCTACCTATCCTCCAACTACCCAACTTACCTCTCGAAGTGGTGGTGGCACCTGAAGAATCTTCGTCCCCGAGCTTGCAGCCTTTATTCATCCTGGAGCTTTCCCATTGAAATCCATTGAGCGCCCGAAGGCTCAAAATCACCCTGTACCCAGCCGCCCAAGGGGCCCTGGCAGTGTAACCTCTACTCCTACCTGCTTCCCCATTTGCCCTGAGCAAGTGACCAGGAGCCCAGCTCCCACAGCCGCGTGGCCTGCTAGTCGGCAGCCACCAACCAAGGCCCCCCTGCCTCCCATAGGATAACATTGGGCCTAACTCACTCTGCACCCGGTCGCCCCAGTGCTGATGACGGTGTAACAACTGTACCAACATGACCCTGGGAAACCCCCGAGTCTGTGCCCAGAACCTTAACTCTGCCATTCGAGTACTTGCCCACAAGCCGATAACCTAATTTTCTTCCATATGGTAAAATTGACTGGTTTCTTCTGAAATTTCTTCTAAGTGTGGAGTTTCTAAAACTTAAAATATTCACCTAAAATCACCCGAGTAACGAAAACGGATATACTCATCTGCTATTAGGAGAGATCCCAGTGCTGGATCTTGGTGCCCAGCACTGACCCTGAAAAGTACTCACAACCGTCCTTACCAATAACCCAATTTTCTTCCATAGGAAATCATTGACCGATTTTCTGTGAAATTTCTTCTAAGTGTCGATTTTTGCAAACTACAAATATTCTTTAAAAATCGTACAAACTGAAAACGTAATTACTTACCTGTTTTAGAGCCCAGCCCTGGATTACAAAAGTAACGAAAACATACTTTACCTGTAACTTGAATTTTCCCATAGGGAATCATTGACTGTTTTTCTATGAAATTTGTTCTAAGTGTCAACTTTTAAAATAGCAAAATATTGCCTAAAAATCACAACAGTACCTGAAACGAATTTACTCACTTGTTTCCAAGACCTGTCCCAGGACTGAATCTAGGGTCCAGTCCTGGAATTAGAGAAGTAATCCTAAAAGTAATCTATTGCAAATAACTTAAAATGTTATTATTGTGTTTGAAATTGTGTTGCCTATTGCAACAACCTGTAACTATTACCTACAAAAGTCAATTGCATATTGCAAAAGTATTTCATTAATGCCTCTCATTCTGAGAAAGTATATTTTGATACATATTGTTGGTTCCAAATAAAACAACCATATTTATTTTTACACAAACCCTTGGCCTAGAGTTCAGTTCTTGAGTGTGTGAGACCATTTGTTGACTGAGTGTGTACAACAAAAGCTTTACACTGTCCTCTGATACTGCCTTACTGCTCGACCAAGCTATCACTTTAGAGAGTAAGGTTATATCTAACTTTAACCTCTGCCAAACCTCTGGGGACTGTGGACTCTGTACACACTGTACCTATTTGGGAACAGTATATACAGAGCCACTTTCTCACACATAGGCACTACTTTTGTGTAATTTTGGAGAATTGGCTTTGGAACAAGCGGTGCTCCAGAACTGCCCTTCTCCGCTATATGGCTATACTCAAAACATGATTGTGCCTTAAAGTTTTGGAGATAGCCTGCATAGAATGGAGCTTAATCTTCTTTACTCCATTGGCTGTATTTCACACTCGAACAATGAGGTGTATGGTGCATGCAGAATACTATAATGAATATTTTTGTATGAGACTATTGTATCAAATGTAGGGAAGATTTCTAGCCTGACTATGTTAACCAATTGAAAGCTTATGACTCTGATACCTACAAACGCTAGATTAAGTTACAATGAAATATGAATTTTCTTCTTCTGGGCTCCTTCTTTCCAGGGCTTAGTTGATCGTTCCTGTCCTTATCTTCCGCTATCTAGAAAGTTACATGTGTTTGCTGCGTCTGTTTGTTATGTCCCTGGTACTTTTCACCTGTATTCCTGCTTCTTCGTCATTCAGGGGCTCTTTGTTGTGCCTTGTTGTTTGCTGTTGTCTTCTCTTTATTCTTCTTCTTCCCATATGTAGTTCTGCTTGTCTTTCTTCTCTTTGATTATACCTCTTTTTTTTAGTTCTATTTTTTATTTTTTGCATCCAACATCTTTCTGACTTTAATTTTGTTTCTCCTTGCTTCCTCAGAGTAAGCTTCCTGGTTCTCCTTTGATCCTGATTGCTCCTTCAGGACCCTCCAGTTCTTCATTTCCCACCTCTCGGAGGCACCGCTTCTGGCAGTCACAGCTCTCCTGCTTGGGAAAGGTAAATTCTCCAAATGATAGATGTAATTTTTCTTCTTTCTTCGCATATGTCTTAGTCCAACATCATATCGTGTAGGGTTGCGACTTACCTCCATGTCATCAGGGCACCAGTTCCATTTCAAGGTTTTCAACAAACAACTTATTGTGTTCTGGAGATTAATGTCGAAGATTGCTTCCATTGTGGTTTTTGGACTGATACTTTAGAAGCATGGTTTCTTTAGATTTTTATTGTGATTTTGCAGGAGAGAAATAATCAATAAGAACATATTTTGGTTTCAGTGCGTCAGATACTTTAGTTCGTGTTACAACATATGAAGGGGTAAAAAACTATATTTATCACCTTCCTCTTCATTCTTGGGGTTTTCCAATTAAGTTACATTGAGACATCTTGCATTGTTTGAGTGTCTATTAGAAGTCACAAAATGGATGTTCTTCAGAAGGGAGTGCCACAGACTGGAGTTCCCAGTAGTTTTCATGTCCAAACCAGCAGTGGGAGACCGGCCACTATAACTATGTGCAAGTTGTAAACTCTCAAATTAAAAAAGAAAAGCTTTGCATTTGTTCCAAAAATATTGCACAGTTTCCATCAACCATCAGTCTTGAGTTACAACTAATAAAAGGGAAAATGTAGCAAACCTTCACTGCAACTGATTACCCGCCAAATAACAGAGACACAATCCCATATGTTGGGTAACAACTTTATTGTACTCGAAAGTGTCTACAAGTGAACATCCATCATATTTATAAAGTTTCTTTAGTCAATGTGTTCGGTGAAAGTAATTTGTTGCTGACAGTGACGATGGTCTAAACAATGTCCTTTTATAAAACGCAAATCATAGTTCACCAGTGCCACATACATTGTGAGTGCATAATTTATTTCACAATAAAGTAATGCTGTGCTAAAAGAAAGTACTTGGCTAATAACACAGCCCAGTGCATTTAAGATCTGCCTTGTCCTGGTCCATTTGAAGTTATCTTTATTCCAAGTGATATCCTGTACTACTGATATCCTGTATCCTGTACTGAACATGGAGGTGAGTAGTTCTTGTAGTCACTGCTGGAAAGCTGTCCCCAAAGAATATTCATTTTCTTCTTCTCACCATGTCCTCCCCCTTCATGCTGTTACACTCTGTCTCCTTCTCTATCACATTTTTTGTTGTCACTATCTATACATTAATCTCCATTATCTCCATCTTTCCCTTCATCTGTGACAATATTTCTTTACTTCTTCCCGTCTGTACCTCCCTGATATCTCTTTCTGCATTATCTGGTTTCTCTTGGCCATTCCCTTTCATACGTTTTCCTGTCCCTTTCGCCCACTCTTTCTATCTCTGTTACTATCTGACTGTTTTTTAAAAGTTATCTCTCATAATTCCCCTGGCCTACATTGTTTGTTACTATTTACTTGTTACAATTATATCCCGTTTGCTCTTAACTTTGGTGTGCTTAATTTTCTCTCATAGTCTGTTGTTTTAATCCCCCTAGTCACTCTCTACATTGGTGTAGTTCATTTGTACCCGCCATCATGGAATCACCCTCTTTGAGTGGCAGAAGTTGATTTTTTTAATCTATTCTGCCTTTAAGACTGCCAGGACTAACCAGTTCTCATGAATGAGCAGGCCTAGGCACTGGTGGGAAGTCTCATAAGCCCTTTCATTAACGCTCTTACCATTCTGCTTGTAAAAAGTAGAATATCTGGTCATCTCCCTGGGGTATCTGAATGTCGCAATCATGTGTACCTTCACAAGGAGAACTTGCATCCTGATTGATTGAGATGGATCAAGTGTTGTAATAGCTCATGCAATGCATCATAAATGCTTAAAAGCCCTTTCAACATGCCCACTAAAAATCTCTATAGATGTCAGAGGTTAAATACATTTGGCTGTGGCCACGCTTAATACCTATCTGCATGCAAATCTGGAGAGCTAAATTCTTGTTCCGCCATAACCAAACCAAGCTCTTGTGGGCAGTACTGCGGACTCCGGCTTGTGGTCTCTCTGGTGAGCAAGTAGGTTGTGCGACTTGAACTATTTTGATGTCAAGGTAGGTTCATTCCAGGGGTCTTAGTACAAGAATTATCTGGCACACACCATGGCCACCACAACACTTAAGCATACTTCCTAAATCAACTAATTGGAAACTTGCCACTGTGTCCCTGGGTACCACCATTTGCTGATGAAGAATTTGTATTTCGTGGTCTGAGACTATTTGTTTTTATTGATCCTCTCTTTCTCACTCCTGACATTGCTTGTTTTATCTGCTTCTGGAACCTGCCCAGTCTTTTAAAGTGTTGGTGTACACTGCTGTAGTAACATTTATCACTGAGAATTTCCAACCTGATGGGTACTAATTTAAGCACTTCAGTCTACGAAAACTACCAAAGATAGAGAACTGTAGTTTCAGGAAAGTTTTTTTTCTTTCCTATTTCCTCCTTCTTTGTTACTTTTTTTCCTAAAGGGTTCCTTTGTTTTAACTGGAGTCCAACCTCCCCTTTTTCGAAAACTGGAATTGGTGGTGTTTGTAAGGTATAGGCGCCAAAAGGAAAATCACAATAATATGTCCTTGATTAAGTAAATGACGGTGCTATAAGGTGAAAAGTACCACCCTTCTTCCCAGAATCAGGGCCTAGACCCAGTCAAAACAAAAAGCAATCCCTAGCACTCGTACTGAAAATGAATGTTTTAGAAGTATTACGAGTTTCCACAAAAGCAATTAAAACACATTAGCAAAAGAATGAGTTAGTCTTTCTTCACTCCTCCAGTTCGTTGTTTATTGGTTTCTATTCTTCACAGTATTTTCAGACAGCCAACACGTGTTTCGTCGCCACAAGGGAATGTAGTCCCGCGACTTTTTCAAGGCTGTGTTTACAGAAAGAATAAAAAGAACTAGCGTATATCCTAAATAAGAACGCATCAGAGCATTTAACAATAAAACACCCACAGGTGGAACTTGCCAAAGAAAAGTGAAGAGCTCGCCATTATTCAGATACATAATATACTATGGAAGTACTTTAAACGGCCTAACAGTATAGCTGAAAAGCTAGAAGAATCAACTATGACCCTAATTAAGATGGAGAGAGTAAACCGTGCTATTTGTGCATATGATCTGACCCATAACGTTTCATTTGTGTGATAACACAAAGGTGGAACCATTGTAAGAATAATGGAAGAGGCAAAATTTATATATAACGTGATGTGATTGTGGCTAGTATTTTTAAAGATGACCAATGGCCCGGTGAACTCACGGAATCGTAACGGCAGTGCAAACCACGTGCTATAGAATGTGTATTTAACGTGATAACCGGCGTAACAGACATAAACCATATCTACCTCTTTCTTGCTTGGATAATGTTTCTAAAAACAGTAATTGACCACAAATTAAAAAATAAGCAGAGGACAAGAACGATAACGTTAAATGCGCTCAAAACAATAGTTTTAATAGGTACATAATAAAGTAATATGTGACCTACTTATAGGGCGGTGATAATTCCAAACCGCCAAATGGTGTCAGTAGTGGTGGCGTCACTTGGCAGCAAAATAAAACTGCTTTCGATTCATAAGTGGTTTCCCATTCAATACTGCAAAATTTAAAGTTCCAAAATCAGGAAACTGTTCATATATGCCGAGGGTCAAACAAAAATAACCTAGCAGTCTAATGGCACGTAGCAAAGTATATGGTATCAAGGAATATAAATAGTAAATACTAACATCAAATCAAACCGACAAATCCTTAAAAACGACGTAAGAAGTTATTGAGAACCATATCCTACTCAGTTGTGCCCATATTTAAATAAAGTGCCAATATGCTCGAATCTTAACTGTTCTATATGTCCCGAATATGGCTATATATAGAGAAACGAGTATGCTGTCGTTAAACGGGCAAGAGAGCGGTATGCTAACTCTAGTGACAAACGTATGTATAAAAACTCACTTGTTAACTTTACGTGTCAATGACAATTAAACCAATACTGGCTGTAAGAGTTCCCATAATTTCTAAGACCAAATTTCTAACATGCGGAGTAGTGGGTGTCCGGTTAGACCATGCTCCGATCCTTCGTGTATCTATTAAGCTTGCATATCACAGTGTGCTTACCGTTTTAAGTAGAATAGCATTAACGAGCGTGACGCCAGCTTCTCCAGGTATCTTAAGCTCCCGAGTACGTGAACGTATGGCAAAATCTTTCTCTTTTTGAGGAAATCGGACGTGATCTCGTTCTCACGTTACTTCGAACAACATCACGTGTCATAACATTATGAGTAAAATAAAGGAAGGGCTAGAGTGTGTTATCTAAACCGGCGGCCATTTTGAGACAGGAATAAAGTCCCAAAATAAGAGTAAACTTAGGTGAGTGTTTGTGTGGTTTTAACAAGAATACTTATAGAAGTGATCCGTGAGAGTCGGCGATATAGTATAAAAGCCAACAATTCTCTCCATCTATTAGACTCAGTACATAGAGCACCAATAACTACTACAATATCAGCGAAAATGGTAGTTATTAAGACATAATTTGCAATTTTGAAGATAAATAACATTTTTCATGAGATAATGACCCTGAATATACTTTAATTGAGAGCATGAAAGTAAAGACAGCTCAATGAGAAAAACATTCATGTCAAACATGTTACAAAGCATAACCATATTGTCATATATTTAAGGTATACATGGGGTCAGAGTAAATTCTACCGGTGATTAGAACCGGTGGTGTACCTTAAATATGGTCGTTGTGGGTTTATATCTGATTGGTTACGATTAATTAGGAAGCTTAGAAAATCATCCTATCCGATAGAAAACCACTATGAATACCACTTGCTGGATTATTTACCTAAAAAGTAGTGTAGCTCATGATCAATATTAAGACCCTGTTCCACACTGTTCAGTTTTAAAATCCATAAGGCCTCTTTCTGTCTCAACGTAAGTTCCCTGTTACCCCCCCTCGGGTTACTGGGGACATGTTCAATACCATAGAATTTGAAAGTGCGGTTAGGTGTCTGGGCAGAGCAGATTGACATGTGTGCTGCAACCTCCCCTTTTTGTTTCCTTTCTCCGTCACGATTCAGTTTTTCCTAATCGCATTTATCTGATAGACTTCTCACCGCAGATTCCTTACCTTAGAATATTTCCTGGAGATCAGACTGGATCCGGAAAATCTTGAGCAGTAACTCTGCGCGCCAGTGGGTGGTGTGTCGATCGGTTCCGTGTCTGCTGTGCCACAAGTGACATGTGTGGTTCATATATAGGCTTCACTATTTTCTCTCTGCGCCTTCAATGCAGATCTGGAGAGAGCTATCTCAGTCTTTTTATGGGCTACTTTTTTTGACTTTTTGTTTAAATTCTTTTTGAGCTGAGCTGCCAATATGCATTAGGGATGTCCCCCTGTTGAGTGATGAACCCCATGGTGTTTTGGGAGCATGCCCTAAAGCTCTTGGTCACCTGACAACAGATGACTTCGCACCGCACCACTCATGAGCAAGGGCCCGGGCCCTCTCTGAGTTTTTCCCACCAGTCGTTGTCACGCTCTAAAACTTTGTCGGGTAACTCCCACAAGAAAAAGAAGACAAAGATGGCGAAGTGTTGTTCGACTCTGCTGCGTGGATCCTGGTCATCGGACAAGGTGCGTGAATGGCGCCACAAATCTAGACCCGGCTCCCACACAGAAGCTACAGGGCCCGGGTCCGGGTATGGTCCGTGTCTCTTAGTTTCCTGGAACTAGAGCGATTCCCCGACAGCCCCCCACACCCCCAGCTTAAAGAACTAAAGAACTTTGAGGCGATGCAACTCATTTTTGTCCGAGCTGACGCCTCTGGAGCATCTTTGCGCCTGTTGAGTTTGGCAGGTGCCCCAACTGGATTTCTGCTGGTGCGTTCGCCCTCTGCACCTGTCGGTCACTTTGATCTGTTCCCTGATTAGGCTCTGGTTATATTTGTATTGAAATTTATAAAGCGCAAGCTGTGACCCTACGGGTTTCCAGGTGCTCTGACAAAATGGCGTCACCAATGCTGAGAGGGGTCGAACAAGGAGCCATCAGACTACTGGAAAGAGACAGGTTCTTTCTGAATTCCATTAGCGAGTTAATCTGTCTAATTCCCTGAGGGAGCTCATTCCACATCCGAGCACCCACTACACTAAAGGCTCTTCCACCCATCCTTGAGCGTTTAAATCTAGCTTGGGCCAACAGACTGGCGCTAGAAGAGCGCAGCTGTCTTGTGGGGGAGTAATAGGTAAATCTTTCCTGGAGAGGGGCTGGGCCCATCCTGTGGGTAGCTTTGTAGATTAGACAGAGGGACTTAAAAAGAACCCTTTCTCTAACTGGTAGCCAGTGGAGCTCGTATAGCGCCTGAGTAGAGGAAGAGTCATGCTTGCGGTTTAACGCCAATTCCGCAGCAGCTGATTGGATTCTCTGTAACCCCTGCAGAATATATTGAGGGGCTCCTAAATACAAGGAGTTACAGTAATCCAGTCTGCTTAGTACCGTACTCCTTACAACCGTGTTACGGGCGTAATTGGGCAGAAGTGGAAGGATTCGGCGGAGAAGCCGTAGTAGCCCAAAACAGAAGCTGGCCGTCTTATTTGCCTGCGAGTCCAGCTGGAGATTAGTATCGAACAAAAAACCAAGATTCCGTATTGTTTTGGCTGGCACCAGTGGAGCCTCGTCCGGAACGAGCCTGAAGTCCACTGGTGAGTGTTGGATCTGTCTTAACGGTGAGTAGTAAAGTAGCTCGGTTTTATCTGCATTGAACTGCAGGCAGTTATTCTGAAGCCAGTCAATGGTCATCCACATGCAGGTCTGAAAATGTTCAAGGGGGACTGACTGTCTTCCTTCCAGTGAAAAAACCAACTGCGTATCATCTGCGTAGTTGATTAATTCCACCCCTGACGCCTTGATGATCGCAAACAACGGCTGTAGATATATATTAAACAATATGGGGCTGATGCTAGAGCCCTGCGGTACTCCAAAGGCGACGGGGGTTCTTTCCGAGGAAAAAGGCCCCAGGGTCACCACTTGGTGTCTTCCCGCCAAATAGGTGCGGATCCACTTTAGTGCCCGGCCCTTCACCCCAAACTCCTCCAAGCGCTCCAGCAGGAATGAATGGCTCACTGTATCAAATGCGGCTGACATATCCAGGAGCACTAAAACAGCAGTGCTCCCGTTGTCAGCCCGCATTCGCATGTTGTCCAGCATAGTGACCAGAGCTGACTCCGTTCCGTGACCGGGACGGAAGCCAAACTGGTCCCTATCCAACAAATGGTATTCCTCTAAATAGTCGGAGAGGGACCTACTCACGACCTTTTCTAGGATTTTAATAGGAAAAGGAAGGAGAGATATTGGTCGGAAGCTAGCCGGATTAGTAGGGTCCAGGGTAGGTTTTTTGATAAGGGGTGAGACCATCGCCTGTTTCCAACCCTCTGGAACCAGACCCACTTCCAGAGGCTGGTTGCAAATCTGGCGTAGCCAGGGGAAGGTCAGGCGGCCATAGATCTTCCACATCTTCTGAGGCAAGGGGTCCAGAGGGGAACCGGAGGAAATACTAAAGGCTGTCGTATCGAACGACCGATCCGTAAAAGTGGGGAAAGAAGCCAAAGAGCAATGGCAGGACGACCTCCTGGTCGCCTCCTTATCTGAATCCTGACTGTTTATTTTGTTGCCCTTAAAATGATCGACTATCTTAGCCACTTTATCCCTAAAATGGGTGGCGATCTCATTGCATAGCTTTTGTGAGGCTACCACTTTATTCTCTAGACAACGCGGTGCCAAGATGGTTCTTACAATTTTAATGAGTATGTGATCTTCCCTGGAGTCTGTTCCAGGGGTGCCTTTCCCGTGGTACTGTTGCCGGCGACGCTCCTCGATGGTGCTGACTCGGATACAGAGAAGGGCTGGCATTGTCCTACATCGACACCGACTGGGCCAATACCATCCAGGTCAGAAATAGTGCCTCCTTTTACTGACAGTGATTGGGGCGGATCCGAGGATCCCTATGGTTATCCCGACCCCCTCCCCTGTTCAAGACCCCTTGGCCGAGGATATCTGGTATGAAGAACTGACTAATGCTAGTGGTCTGGACACTTCTCCTGATGCTGGCCTAGTCTCCTCCTAGTGTGACAACAGAGGAAGGTCCTGAACCTTAATCTGCCCTCAGTGACGGTCAAGACGGAGGTGCTTCAACTCTGTCCCCCACAGAACCTCTTCTCCCCTTTAATGAACCTTCACTGATGGCCTGGGCCAAGCCATTCACACGCTTTCCTGTGCAAAGGCTTAGTGCCCGACACAATTTCCTCACTCCTTGGAACCCAGCTTTCTTTACCCAACACCACACCGGGAGAGCCTGGTTGTCCAATCCTCCACCTCCAAGGCCAACCATGGGGCCTTCCCTAGCACAACACTGGATAGGGAACCCTGGAAGCCAGTGGGCACCTTCAGCCAGAGGATTCTGTCTTCCACCATCCTTGCACTGCAGTCCGTGAATACTGCATGCCTCTTGGGCTGGTATTCCCAGACAGTTTGGGACCATGTAAAGTGCTGCTCATGGTCTCAGAGGAGGCCTGAACCGTCCTGTCCCATGCTATTGTCAGAGACAGGGATGCAGCAAAGTTCACAATACACTGCAGACTGGATGCAACAGACTCACTAGGTAGAACAAATGCTTTGTCGTTGTCACTTCCTCACCACCCCTGGCTTCAGTTAACTGGCTTTTAGGGGGATGTCCAGACATCCATTATGGACATGCCATTCAATAGCACTCAGTGCCCTTCAGTGGCAACAGTCTGTTTGGCAATAAGGCAGATTTGGCATTCAACCGCTTTAGGGACAGCAGGACGATCATCAGGTCATTGGGACTCTCTACGGCCTCACACCACCTTATTTCTGCCTTTCGCCCCTTCTGGATACCCTCATGGGTGATTAGACACGCCCTACAAATTCACATAACAACATAACGTCCTTTTCCGCCCAGCCACTCTAGCCAGCAGACTACTCAATTCTTTCATGGCTGTGGTTCTTACAAGCTTCATGAGACACAAGGCCAGGGATCTGTCCAGCTTACCGCCCCCGGCAGCTGCAGCCTTAAGACCTCTTTAATATGCCCTCTTACCAACATGGGCAACCAGTCGGGAGTGGAATCCAGCATCACCTGCCACAATGGTGGTTTGTAATTTCAGACAAATGGGTGCTCCAAATTGTTCAGCGTGATTGAGCCCTTCCATTCATGGACACCCTGTCACCCATAACAGCATCTTCCGAGCGGCTGAAAGAGGACTACCTCTCCCAGTTGCGTCGGGAAGTACAGGTTCTTCTGGACAAAGGAGCTATCAGGAAGGTGCCGACATCAGAAGTAGGTCGTGGTTTCTATTTCTGCTACTCCCTTCGCTGAAGAAGGACTGATGCTTCTGCCCTATTCTAGATCTACACCTCCTCAACTACTTTCTGAAAAAGGAGAAACTCAAAATGCGCATGTTTGCTCAGGTCGTGTCGGCTCTGGAACGTGGAGACTAGTTTGTAGCACTGGACTTGCTGGACATATTTCCATAAAGCCATCCTGAGAGCCCACAGACGTTACCTGCAGTTCAAGATGGGCAAAGCGCACATTCAGTGTGCTGTAATCCCCTTTAGCCTTACCAGCGCACCTCAGGTGTTCACAAAGGTGATGGCAGTGGTAGCAGCCTATCTACAGAGTTGAAAGTGGGCTCGTCTGAGGCTGTCATCTCCCACCTCCAGACTACGGCAGAACTCCTTCATTTGCTGGGGTTCACTATAAATGTGACAAAGTATTACCTGACTCCCATTCCGACACTCCCTTTCATCGCGCCATTCTGTAAACAGCGCAGTTCTGTGCCTACTTCTTGGAGTGGCGAGTCCAGTATATTCAGGCTATGATTTTGATGATTCCGCCTCGGTCCTGGTTTTTGGTCAGACTGACTGTTGGGCTACTGGGTCTCATGGTCCCTTGCATTTTGCTAGTAAAGCATGCCCACTGGCATGTGCAAGCTCTGCAGTGGGGCCTGTAATCCCAGTGGGCATGTGTAGAAAAGGGCCCCTTTTTGCATGGTTGACCTCCACTTTTTGCCTGATGTTTGATACCCCTTGACTAAGTGTCCCCTGGGTTCCTGCTAATCAGGTACCCAGGACTGTACCTTTGTACCCCCAAATGGCACATCTCTGGCCACATGTAAGTCCCTTGCAAAAGGTACCATGGGTACTAAGGGCACTGTGACCAGGGAAGGCCTCTGAGGACTGCAGCACATATTGTGCCAACCTTAGAGGCTCTGTACCTGAACACATCCACACACTGCCATTTCAGGCTGCGTATTGTGGTTCAGAGAAACATGTAGTGTCAACATGGTACACATACCTGTGTGCCATGCCTACAACCCACTGCCTGTGGTATAGGTAAGATACCCCTCTAGCTGGGTGCACTATACTACTAGTGAGGGTACAGTTGCATGAGCCCTGTACCCCTACAGTGTCTAAGTCCATTCTTAGGCATTCTAAGTGCAGTAAAGCCATAAAGAGCATATGGTTTGGGACTTTGTCATTATGAACTCCACAGCACCATGATGGCTTTACTGATTTCTGGAAAGTTTGGTATCAAACCTCTCTGTTCATTAAACCCACACTGATGCCAGGGTTGGATTTAATGTGAAATGCACTCAAAGGGCAGAATATATGATGTTACCCCGCATGTCAACACCACGCATACCACCACAATGCATTTGTAACAACGGAAGTGCTGTCACAACGTGTTTGGACCACAACGCATACTTTTACATCGCATATCCCTTTACCACGCCTACCATTACATTGCAAAGGCATGCGTGGTAAAGGCATATACTTTGTAAAAGTGGTTAAGGTAAGTATGTATATATATATATATATGTGTGTGTGTGTATATATATATGTGTGTGTGTATATATATATGTGTGTGTATATATATATATGTGTGTGTGTATATATATATGTGTGTGTGTGTGTGTGTGTGTGTGTGTGTATATTTATATATATTCACTGAAAAAACAATAGGTTTCACACACGTTATAGTTACGAATTAGCATTTAAAAAACCTTGCAAATTCACTTAAAAAACCATAGGTTTCACACATGTTATAGTTAGCTGGACATTTCACTCATAAAAAACCAATGAAATTCCCCCGTTATAGTTAGTGCAGGCAACTATAACTCACGCGACCGCAATCCTCTGCTGATGACGTCAGATATTACATCACTGTATTTAGACACTTATTTACCCAGGTCTTCTTCCATTAATCTTTAGCTATACATATATTACAAATATTTATTTTTCATAAAGACACATATGTCATCAGTAATGTAATATCGCGCACAATAACTTTGGCGCCGGTCGACGAATCCTCGCGAAATTTTCAAAACTAATGGGGCGCTACGCTCCGCTCCTACCCTGAAAGTCTCGGGGAGATTCGTCAAGGGGGGGCTGAGAAAAAAGGGGGGTCCCAAAACGCGTTTTTCCCATGCATTTTTGCCTTAGGACCTTTAGACACAGCTACAGCCCGAACGGCTGAACAGAGTTACTTGAAATTTGGCAGAGAGGTAGCGTACAGGTCAAGGAAGTGCCTTTTGTAGGTCTGGTGTAAATCTGTTCAGTAGTTGAGAAAATAGCATTTAAATCAATATATATATCTGTGGCAGCTTATGGTGCGCTTACCGTGCGCTTACGGTAAGCTTACCGTACGCGTACGGTGCCGTGCGCGAGCGCGATTCTGATTGGCTGTTAGATCTTAGTAAACATTCGAATCGGTCGAAACCAGGAAGCGGCGGCCGCCATTTTCTCTCTCGCACTCTGAGGGGGGGCGGAAAAACAAAGGGTGAAAACATGCAAAGGGGCAGGTTAAACAGCTCCTAACCACCTAGACTTCATCAAGGTGTACCAAAAGAACCCCCCAAGCAAAAAATTCAATTTTTTTTTTTTTCGAAAAAACGCCGATTACGCTTACCGTACGCGTACGGTAAAACGTAATTTAAGATAAAACAGTATACACACTTTCCCACCCCCGTGTGCAAATGGTGCCTGCAGGGGGGCAGGAGCCTAGTCCTGGTTGGGTAGGGTTCCCTATCCTCAAGATGGCGAGAGCCCGGATTCGTGCTTCACCTCGCCTCCCCAGCCCCTGCCAACCTGAGGGGTGGGGTTGGTAGAGGCTGGCACACCCCCTTTCCTCACTTGGGTTTTTCCGCCGATCGTTCCGCCAGAGTGGGGGTCAGAACCGGTGGGGGCCAGTTGCTGAGTACAGCAAGTTGCCTGGAGAAGCTCACAAAGGCAGCATGCCTTTGAAGCTTACCCTGCCCATCCTGGGGGAGGAGACCTGGCACCTCGCCCAGGATGTGCATTCTTCCAGGCCCACGAGAGCGGATGGCTCTCTACCCAGGGGTCCAGCAAAATGTCTGCTGGGTGGCAGCCTAGGCAGCCTCTCAGTCAGAACGCTGGTTGTTGGTTAGTTTCAGGGGGCATCTCTAAGATCCCCTCTGTCATGCATTTTGCATTAAATCCCACACTGGCATCAGTGTGGGTTTAATGTGCTGAGAAGTTTGATACCAAACTTCTCAGTCTTCAGTGTAGCCATCATGGTGCTGTGGAGTTCGTAATGTCGACCTCCCAGCACCATATACTCTTAATGGCAACACTGCACTTACAGGGCCCAGGAATAGACCTGGGCACTGTAGGGGTACAGGGCTCATGCACCTGTACCCTCACCCCTGGCATAAGGCACCCAGCTAGAGGGGTGACTGATGTATGCCAGGGCAGTGGTTTGTGGGCAAGGCACACAGGGAGGTGTGCCATGTCGTCTTTGTGTTTTGTTCTGCACCCAGACACTCAGCCTGTGTGTCAAGGTACAAGGCCTCTAAGGGTGGCACAATAAGTGCTGCAGCCCTTAGAGGCCTTCTCTGGTCACAGTGCCCTGGGTACCTATGGTACCATTTACCAGGGGCTTACATGTGGCCAGAGATGTGGCCAGAGATGCCAATTGGGTTTAGGCTTCAATACAGTTTTATTGAAGGAACACAGGCCCTGGGCACCTGATTGGCAGGAGCCCAGGGCACACGCAGTCAAAGTACATCAGCAATTCAGCAAAAAGTGGGGGCATACCATGCAAGAAAGATGGCACTTTCTCACAGTGGGCCACTTGGACTCGGGCTGTGGGCAGATGTGGGTCCAGCGGCGGATTTTCAGTACCTCAGGGCAGAATTTTTTCTTTAGAGTTGGTTTCTTCTGGACAGGTCTGCTGTCCATGGGGGATTTAAAATCTTTGTTGAAGGCAGGCAGTGCTCACAGGATTTTGGGGGTCGCTGGGCCTGCAGGACGAGTTGACTTTTGTAGCATAGGGCGAAAGGCCGCAGCCTGGCCGGCAGGGCTGACGCCAAGTCAGTCATTGGTTCTCCTTCTTTCTTGCTGGTGTGTCTCTTCGGCATCCAGGCTTCATAGGTCGTCAAAAATCTGGTTTCAAGGTCTAGGGGTGCCACCTAAATACTAGAATTAGGGGCGTTACAGGGTAGTGACAGGTTGGGACCAATGGGTTACTTACCTGCGGTGTCTGCACCCTGTTGCCTGCCACCCTTCTGTAGGATGGGGCATAGCCCTAGCCCTGAATGGATAATTTCCACCATTTTCAAAATGGTTGTCACAGAAAAATGAGCTTAACTTCACATCCAGCACCTGACGGGTGGAGTTGGCGAAGTGGGGCACACCTCCTTTTCTCACTAAGTTTTCTTGACGGTTCTCCCACCAAAAGTGGGGGTTTGAACCAGGGGCTGCCATCTGTTGCTAGCAGCAGAGGCTGGGATCGCGTTACAAAAGCGGCAAGGCATATGAAGTTTCCCTCTCAAGCACTGTGCTGATTCCGGGGAAGAGGAGCTACATCACCACCCAGGATGGACTTTGTTTCTGGCCTCGAGAGGAGGGGCTCTCGACCCAGGGGTCCAAAAACATGTCTGGTGGTGGCAGACTTCCTAAAGCAATTAAGAGACCACACCAGGGTTGGTAGGTTTTCAGGGGGCACCTCTGAGGTGCCCTCTTAGTACATGTTTTAATAAATCCAATATTGGCATCAGTGTGGGTTTATCAACAGGTGTCATTTGGTCCCAAACACTCCTGGGTTCAGTGAGGCTACCAAGGTGCTGGGGAACTCAAGTTGTCGAATTTCCAGCCCATGTACTCTTTATGGCCTCCCTGGCACTTACAATATTAAAAATCAACGTAAATATTGTAAGGGCCTATCAGCTCATGCAGCTATGCCCACATCTGAGATATAGTTCATCCTGCCTTAGGGCTTGTAAGGCCTTCTAGGGGGTGACCTGCCTATACCTTAAGCAGTGCTGTTTTGACATGACACACAGGCAGTGTGACATGTCAACTTTGTTGTTTTTTTTCTGCACCAAGGCATGCGGTCTGCTGTGGCAGTTAGCATGGCCTTGGTGAGGGGTCCCTAGGGGACCCCCTTCAGCTCCCATGCCCTAGGCACCAGGGTACCATTTACTAGGGTCTTAAGTTGTGCCAATCGTGGTATTGTTTAGGGAAGGAGCTCTGGCCCAGGGGACCTATTTTACCTGGACCCTGTGCACTTCAAAAGGAACCACACCATTTTCCAGGCAAAAAGTGGGGGTGCTAACCAAGTCAAAATAGGCCGTTCTCACAGTGACACATTTCATCTTGAGTGAGACTTAGGACTGTTGTATATCTGCTTGCAGATACCACCCTTGCCTGTTCTTAAGAAG
This sequence comes from Triturus cristatus, assembly GCF_964204655.1. Lineage (NCBI taxonomy): Eukaryota > Metazoa > Chordata > Amphibia > Caudata > Salamandridae > Triturus > Triturus cristatus. The sequence continues at coordinate 376,186,799 of NC_140594.1, read as the reverse complement.
ATCAGGACAGACCGGGCCCATGTCATCTTTGTGGCTCCTGTTGGGGCACAGAAAGTACGGTAACCCGAACTCCTGAGCGTGAGCATCAGTCCTCCCGTCAGACTGCTCCTTCAGGAGGATCTCCTGTCACAGCAATATGGCAGGGTTCTACATTAGAACTTACTCTTTCTCCTCCTCTATGTGGAGATTGAGTGGCTTAATTTGACAGTTTTTGATTTTTCCCTCGGAAGCCTGTGACGTTATACTGGCAGCTTGGCGTCTCTCAACAAAGACTGTATATTCCTAACATTGGCACAGGTTTGTGGCTTGATATCCTGAACAGTATATTGATCCGCTTTCTGCACCTTTGTCTAAGGTTTTGCAGTTTGTTTTATCTTTGGCCTGGCAAGACTTTGCTTTGGGCACAATTAAAGGGTATTTTTCGGCCTTTTCGTCTATCTCATGGGTGCCGGATCAACCCCTCTTGTTCAAGTCACCTGTTGTGGCTTGTTCCCTGAAAGGATTTCAACATGTGTTTCCATCAAAATCCTTCATTACCCCCATGAGACCTTAACTTGGTTTTAACCTTTTTAATGTGTTTGCACCTTTGAGCCTATGCATAGCTGCCCCCTGTGTCTCTTAACGATCAAGCCAATCTTTTTGGTGGCCATTACAACAGCCAGGAGGATTAGCAAGCTTTAGGTACTTTCTGAACACCCTCTATACACCAAATTATTTCCAGACAAACTGGTTCTCCGCACCTATGCCTCTTTGGCCCAAAAGTGTTGATGCCTTTCCATGTTGGCCAAAGCATCAGGCTACTGACCTTCGCTCTGCCACACCCTTCTAAGGAGGAGAAGAGACTCTATCGCCTGGACCCAAAATGAGTATTGTTTTTCTTCATCAGTTGCACCAGAGAACACCAGGTGGATGATCAACTCTTCGTTGGGTTTGCTGGGGTAAAGATAGAGAAAGCAGGGCTCCACCACAGCCAAGCCTGTGACCACTGGGTAAGCCTGTGGAGTCCCTGTCCTGGACATCTGTCAGGCTGCTACATGGATATCTCTGCACACTTTTAGAAAGCAATACTGCCTTGACAGTCTGGTCCGTCATGACAGGCACTGTGCCTGTTTGGTCCCCCAAACATTTTGGCCTGAGACTGTTAGCAGACCCACCTTTGAGGAAATATTGCTTGGGTATGTATTCTAAGGATTCTGCTGCTAGACGTCTCTACCAGATGAGGCATTACCAATGTTAAGTAGTTTGTTTATCTGATAGAGACTCTGTCTAGCTGTAGATTTCTTACCAACCCTCCCGGCTTCTACGAACATTTTATCCTGCATAGAATGGTCCCAGTAGGTCCTTAATATCTGCTCGCTGGTCCATAAGCCTTCTATTGTGGCTCTGCTTATCTGGTGAGGAAATTTCAGGAAAACAAACTGATGCCTGTGTGCTGTGCTGGGGTGGGGTCTATATAGGCATAGCGCATGTCGGTGCAGGAATGTGGAGCTAATCAGCACCACCTACCAGCACAGCGAGCTACTGCTCAAGATTTGTTTGCAGATCCAGTCTGATGTCTGGGCAATAGTCTAAGTTAACAAATCTGCGACTAGATAGTCACTGCCAGATTGGGTGTTACCAAAGGTAATTAGGTTGTTCTTTCGTTCCAGTGTTTTTCCTTGTTGTCTCTTCCCCCTTTTTACTTCACATCTTCTCTTTTGCCAGTATTCTTTTCTTGCAAGGTGCTACTTTTGTTCTTCTGTTTTCCTTTACTATCCCTTCTATGTTTCTCTTGTTATTTTGGTAATTGTCCCTCCTCTTTCATTTTTTCCTGAAGCCCTATTTGCTTTTCTGTTTCCACTTCTCTTCGTCACACAAACTTTGCTTCTGTATCCCCCCCCACCTGTGCCCACCTTTTCCTTATGGTCTTTCACTTGCATCTTTTCCTCACTCACTGTCCCTCTTAACCACTTTGTTTTTTACTAGTCTGCCAATATTGTTTATCTGTTTCCCTAGACAGCCCCTCATGATCTTCTGTTTCAACTTGAGCCAATTTTTGAATGCTTCCCCCTCCATATTTTCCACTGTTCTATCATTTTTATTTCAGGTCCCGTTTTTTCTCCTGTTTTCAATTTGTAACCTCTTTTACTAATCTTTCTCTTTTCTGTGCAGGTTATTCCAGTGGCGACACACTTGACTAATAATGGAGTTGGTGTCGGAGTGCTGCAGTGCCTCGAACACATGATTGGAGGGTTGCGGGGCAAAGTAAATGAGGTACAGTGAGGAATGTGGTAGAAAATCATTTTGATGCTGTGAAAGCCTCTGAACACAAAAGCAATTCACAGTTGAGGTGGCAAAATGAAAGTCACTTGAGTTCACAACTGATTGGGAAAATGACATTCATTGAGATTCATAACTGCAATGTTTCTGGTGGTTACAGTACACTAAGCTCCCTGGCTTACAAAAAATGCTCTTCTGCAGATTAATTTAAAGTCGTTACCTTGAGTACTAGTTTTGTAATTGCACCACCACACACCAAGACATTTTTGTATGTGCACCACATGCAGACCAAGCATATGGAATTCCAGTCTTCTATCTGCTATATTTTATCTGGGGTACTCCCATTAAACTCTTCTGTTCCTTGTACACATTTGCTCACAAGAACAGTGTGGTTTGGAGAGCAGTAGTTGGCCCAATTCAAGACCGTAAATGGGACGCATACTTTTATTTGTGTCACAGACTATTTTACCTTCTATAATAGGACAACCAGTATAATGTTGCCTTAGCTTTTGGGGTCGGACACACTGCAGGGCAATGAACCAGTGACAGAAAGATGGTTCTCCTGTAATCAGGCTTGCATAGGTGTAGTTGTTTCCTAGCTATTGGACACGCACCATGTTGCTTTAACTGATGAGGTGGCTCAGTTCACTAGATTATTTGTTGCACTCAGCTCATATGAGCAATTCCAGCGAGATTAGAATACTTTGGGTGACTCATCTGATGCCTTGAACCAGGAGACTGATGCACCATGAAATGATTGTGTGACCCAAAATCCCATAAACCATTTTGCATAGTACCGTACCACCCAAACAGCACAGACATATTAGCCTTAGTCGAAAAAGCAGAGAGCAAGTCTTGATGCAATGATGTTACTTTGTCACACCAAGGGATGTCACCACCCTATCTTGAATTGCACTTTGAAGGGATTGGATCAGTTTAACAGTCAAATGGAGGAATAAAGGTTATTTGTGTGACACATTTTATGGCACCAAAAACTGTGGCTTTTAAAACCTATATTTTCCATATTTCCCTGAACTGCTATTATTATTTTGAAGTACACATTTTATCTAGAGAGAGGCTGAGTTTCAGTCTGATTTCCCTGTGACCAGCTTATTGTTCTCAGTGCATTTAAGAAAATGACAACCCAAATCATTCAGCTAAGCTTTACTCTTGTCAGATTGGGTGTCTTGTGAGATTTGGGGCCTGATTTAGATCTTGACGGACGGGTTACTCCGTCACAACAGTGATGGTTATCCCGTCCGCTGAACTATTAATCCCATAGGATATAATTCATTATTTTTATTTCAGCGGCGGAATATCCATCCCTTTTGTGATGTAGTAACCTGTCCATAAAGATCTAAATCATGCCCTTAGTCTGGATTCCCTATGTGGTGCGGGGCACAGCATTTTTCATTTTCAACCATTTATATTGATTTTTTTACAGTGTACACAATAGTGTAGTCAACAATAAATGAATCGAATTGACATTAGCGTATATGTTCCCTTCAAGGTCTACACATTCTATGCAAAAGGTGTTTGATACAACAGGAGATACTGGTTCAGGTTTTATAATCGGCAAACAGTGTTTAAAACAAGCATAACTGACAGGTTGTAAGAGACATTAGCAGTCCAAATCCCAATCAATGCACTAAGCAAACAGTATAGCTTTGGCTGTTGAAATCCAGGGTTTATAATCTATACAAGCATTAGGCAAGACCACAAAGGTGTTCACAGTATAAGGAACAGCTTCCGGCATTCTATATTGGCTAACACTCCGCAAGATACACTATGAAGTAAGGCACACTATGGGGGGGGGGGGGGGGGGGTGGTGAAGGGATGGGGTGGGAGGGGGAACAAGGAAGAAGACACCAGGTGATATTTGTAAACTGTAGTATTGTGCGTTAAGCAGTCACTGTCCCCCATCCCCCATGTCATCTCGGGGCTCTTCAAAGAGCACTTGTAACTCATGTAGAAGTGGATCCCAGTCCAGCTCAATGGGGGGTTGTACGCAGGCCTCTAACCTCTTCCCTACAGAACGCCACCGATTTGACTGTACCCCATTTCAAAGTGTGCCCGGAAACCAGTAACATATATCAGAAAGTTGATCATCTTTCCTACTCAACGCGATGATCCTCTTCATGATAAGTAGATCAGGGTCTAACCAGTTGGAAGCGCTGTAGGTAGCTGGCTCTGTATGTACTATGCCAAATTAAGGTATAGTGTGCACAGAGTCCAGTGGATCCCCAAAGGGTAGGCAGAGGTAAACGTAGATAATTCCTCACTCTCTATGTGTGGTAGTGTGGGTGAGCAGTTAGGCTCTATCAGAGGGTAGTGTTAAGCATTTTTTGTACACATTCAATAAGCAAATGATGTCACACACTCAAAGACTGAACCCAGGCCAATTTGTTTGTATCAAAAAATATTATTTAGTTATTTTATTTCTAGAACCAAGCCAAGCCTGATGCAGGTAAGTGAAGTAATACTTTGGCAGGTATAATGTAGTTCAATATAATTGGAATGCAGTTGGATGCAATTGGTTTGTTTACAGATAAATACACAGTCAAAATTACTTTACAGTTACTTTTGAGATTAGTTGCACATTACTTTGCAGATTACTTTTTAAGTTACTTTTTCTACTCGGTGTGATATGCCTAGATATCACATTGGGACATTTCCTAGACAAAAGGTAAGTAATTCAGTTTTGGTACATTTGCAATTTTTCAAGGTTTCAAATAAGCCAACTCCACACTTAAAAGAATTTTCAAAGAAAAGCAGTCAATGCAATCCTATGGGAGGAAATCGGTTTACAGGTAAGTACTTGGTTTTGGGAGTTAGGTTTCTGGGGTTAGAACCAGGGTTCCCCCAGGGTCAAGGATGCACTCTTGTTACACCCTCAGCGGCACTAGGGTGGCCGGGTGCAGAGTGCTGAGGCCCAATGTTATCCAGTAGGGGATGGGGGCCTCCGGTTGGTGGCTGCTGGCGAGCAGGCCACTGGGTTTTGGAAGCAAAGCTCCTGGACTTTAAATCAGTGCAAATGGGGGTTTAGGCCAGCACAAAAGATGCACCCTCAGCTGCACTTGGGCGGCCAGTGCAGAGTGCTGAGACCCAATGTTATCCAATAAGGGGATAGGGGGCCTCCGGTTGGTGGCTACTCACTGGCAGGCCACAAGGTTGTGGGAGCACAGATCCTGTACTTATGCTCAGGATAAAGGGGGATCTGATTTAGCACACAAGGTGCACCCAGAGCGGCACAGTGGCGGCCGGATGCAGGGTGCTGTTTTGGCATCTGGTGCCCTGTTTTTTTCCATGGGAGTTGCTGGTTTTGGATTTTGGTTGCAGGCTCGGTCCAGAGAGGCTTCCAGGAGGAACCAATATGGGCAGGTAAGTTGGAGGGCTCGGGGATATAGGTACACCTCGGGTTCTTTTCTCCAGGGCGCAAGGCGGCTAGATGCAGGGGGTGTCTTTTGATGTCGGATTTCACCTTACTGGTCCATTCGCGTTGGGGAAGTCTCTGTGCAGAGGCTGCAAGCGACGTCGGGGAGTGCTGGAGGGGTCAACCCATGATGGGAGTCAGGTTCTGGAGTGCTGGGGGACCTTGCTGGGACTGGTGTTCTGGTGGGATCTGGGTTCAGGCAGTTGGGTGCAGTGGTGGTTCCAGGAGTCTGGTTTCTTTGTCCTCAGCAGGCCCAGAGACTGTCTTGGAAGTTTCTTTTGATCAGACTGCTGTTCATAGGAGATCCGCTATTTGTTGAAGGCAGTCAGTCCTCCAAGTGTTCTGGAGGTTGCTGGCTGCAGGACAAGGCGACTTTTGGCGCAGGATCTCTGGAAACTGCAGACGGGCCGTCAGGGCTGGGGCCAAGTCAGTTCTTCTCTGCAGTCTCCTCTGCTGGGTGTCTTTTTTCATCCTTTTTCTTCATAGGTTGCGGTAATCTGTCTTCTTGGTTCAGGGCTACCCCCTAAATACTGTATTTAGGGGGCGTTTTAGGGGTTTCGAGGTCAGTAGCCAGTGGGCTACTGACCTTAGGGTGACTACACCCTTGGTGTGCTCACCTCACTTGGGGGGAAGGGGCACAATCCCTAATCCTGCAAGATGGAGAAAGACCCACAGATGATGGACGGAATGCAGAGCAAATCAAACATTCACCCCTAGTCAAGATATCTGGGTTAAATTAATCGTTCTTTTGCTCACCATGCCATCCCAAGATGGCGACACTGAAGAGTGGGCCTCACATCGCCTCCCCCACCTGAGGGGTGAGGTTGGCAGAGGTGGGCACACCTGGGCTGCTCTAATTTTCTCACCTTTCTTCCCTCTGAAAAGGAGGGGAGACAGGATGGGGGCCTGCCCCTGTTAGCAAGAGAAGCTGGGGGTCACGTTACAAAGGCGGCAAGGCCTGTGAAGATCCCCTGCCACAGATGGCTCTTTCTGGCCTGGTAGAGGTGCACCCACCTATGCCCAGGAAAGGCTTTGTTTCGGGCTCAGGATGCGAAGGCTCCCGCCCCAGGGGTCCAGAAACATATCTCGTGGTGGCAGGCTGGGGTTTACCAGTAAGGGAACCCACCAGAGGCTAGTCGTTTTTCAGGAGGTATCTCTAAGATGCCCTCTGAGTGCATTGTAGAATAAATCCCACACTGGCATCAGTGTGGGTTTATTATCCTGAGAAGTTTGATACCAAACATCCCGGAATTCAGTAAAGCCATTATGGTGCTGTGGAGTACGTAATGACCAACTCCCAGACCATATTCTCTTTATGGCATTACTGCACTTACAATGTCTAAGAATGGACTTAGACACTGTAGGAGTGCAGGGCTCATGTACCTGTGCCCTCACGAGTGGCATAGTGCACCCTGCTAGAAGGGTGGCTGACCTATGCCATAGGCAGCGGGTCGTAGGCATGGCACACAGGGATATGTGCCATGTTTAGACTTCACTTGCCTCTGCACCAAAACACGCAGCCTTCAATGTGTGTGTGTGTGTGTGTGTGTGTGTGTGTAGTTAGTTACGGTACAGGGCCTCTGAGGGTGGCACAATATGTGCTGCAGCCCTTAGAGGCCTTCCCTGATCACAGTGCCCTTAGTACCCATGGTACCTTTTACAAGGGACTGACATGTGGCCAGAGAGGTACCAATTGGCGTACAATGTACAGTGTTGGGAAGGAGCACTAGCCCTGGGAACCTGATTGGCAGGGACCCAGGGCACATCAAGTCAAAGTGCATCAAAAATCTGCCAAAAAGTGTGTGTGGGGGAGGTTACTGCAACAACTTCCTATACAAGCTCCCACCCCAGCCGAAAGGTCATCAGACTCAGCCAAACCTGGGAGAGTCTTCCTAGTCTTTCAGGCGAGGAAGAGTAAAGGAAGTGGTTTGAAAGTTGTAGGGCCTACTCTGTATTACATCCTACTGTCCAGGTCAGTCCCTTTGGGGTGATGGCCTATCTCAACAGATTCAGGCCCTAATTTCCAATGCTCCTTTCCTAGTTATTAAGTGTCTTTACCCCATCTTTTTAGTTTGGGTTCAGAAGTGCCTACTTCTGCAAATTCTAACTTAGCTAGGTCAAAACCCAGCTTACCCACACAGGTTACCCACAGCTTGAGTAACCTCACCATGACCAATAGGGTCAGGGGACGGAGTTAAACGTAGATAATACCTTACTCTCTATTTGTGGTTATGTGGGGGAGCAGTAATGCTTTATCAGAGGGTAGTGTTAAGCAGTTGTTGTACACACTTAGGCAAGAAAGGATGTCACACACTCCAAGACTGAACTCGGAGCAATTTGTATAAAAAATATTATTTAGTTATTTTATTTCTAGAACCAAGCCAAGCCTGGTGCAGGTAAGTGAAGTAACCAATGCTCTAAGACCTTGTTTTTGCAACAAACACTCCAAAAAACCAGGAGACACTTGAACTGTCTTCAATGAACAGCAGAAAAGTAGTCCGACAAAGGACACAGGCATTGTTAGCCCATAGGCTGCATTGAAAGCTTAACAGCATAGAAAATAAAAATAATTGCAAGCATAAACTGCCACCGTGCCTTTAAGGCAGCCATGACCTCCAGCTTCCCATCATGCCTCAGGGGTGACAGTTAGGTCAGTTGTTCTTTCCTGCTCCTTCAGTCTGGGCCCTGGTATTTCAGCCCCACGTTTTTTTGACTATTCTGTCAAAAATGTTCCTTTTTATGCTATAACTTGTTTTATTTCAACATCTAACATCTATTGAAGTAAGGAATTGCCATTTTTCTAGCAGAAATTTGGATTTTTTCAGTCCGAAGATGCCTTCTCTTTTTGATCCTTGCCCCTCCTGTGGTAAAAAGAAGGCTAAAACAGATTCCCATTCTATGTGTATTCTCTGCCTTCCTGAGTCTCATTCCCCTGAGACAGGCCAACACTGCCAGAATTTGTCAAGACGCATTTTCAAGGAGAGAGAAAGAATCCATCTTTATGGTCTGTCTGAGAAGAAAAAAGTCTACTACCACCAGAGGAAGATCTCCTATGAGGCAAAAGGAGAAAAGGCCCAGGTTGACTTCCAAAAGGAAAGTCCCAATTCGTTCTTCTTCAGCTTAGGGCTCGGTGTCTGAAATGGCTCCAACGACGAAGAAATAGACTACGGCACTGCCTTCGACAGCGAGATCACTGTAGAGGGTTTCTGAGCATCAATCACTGTCGAAAACTTTGAAACATAGAAGTATTTCGAGTCATACTCCACCGTTGAATCTTCCGTTACCGTCTACCCTGCGACGGTCAGCATTGCGGAGTCAATCTCAGTTGGTGCCGGCTCATCACATAACGGCGAGACATCGTTCTCTGTCATTGCTACGGCGATCAATGTCAAGGCGTAGTCCTCCGTTGCTTTCAATTAGGCGGCGGTCAACTTCGAGGCCTAAGTAGACTATGAAGGCATCCAGAAGGGGATCAACGTCGAGGCATACTCTTCCATTGCTGTCAACAAGGTGTCGGTCACCGTCGAGGCCTCTGTCAACCATGACTGTGTCCAGAGGAGGTTCGACGTCAAGAAGACACTCTCCTCTTGTGTGTGATGTTTAAGATCAGATCCTCTCAAGGAAAATCTTTCGTTTCTACTTTGTTATGGTGTGTGGCAATGATATGCCTGTATTGTATTCATTTGAAAATGGTAAATAAAGTTAAAAAAAAAAAAGATAAGAAGCCCATTGGCTAATACCTGTCACACCCCTTAACCTCTCTAAATTGTGTATTTAGGTGGCCCCCCTAACACCAGGAACTGAGATTTGACAGATCAAGAAAAAAAGGACACCAAGAGCTGAAAAAAAAAGAAATAACTGAAGACTGCTCTGGACTTCTGCCGCCAAACCCTGTCTGCTGCATGAAGTCTCGACAATCTCGACCCAGCGGCTCGTCCCACAGCTGAACAGCTTCCAAGAACCCTGAGACTGCCAGCCCATCACAAAACGTGAACCAATCCCCTTTGGAGTAGAGGAGGTACTCCCCTGCCGTCTTCAGGCACCAAAACGCAAAGTCTGGTTTACTGCTTTGCAGCTCCCCAACCATCCCAATGCAGCAGCCCCACAGTAAGAGGACCCTGTGCTCATGAAGTTACGATCTGTCCCCCTCCTCCCCACTGAGTGAGAGGACACCAGGACAAACTGGAGCTTTGCAGACCACTACCCGGGGTACTGAACCCCTGCAGTAAGCAGAGACTGCGAGAGTCTAGTCCCGGACTCCAAGACAAGGCAGCCGTTGAGGGACCAATGGTTACAGGGCCTAGCTGACCTTTCTGCTCTGCACTGTTGTGTAGTTACTATAAGACCTATATAGGATCAGCGTGTGAGAAAGTGCCATCTTTCTTGCATGGTATGCCCCCACCTGCCAATCAGGGACCCAGGGCCTATGTTTCTTCCCTAAAACCTAAAACGGCAAACCCTGGCCACATGTCAGCCCCTGGTAAATGGTACCCTAGGTACCCAGGGCCTTGTGACCAGGGAAGGCCTCTAAGGGCTGCAGCACTTATTGTGCCACCCTTAGAGGCCCTGTACCCTAACACAAACATACTGCCCTTGCAGGCTGAGTGTCTGGGTACAAGACAAAAAAAAGAGTCGACATGGCCCACATCCCTGTGTGCCATGCCCGCAACCTACACTGCCCTGGCATACATCAGCCACCCCTCTAGCTGGGTGCCCTATGCCAGTGGTGTGGGCACAGGAGCATGAGCCCTGTGCCCCCACAGTACCCAGGTAAATTCTTGGGCATTGTAAGTGCAGTGCTGCCATTTAAGAGTATATGGTGCTGAGAGCTCGTCAAACACGAACTCCACAGCACCATAATGGCAACACTGAAGACTGGGAAGTTTGGTATCAAACTTCTCAGCACATTAAACCCGCACTGATGCCAGTGTGGGATTTAATGTACAAAGCACTACAGAGGGCATCTTAGAGATGCCCCCTGAAACCTGACCTACAATCCACGTCTTGTCTGAGAGACTGCCTAGGCTGCCACACGGCAGACATGCCGCTCTCCTGGGCCTGCAAAAAGGCACATCCTGGGCGAGGTGCTAGGTCTCCTCCCCCAGGATGGGCAGGGGGAAGCTTCAAAGGCATGCCACCTTTGTGAGCTTCTCCAGGCCACTTGCTGTACCCAGCAACTGGCCCCCACTGGTTCTGACCCCCACTCTGGTGGGAAGACTGGCCGGAAACCCCAAGTAAGGACAGGGGTTGTGCCAGCCTCTGCCAACCCCACCCCTCAGGTGGGGGAGGCGAGGTGAAGCACATCTCCGGGCTCTCGCCATCTTGAAGATGGGAAGCCCTGCCCAATCAGGACTAGGGTACTGCCCCCCTCCCACAGGAGAGTGGCAGGATAGGGGGTGTACCCACCCCAGGGCAGGGACCCATTGGTCCCTGCCCTTTACCTACCTGTAACGCCGCTAAATCTAGTATTTAGGGGCACCCTGAACCTTCCTTCCTCAGATTCCAGATTCAGAAAAAGCAAAGAAGAAAGAAGACCTGCCGTGCAGCTGCTAAGAATAGGAAGACACCAACTGCTTCGGCCCCAGCCCTACCGGCCTGTCGACCCTCGAACCTCCTCCTGCTAAATCCCGGCACCTCCTGTGGCCAGCAACCTCATAAACCCCGGAGGACCTGGCTACCTTGTGACTCTGAGCATCTGGGACTCCCATGAGCAGTGGCTCTGCTCAAAGCAGGTTTCTAACCCCTGGCATCAGCCCGGAACCGCGAACCCTGCACACTCTGCACCCGCCAAGCCTGGCCTGTGCCGGAGTGGACAAAGAACCCGAGGACGTCCCCCCGGGGACTGTGACCCCGAATCCGGCACCCAAAGACCCACCTCGATGCTCCTGACGACGCCTGCAGCCTCAGAACCAGGGACCCCCCCAACCGCGAACAACAGAGGGTAAGATTTCCCGACCTCAAAAGGCACCCCTGCACCCGGCACCCAGCGGCCCCCTGTGACCGACTCCTGGGTACCTACCTATCCTCCAACTACCCAACTTACCTCTCGAAGTGGTGGTGGCACCCGAAGAATCTTCGTCCCCGAGCTTGCAGCCTTTGTTCGTCCTTGAGCTTTCCCATTGAAATCCATTGTGCGCCCGAAGGCTCAAAAGCACCCTGCACCCAGCCGCCCGAGTGGCCCAGGCAGTGCAACTTCTACTCCTACCTACTTCCCCATTTGCCCTGAGCTAGTGACCAGGAACCCAGCTCCCACAGCCGCGTGGCCTGCTAGTCAGCAGCCACCAACCAAGGACCCCCTGCCTCCCATAGGATAACATTGGGCCTAACTCACTCTGCACCCGGCTGCCCCAGTGCCGCTGAGGGTGTAACAACTGTAACAACCTGACCCTGGGAGACCCCCGAGTCGGTGCCCAGAACCTTTACTCTGCCAGTCGAGTACTTACCCAAAGCCCGATAACTCACTTTTCTTCCATAGGGTAACATTGACTGGTTTCTTCTGAAATTTCTTCTAAGTGTGGAGTTTCTAAAACTTAAAATATTCACCTAAAATCAACAGAGTAACGAAAACGGAAATACTCACCTGCTATTAGGAGAGATCCCAGCTCTGGATCTTGGTGCCCAGCACTGACCCTGAAAAGTACTCACAACCGTACTTACCAATAACCCAATTTTCTTCCATAGGAAATCATTGACTGTTTTTCTATGAAATTTCTTGTGTGTCGATCTTACAAACTTATAAATATTCCTTAAAAATCGCCTGTATAACTTAAACGCAGTTTCTCAACTGCTTACAGATGGTACACTAGTGCTGGATCCAGGATCCAACACTGACCTAGAAAAAGTACCCACATCCCCACTTACCTGTTAAGTGAATTTCCTTCCATAGGATAACATTGGTAATTTGATCAGAAAAAGTTTCGAAGTGTCAACTTTTAAAATAGCAAAATATTGTTTAAAAATCACAACAGTAACTTAACCGAATTTACTCACTTGTTTCCAAGAACTGTCCCAGGACTGAATCGAGGATCCAGTCCTGGAGTTAGAAAAGTAATCCTGAAAGTAATTAATTGCATATAACTTAAAGTTCCCATTGAGCTCAATGTATTATTGTGTTTGAAATTGTGTTGCCTATTGCAACAACCTGTAACTATTACCTACAAAAGACAATTGCATATTGCTAAAGTATTTAACTAAAGCATCTCATTCTGAGAAAGTATATTTTGATACCTATTGTTGGTTCTAAAATAAAACCACCATATATTTTTTATATAAACCATTGGCCTAGAGTTCAGTTCTTGAGTGTGAGAGACCATTTGCTGACTGAGTGTATACAACAAATGCTTTACACTGTCCTCTGGTAATGCCTTACTGCTCGACCAAGCTACCACTTTAGAGAGTAAGGTTATATCTAACTTTAACCTCTGCCAAACCTCTGGGGACTGTGGACTCTGTACACACTGTACCTTTCTGGGAACAGTATACACTGCGCATTTAGAGAACGCACACTGCAGGACTGGTGTCCAGACTGATTCCAGACACCCTCACCGGGTATTTTGGCCCATGTACCAGCTAGTTCACAATGCCACTCCTCTTACCACGGAGGGAATAGTTCTTGGCAACTATCGAACATGACAACTCTGATCCCTCAGGACCGTGGAAACAGTAAATTACTTTTCGCTCAGTCACTCGTGCTCACTTGTTCTCAGAGAGATACACAGAATAAACGGTTGGGACGTTTTCAATAAGTATTTATTGAACAGTCTTTATTCTAGCGTAAAATAAGTGCACTGAAATCACCAGTAGACAGTAGCATATATAAAAGAGTAGCAGCACTCAGAAATTAAACAGATGGTAGGGTTCTACCAGTTTGCTAAAATCATAAATATAGATGAGTATATAAAATACATGACAATAAAATGCGTACTCCCACGACGCACCCTAACTAGATATACCTAAGTGTACTTAGCATGTGAGTAGGTGTATAGCCAAGAATCCCTCTAGGAAAAAACCATCCCCATTACCTGATGTGAGACTGCGGGACCCCGTTCTGGTCTCGAGATGAACACCCCGCGATGGATGTCAGACCACTGCGAGCTGGAGTATCTGCATGCAGTAACCTCAGCATCCCGCGTCAGTGTGTCGGCGTGGAATTCGTGATCTCGTCTCCTATCTCAGCAAGATGTGGTGTTTTATATACCCCAAGGTATCCCCAGGGGTTCTACCTTGCTGTGCCAGTGTCAGACTCAGGATGACGTTGGGAATGAACTTTATACACAGTTATTATGCAGGAGATGATGGTCCTGCTGTGATTCCAAGAAACTAAGAATCCTCATGCATAATTTATGAAGCCAGTGTTTAAGGAAAAACCCTACGTACTTATGTGTAGTATTGTAACTGGGTAAAAGGTCAGTCCTCCTAATACGTTATGTATGTAGTATAGGAGAGAATGTAGGTGAAGGGTTATGATGATACCTAGACCTATATCAGGGTACCTATATAACAGCACCTGTGTGCCCCAGCACGGGTGCCGACTAACCAACTGTGCTTCCTTGTCCCCCAGACCCTTGATACCCGAGCCCCCTGTTGGGAGTTCCCAGAATTGTCCCCAAGTCCTCCTCTGCAGCCTATTTCTAGGTGGCCCCCCTTCACCTTACCGGCATAGCGTGCTCAGCTACCAACTTGACCAGCACCTCTGCAACCAGACAACCCAGGGAAGGTAACAAGAAACTGCTAGTAGTACTTTGGCCCGTTACGACCCTAATTCCCTAAGGAGAACCTCAGAAACAGGCCGTAAATATCTGTATGCTTTCTATGCCTTGTCTGCCATAGGAAAGCATTGTGCGTAAAGGCGCAATTAAGTGAATATTTTACCATCCCTCTAAAATCTATGTTTTAAAAAGTTCTTATTTGCTATCGAAATTGTTAGTATCAAAATTTATATAAAAATACAACTTATTTTTCTAAATTGGTTTCAGATTTATTCTTGAGCGTTTGTCTAATTTTTTGCCTCTGTGTGTCATCAAATGCTTAGCACTGATAAGCCGCACTGCTTGCGTACACTACCACAAAAGAGAGCATTTGGGTTATAATTTGTGCCTCTGTAACCTAACTAAGGTTTGCCTGGACTCTTTTCACTGTGTACCTCTTTTTGGTCCACTGTATAAAGAGCCAGCTTCCTACAACATCTGTCTAATAGGGTCACCTGCGGTGAGGTTAGTGCAAGATTCCTTTGTGTGCAGTGGTTACCACAACATCCCCTTTTCAGTACTACTCGCCTCCATTTTCTGAAGTAACCTCCTGCAGTTGCAGATATTCTCTCGGTTTCATGATATGGACATTTAGAGGTCCATCTCACAAGTGGCCTTCAGGATAGGGGGTTTTGTATAGAAATGTGACCAGTTTTAACTTCGTGATACTACAAATTGTCCATGTGATAAGCCACTTAAAACACACTGCCTATGCCCTTGCTCAGGAGTGCAGGGAAGAGGAAAGTGCAGAAACGCCAAATACCTATGATTGTTTCATTGGCAGTGGTTTAGATAACGTAGGGATGGGATGTTTCAGCATATCCATTTGTGTCAGGGCACTTGGTACCAGTGGGTGTTGCCAAAGATATTCATGCCAGTTTACTAATCAATTGGAATATTTAATTGCATACTGAATGCAAAAACCTAAAATCTCCAAACTCATTCGACAAGGTAAAAACTTAGCAAAGTTAGACAAAGCAGCTTTAGAATGATTGTGATTTCTGTTGGTTTCCAATAAACACTAGCTCTTTGATATCTCTGAGACATTGGTACAGTCCACCCACTGCAAGAGATTCCTGTTAGAATAACTAGTAGTCTTCTGATTTTGTCTGGAGATAAGATATTTGTCATTTTTTTTTCAGAAGGGCTTTGTGAAACCGTGCCAGCAGCTTAAATTGGCATTGCTTCAATATGAAGCCATTGGAGGGAACTCTGCTTCATGCAATTTTTGCAGGGTCAATTAGAGAGGAGTCCAGCTTCACTATTTTGTCTCTGTTTTGATAGAAATTCACATTTAAAAAAAACTCTTTAAGATCTGCGATGCCGGACCTCACTATTTTGCATGACTTTGACCTTTAATCATGCAGGAAATCAGTCAAAGGCTTACTGCTGTGCAATGGGAGAGCCATAGGACATGCTTCTATAAGTGTAAGGCTAAATGTTTGGTCTTAGCCTAGTTCATCTTTAATGTTCTCATTTGATTTTGGTGAGACAATGCAGTAAGCTACTTGTAGACAAAGAAATCTGTCACTGAGTTGGGGGAGAGGGGTTTTGGAGTAAAATCTAAAACAGCAGATGTGATGTTATGGACATTATGTGCGGGTGCAAACTAGTGCTATTGTAATCTCTTTGGTATGTTGATGGAATCCTTCTCCAATAGCATGAAAAATGCAGTCCACCCGCTCCATGTCCTTGGTCAGGTTATCACTGCCTTGCGCACGGTTATATGTGGAGGGCAGCAGTGCAATACAATGTACAGTCCATTGTGTGCATAGGATAAAGCTTTTAGTTATGACAAGTTTAGTGTCACTTATTGAAAATAGCGGCCAAGTGCTGTATGCAGAATTAAATGCAAGACTGACCATTCAATCCTTTTAACACTGCCCTAATGTATGACCACATCAGAAACCCTCCTCCGTTTCTCAGCAGGTCACTGAGTTACATGTCTAGAGGAGGCATACTATTGGTTAATGAACATGTAAATCAATAAAGACCACTTTTACTCTTTTTTGCTTCTTCTACAGATCCACAGTCATTTTCCGCACAAGCCAATTATTTTAATTGGTTGGAACACTGGAGCTCTGGTAGCATGCCACGTAAGTCTGCACTCTGGGTGCACTTTTATTTCGTTACTGGGAGATATAATGATTGTGCCCATTTTAATGCAGACTGATGTCCCCCTAGACCCTCCACCCCATGATATTTCCTTTTAGTTTCAAGCTCTAATGAGAGGAGCTGCTGGTCTATTTTTGAAGAACATTTTTTTTGCTTGTTGAAAAAGTGTTGTACTTGCAGAATTGTGATGTGTAATAACTAGTTGAGACTATGTTTCAAAAGCAAAAATGTAGTGAGTTACATGCAGTTGGGACTGTAATGTGACACTGTACATTTTTAACATCTTTACAATTTTAAGTGCACAAAGTGTAAAGGCGGTGTTCCTCCTGTGTGTGGTTGAGTGTTCTGAAGTTATCTGCTAAGATATGACACTGAGCTGAACAATTCTATTGTCATCTATTCTGACCTGCATATCAGAAGTACGAATCCTGGCACGACCAACTCAGGCTTCCGCCCGTCTGAGTTAGGTAAAATGATATCAATAAATAAGGTACTAGTAACTTATTATTTATAGTGCTTAAAAATGTCAAAGTGTGAAATGAAGCACTATAGAAAACATTTGTTGTTAATATTGTAATTGCACAATATATTGGCAGATGGCAAAGCTGAGTTTAGAACCTTAATCTCTAGGCCACAGTCACCAATTTATCCCGAAGACCCACACACTTAAGTTATACTGCTGTGGAACACCCTTGTTTTTGTGATTTTATTGCAACAGTGCATGTGTTTTGGTTGGTTATAAGTTATTTGTTAGTACTCATGAATGTGTAAAAGATGTTCTATGTCTGATTTAAGATGTGTTGGATTTTACTAGTGGGCTCTGCATGTTGGTAACTTGCACAGATGTTTTGTGGGCTGTTTGTTTGTTTTTGAGTATTATCGGTCAGACATAGGTAAAGTTTGTGATATTAAGAGAAGTTTATTTTTATAGGAGGGTAAACTGTGCTGAACGGAGGTACCTTTTCTCTTTCCAAACAGGTTTCAGTCCTGGAGTACGTTACTGCTGTGGTGTGTTTGGGGTTTCCTCTGATAACTGTAGAAGGCCCCCGCGGGGTAAGTTTTATACGACTTTGTAGCTCTCCAAACCTGATACTCTTGAAGAGATGTCTGACATACCAGTGATATGATTTTACCTGAAAACCGTACCATGGGCATAGGTTTTTATTAAAGGCATGTCTGGCATGCGATGGAAACTGTGTCATGCATGTCAATCACACCGTTTAAGCTCTGCAGGTAAACAGGAATTTAAGAAGTGAGTGGGAATTGCTGTTTAGTACATACCAAGCCAGTTTGCCATATGAAGAATGCAGGAAAGCATCACAGATGTAAAGAGACTTGGGGGAGCATGGGCGTGTGACTGGAAACTGATCTGAGGCAAAAGTCAGACTGAAGAAGTATGAGATTTCTGTAAAATTAACGGCTAGTGAAGACATGATACATCAATACCTTGTGAACATGTTAACAGAAGGACTAAACAAGGGTGAAAGAGAAGAAGTGCAAAGCTGTTAGTAACATTACTGGAATGTGATTGTACAGTAAATTGATAAAGAAGAGAAGACCGAAGGAGATAAGAGATGCAAACACAAGCTATCACTAGGTGACACTGTTTGCTATTTGAGTGTGACCTGGGAGAAAGCAGAGATCAACCCTCGCTGTGTACCCTTTTTCTCGGAGTCATCCATCATCTTTATGTGAAAAGAGATCTAAAGTAGTAATTGTGGATAAAGAACTATACAACTCCACCACAAATTACTGACACTATTAAAGGACTCTTACTCAACATAAAAAATTGTGTTGAAGCAGTTGATTACAAAAAGAAGGCAGCTCTTTATTTTTATGAAGTAAGAGAAGCCTCACTGTGAAGACAGTTGTTTTGAGGACTCCAGGGAAAATTCAGATGATTTAAAGATTGAGGGGTTGGGACAAGGAAATCGGACTGGAGGTACAAGGCAGTGTAAGGCATGTGGCATGAGGGGTGGGGTGGCATGGTGTATAAACTGAGACAATGGACATATCTCATGAGCCTGGCTGTACTGATGGAGAAGCTAGCAAAAACTTAATGTTCGAGGCATATGAGCTGCAGAATTCACACTTTGTGCATAGATCGCCATCTGGTGTTGGGCTCGGATTCTGGCACCTTGTTGTTGTCTTGGAAGGAGTCTTTTGTAGTCACGAGATAGGGGACTGCTCCCTTGGACGATAGTGCGCATGGGCATCGACTCCATCCTCAGACTGTTTTTTTCCGCCATCGAGTTCGGATGTAACTTCGGTGCTTAGGTTCGGTACGTGTTATCCAATCCTTTTCGACGCGCAAACCATCGCAAACTTGACGGTATTGTTTTAGTTCGCGTACCTTTCGACACGTAGCTCAAATACTCTATTCCGGTCATCAACGCGGGCCTCTGGGCCTATCAACGCCTTTTGGGCCTACGGCTAATGGAAAGGACTCCATTCAAAAAATGCCCCCAGTGTGGAGCTAAATTGCAACACAGTGACCAACACAAGGTCTACAACCTCTGTCTCTCGCCTGAGAACAAGGAGAAAACTTGCCAAGCCTGCGCCTCCTTCCGGTCCAAGAAGACTATTCGTGAACGCCGGGCCCGACGACACGTTATGGCGCAACAGGCTGCACCGTTGCTAGAAGACATCTTCGATGAAGGCCCCGATGTTCCGGAGGCAGAGGATTCGGAGGATCTGGACATCGTTTCCGAGGCAGACGACTTAGACGACCACACCATTCCAGGTCAACAAGTGAGTACAACTGCCCCTACCCCACCCGGAAAAAAGAAGGCTCCGGTCAAGACTTCACCTGCACGCCCCAGTCGCGACTGAAAGAAAGCTTCAGAAGCTGCGCCCCCATGCCCACTCCGAAGATGAAGGAAAAGCCTTCCGGCGGCTGGGGACCGAGCAAGGTGCATGTCAGTGCCTCAAAGTCGGAAGCACATCCTACTCCCACAGTCTCCAAAAAGGCCTCGGCACCGAACACCTCTGCACCGAAAGAACAAAAGGCCTCGGATCCGAAACCAAAACACTCGGAACCGAAAAAGATTTCCGACTCGCCACCGAAGTCGAAGGATCCAAAAACCCCTTCAAAGGCTCCAGAGCAGAAATCTAAATCCCGCTCGGAACTGAAAAAATCGGCACCGAAAGCGACTATCGAAGAGGAAGAACTTTTTCTGCCAGATCCCATCAATCCAAAACAAAAAACTCTCCAAGTGGACCCTAAGACAGGCCATATTGTCAGCGTTCCACATAAGAGGAAATTGGACAACCCACACATCTCTGAGGTGCCTGTGAAGAAAAGAAGAAAAGAGACTGTGCAACTTCACCCTTACAACCCTCTTATCCTGTTCTTCCTACTACACCTTCCTCTGCTCTAAAATCTCACATACTTCCCCCTTATTCACCACCAACACAGGATGATGATGATGATTTAGGGGGTGGGGAGGCAGCAATGACCCTTTTACTGACCCTGACACATGGGATGACTGATGACCCAGTAGATCCTCCAGACCTTTCTGATCTCATCCCCCCAGATGACAATATTGGCTTTAGTCAGCTCATTGATGGGGCTGCCCAGTACCATGGTGTTCAAATGCATTCGGACACCACAGAGGAAGGCTTCCTAATAGACACTTTTGCACAGTCACAAAAGACAGTACAAACTTTACCCATGTTAAAAGGCGTCATTAAACATGCCCCAGAGATATTTAAAGACCCTGTAAGGGCTAGAATTCTCAATCCTCACCCAGGCAGCTAATCACTGGAGAATAGCTAATGCGCAGGCAATACTTGCTAGGTACGACAAGCTTGAAAGCCTAATGCAGCATTTGTATGACCAATATAAAGCCAAAGCTAATGATTTGATCCAGGAGGGCAAATTAATAACCAATGCATCAATTAAGTGTGCCCTCGATGCAGCAGACACCGCATCTAGATCCATCAACACTAGTGTGTTACTAAGAAGACATGCCTGGCTGCGCATTTCTGGGTTCAAAACAAGATTTGCAGACTACTATCCTCAATCAGCTGTTCAATCACAAACAACTTTTTGGCCCAGCTGTGGATACAGCTTTAGAAAAAATGAAAAAGGACACGGAGACTGCTAAATCAATGGGAGCATTACAGTCTCCATCTACACGCGGCTTCTTTAGACGCTCCTTTTATAGAGGAGCATCCAAAAACATCAGTAAAGACGCTGCTTCTTCCTCCTATAAAAGATCCACACAAACATCCCCCAACAAGGGATATTTTAGAGGTGGTTACAGGGGAAATAACAATAAAGGTAGAGGCCGAGGTAACAACAACACTTGCGCCTCTCCCACTAATAAACAGTGACTTCCCTCCACTCCCTCCAGACCATTCCATTCCAATCTGGTCGAAGGGACACTCTCACAGTTCCTACCTGTCTGGAAATCCAAGACTACAGACAAGTGGGCAAGACAAATTATCCAGTATGGTTACTGCCTGGAACTTAGTGCAACTCCCCTCAACATACTGCCCAAACAACGTCCCATGTCCACGGAACATCTGACGCTCCTGAAACAGGAAGTTCTCTCACTGCTTCAAAAACATGCAATAGAACTAATTCCCTTACAGCATCCGGGAACAGGAGTTTACTCCCTGTATGTTCTCGTCTCCAAAAAAGACGGTACTCTAAGACCAATACTGGACCTCAGACCTCTCAATCTTTACATACAATCAGATCATTTTCACATGATCACTCTTCAACAAGTCCTTCCACTGCTTCAACAAGGCGACTTCCTTATCACACTAGACCTCAAGGACGCCTACTTCCATATTCCCTTACACCCTGCTCACAGGAAATATCTACGGTTCACAGTGGATGGCCAACACTATCAGTTCAAAGTTCTGCCATTCGGGGTGACCACGGCACCCAGAGTGTTCACAAAGTGCCTTGCGGTAGTAGCAGTGCTCTGCGAAGGCTGCAAATCCATGTATTTCCATACCTCGACGACTGGTTGATAAAAGCCAAGCCATACAACCAATGTGTTCACCACACTTATCAAACTATTCAGCTGCTACACAGATTGGGGTTCACAGTGAATTACACCAAGTCACACCTTTAACCCTCCATCCTACAGCAGGACCTAGGAGCCACAATAGGCACTTCCAAAACTATAGCATACCCCAATCCAGCCAGGATAGCCAGTATGCAAACCCTCATCTCCAAATTTCAGCCCCAACACTGTCTTCCAGCCCAATGTTTATGCAACTCATAGAAATGATGGCCTCTTGCATTTTCATTGTAACTCACGCAAGACTTCAAATGCGCCCTTTGCAGGAATGCTTAGCACGTCAGTGGAACCAGACTCAAGGTCAACTTACAGATCTGGTGTTGGTGGACAGCCGCACACATCGCTCTCTGCAGTGGTGGAACACACAAAACTTTTCCAGAGTGCGGCCGTCCCTAGAGCCAGTTCCACAGATAGTGCTAACACCGGACGCATCACTCACAGGGTGGGGAGCCCATCTCCTAAACCACACAATTCAGGGCAAGTGGACCACTCAACAAAAACAGCTCCACATCCACCACCTAGAATTACTAGCAATATTTCTAGCGCTAAAGTCATTCCAAGTACATCTCCTCCACAAAACTGTCCTAGTATGCACGGACAATATGACAGCAATGTATAACATACAAAAACCATGGAGGAACACACTTGTTGAAGCTGTCTCAACTGGCGCAAAACATATGGAGATGGGCCATTCCACAAAACATGTATCTTCTGGCAGAACATCTTCCAGGAGTAAACAATCAGATTGCAGATCTGTTGAGTCGTCCGACTCAGCAGATACACGAATGGGAAGTTTTTCCCCAAGTTCTGCAACCTTTTTTCCACATGTGGGGTCACCCAGACATAGATCTGTTCTCCACACACGCAAACTCAAAATGCCCAACCTTCGCCGCCAGGTACCCACACCCGTTGTCCAAGGGCAATGCGATATGGATGAACTGGTCAGGCAGATTTGCATAAGCTTTTCCGCCACTCCCACTCATTGCGCTAGTAGTACGCAAGCTCAAACAGTAGTCTCTCAAGATGATCCTGGTTACTCCCACATGGGCATGGCAATCATGGTTCACAACGCTACTCAAACTCTCAGTAGTTCCACACCAAAAACTACGTCTCTCCCCAACGCTGCTCACGCAGAACCATGGAGAGATAAGACACACAGACACAGCACAACTGAATCTAGCAATCTGGCTCCTGAAATCCTAGAGTTCGGTTACCTCAACCTTCCACCCGACTGTATGAATATTATTAAAGAAGCCAGACGCCCCACTACAAGAGCTTGCTACGCCGCTTAATGGAAAAGATTTGTAATTTACTGCAATAACAACACAATTGACCCGCTAGATGCTTCAATTCAAAACATAATTTGCTATTTACTGCATCTACAAAGATGCAATCTGGCATACTCATCTATAAGACTACATCTGGCCGCCCTTGCCGCCTACCTACAAAACAGACATTTGTAATTGTTTAAAGTACCTGCAATCAAAGCCTTTATGGAAGGCCTTAAAAAGATAATTCCACCAAGACTGCCACCCTCTCCAGCGTGGAACCTAAACATTGTTCTTACTAGACTCATGGGTCCCCCATTTGAGCCATTACACAAATTCCTTACATGGAAAGTAGCTTTCCTTGTCGCAATCATCTCTCTCAGGAGAGTAAGTGAGATCCAAGCTTTAACCATAATACACCGTAATGAGGTGGTTCTTAGGACAAATCCAAAATTCCTTCCCAAAGTAATCTCTGCTTTCCATCTTAATCAATCAGTAGAGGTACACAGTATTTTTCCAAAACCCCAATTCGGTAGCGGAAAGAGCTCTTCACACGCTTGACGTCAAAAGAGCTTTGCTTTATTACATAGACAGGACTAAAGCCTTCAGAAAAACAAAATAACTATTTGTAGCTTTCTCTCCACCTCATAAGAGTAACCCCATCTCCAAAGCTGGAATTGCAAGGTGGATAGTCAAATGCATTCAAATATGCTACCAAAAAGCTAAACGTACATTAACAATTCCCCCTAGGGTGCATTCATTTCGCAAACTAGGGGCTTCCATGGCATTCTTAGGGAACATTCCCCTAGAAGACATTTGTAAGGCAGCAGCATGGTCTACTGCACACACCTTCACCAAACACTATTGTGTAGATGTGCAAGCGAAGCAACAAGCTTCTGTAGGCCAGGCTGTTCTTAAGACACTTTTTCAAACTACTGTTACCGATACAGGTGACCACCGCTATGGGAGACACTGCTGTACAGTCTATGCACAAAGTGTGAATTCTGCAGCTCATATGCCTCGAACGGAAAATGCTACTTACCAGCATGCATCTGTTCTTGGCATGTAGAGCTGCAGAGATTCACACGCCCACCCACCTCCCCAGAACCTGTATCTGTTCCAATATTATCTTACTTAGATACATTCACATGGACATCTTTTCTGTTTCTTACAAACTCCATCATTTCCCATCATGGCGAAAAACAATCTGAGGATGGAGTCGATGCCCATGCGCACTATCGTCCAAGGGAGGAGTCACCTATCTCACGACTACAAAAGACTTCTTCCAAGACAACAACAAGGTGCACAAAGTATGAATCTCTGCAGCTCTACATGCCAAGAACAGATGCATACTGGTAAGTAGCATATTCCTTAACCTGGGACTGATGCAAAATTTTGTGATTTGTTAACACTGGAGTTAACACAGAAGAATGATCACTAAGAGATAGTTCTATACTAGACTTTGGAATAGGTATTGATAGCAAAAACACTTAGTATGATTTGCACAGGTGGGGAATTAGTGTTCAAGGTGCAAAGAACAGGATTCCATATCCAAGTGGCTTTTACCATGCACTGCAGTCACATAATATGGCAGCTAAAATGCTATATACATTTGCAATTCCAATATTCCAAGAAGGAAAGACCCCAATAGCAAAAACACATCATTGTGGGGTATTATGGGCACAGGCCAGCGTTTAGGAGCCCTTAGAGCTTTATCTCTGTTTGGGGTATGTCCAGGTCCTGATTTGGTGTACAACAGGGCCTTCAACCTAAATGGATTTCATTTGGATCTCCATTTCTGTGAAGAAGCTGATGGACTTGTGCTGCTGGCATTCTTTGGCCCTAGCTGAAAGAGGCTTGACAGTGTGTTCTAGAACCCTATAACTTAGGTTGCCCTCAGGGCCATGCAACATTGGCTGTGTAATTCTAGTAGCTGCAGAGGCAGCAGTTTGTTCTTGGTTGGAATGTTTCCAGAGTCATGTGCTGTTCCTGGTGATTTCTGGTAGGATGTGGATGACCCCCTGCTGGATATGAAGACCCCAGTGCTGTTTGTGATGGGCCAGAATGCACTCCAGTGCAATGTGGAGTCCATGGAAGATTTTCGGGAAAAGATACGTGCCGATAACAGCCTGGTGGTTGTTGGAGGAGCTGATGACAGCCTCCGGTAATACTGATTTTCATTTTGTGTGTGAGGGAAACATCCATGTTTGCTGCTCTTGCTATTCATTTTCTCTTAGAAAGTTTGGATTGCTAATTCTTGTCCTACAGAGGAAGGATGTGTATGAATGTATACATGTTAAAGTGTACAGTACTTCTGACTTGGTTTATGGAAAGCCTGGCCATGTGTGAATATTCTCCTAAATGCATTGAGCGTGGCGATACACCTGTCTTATGTAGAAGCCATTTTAAGATGGCATCCTGATATTATTTCTTTTCCACTTTCAGAATAAGCAAAGCAAAGAAGAAGTCTGAAGGACTCACCCAGAGCATGGTGGATAGATGTGTTCAGGTATGGTTTGTGTCATAGAAAGAGGTGACAAACATTCTACCTCTTCATTCTCTCTTTTTAGAAGTATGATGTTGAAAGACGAAAAGAAAGTTGTGGTCCATGCCCTGCCATCCATGAGGAGCATTACAGAGAAGCAGTCAGTGGTTTGCAGATGGATGGAAATCAGGAAAAGGATATGGCTTGTGTACGCTAAAGAATAAGGAAATGTGCAGAATTGATGAAGGGCTAGCATAGCTAGTGTAATGAAGCCAAGGATTCCTATGGCAAACTATGAATCTTCTCTTTAGGAATTTGCAGAGTATGTATAGTTTGCCCAAGTTTGATTGAAACTCTTGACCTACTGGGATCCTAATTTGATGGCATACATAGTAGGTATATCTACCCACACCTCAGTGAAGCTTTGGTAAAGGAGTATTTAATCTGAGCGAAGCAGTGCAGAAAAAGACGTTCTTTGTCTTAGACTACAGGAGCAGCAGGGTGTTGAAGTGGTGCCCATGCCTTACTGCGGTGGTGCACATATATGATAGTGACATGGAGAGCAAAGAGGGTGACTGACAAGCCTGCAGAGCAGAGTGGGTAAAGGCTTGGAAACCAGTAGGCAGATACAAGGAACCCTGTGCAGAGGCCACATGGAGACTTGGAAAAGAATCAAGATGAAACTCTCCTGATGCTTATGGTCCAATGCTTAACACCATTGATGCTTACAATTTGTTTTTGCTTTTCCACCCACTGGTCTCCTCTCCTTAATGTTGTTGCGGCCTTGTGTGAAGGTTATGAAATTGGTGTTGTGGGTATTCACTGAGGCATTCTTGTAAAGTGATGGTAACAGGAAAGAGAATGGGAGTGAATGGATGTCAGAGTAACAGCCTTACAAAGTATAAAACATGTCTGACCCATTAAGGAGACTCGCAGCAGTAGGCTTAGAGTGATCGCGGAAGCTCTTCATGTGACCCATAAATGTAGGAAGCGTGAAGAACAAGACTCAGAGAATCAAACGGAGAGGAAGATACTTCTTGTTCCGCTTGATTCCCAACACTTCACAGCTACAGGCTCTGTCTAGGATTGAGTAGAAAACTCATGGATGTTGAGCATTATCTTTCTAAATGCTTAGCAAGTGAAATCCATAAAAATTAAAAATGGTAGAGGCAATAATGAAATGGAATAAGGCATTCATTATTCGAGTTCAGATGTTGGACACTAAGTTGCAATACATATTCTCCAGACTATTAGATCTATAAAGGGCTTCTTCATCTTTTTTACCATCCCACCCTCAGTTACTGTGTTGCCCAACATGCCTTAGCCTCACTGGAGGGGAACCAACTTGTTTAGCTACTTGCTACTGTTGAAAACAGACTGGGTAAGACTGCTCAAGGGGCACTGGGTTGAGCCTTTCTCTGATAATAGATCAGAGTGAAGAACTGCATTTGGAGCATTGGAAACAAGAAGATCTAATAATGTCTTAGGAAATCTTTCTGTCATGGACTTGCTGCCCAAGACAGAGAGAGTGAACTTCTAACTAACATCAGAAGGATGTTTATAGATGAGAGTGTGGACACAGCCACTGCACCCTGCAAACCAGTGTGAACAAGCATTTGCAATTCAATAGGTCTCGCATTTGTGAGTTTGAGCTATTGGCATTGTACATGACAATGCCTTTTATTTGTGTTTTGAAAACCTGCAAGCAGTGAGTAAACACGCACTTTGTACTTATAATCCTTGCTTTGGAGAAGCAAGGCTGGCAGTAACTGCACCTCTTTCACTGCCAGCCTTGCTTCCCGTAAGCAAGGACTGTAAGTACAAAGTGTGTTTTTACCCGCCGCTTGCAGGTTTTCAAAACGTATAAATAAAAGGCATTATCATTTTTGCAGCGTGAATCTTTCTGGATTCACTATGCTGTGCATTATTCCGCGATCTTGTGGTTGGGTCCGGATTCGTAGTCTTTTCTTTGTTTTTTTTTGTTTTTTTTTGTAGCCCAGGTGGGCGTCGACGTCCACCATTTGGTGCACCTCCCGTGACGTCGTCGTGCTTCCTGCGGAAGTCCCACCTTTGGGGCGCCATCTTCAGATTCTTTTTTCCGCCGTTGGGTCTGGATCGTCATCGGGAAGCTCCAGAATTACACTCGGAGGAAGAAGGAAGAAAAGCGAGTTTCGTCGATAGAATCACTAGAAGATATCAGGAAAGGAAGAGATTTCATCAGGAGCGCGAAGAAAAGAGGACCAGCGCCCTTTTTCTTCGACGGCCTTGGAGAATGCACGCTCAGAGACCCTGAGCGCAATGGACAAGACGCCATTCAAGTTCTGCCCAAACTGCCACCACAAGTTCGCGCAGAAAGACCAGCATCCGGTCTGCAACCTCTGCCTACCGGTCGATCACCAGAGTATCGACTGCAACGCCTGCTCAGCCTTCGCGCCAAAGACACTCAGGGTGAGAGAGCGGCAGAGAAGAGCCAACGCCAACATGGATGGCAAGGGGAAGCCCCCGACGCTCTACGATCTGGGCCTCTCCACGGACGACGAGGACAACGTCGCCGAGACAGCCGAAAACTTCACGGTCGTAGAGACCGACAAGAAAAAAGAAGACGAGGTAAGAGAATCGTCGAGCGCAAAACAGAAAGTACCTCGACAACACGAGGGTGACTCGAGAAAAACTGAGTCAAAGCCCACGAAGGGAGCCCCGGCGCCGAAAACTTCGACGTCCAAAGGGGGAACCACGGACAAGAGGCCGAGCGGATCCTTAGAAAAGGACTCCCTGGTGCCGAAAGACGCCGAAAGGCAAGGGTCGTCGAAAACATCCCATGAAACGGGCCGATCGACGCAGAAAGAACGTTCGACGTCGACGCAAGTTTCATCGAAAAGACCCGCGGTCGACGCCGAAAGCATCTCCGAGATGGAGAAAAAGAAGAGGCGGCTCGAGGCCGAAATGGAGAACATCCTTCAAAGGAAGAAGGAGTTCGACGCCAGGATGAAGGAATTCAAGATTCCAACGGTTTCATCGGCGGACGTCGGTGAGGTTGAAGACGAGTTCGACGCCGAAGGGCTGACAAGGGATCTCGAAGAGGAAGAAGAGCCCTATTATGAGGGAGAAGCCGAGGAAGAAGACCAACGGTCGTTCTACGAATCGGCGGCATCTACCAGCAACGACGTCGAATGGCACGATCTCGACACCGAAAACCCGGAGGAGCCCGTGGACACGTACCCTTCGAGGCATTCGCCACCCGACGACATCGGGGTCTACAATATGGTGGTCAGGAGCGCAGCAATGGCCTTCGGCGTCAAACTCGACGAGGAGAAACCGAAAGCCGATTTTCTCGTCGAGACACTGCTCCCCATCCAGACAAGGAGCCAGTTCCTCCCCATGCTACAAAGCGTGATGAATCAGGGGAGAGAAGCCTTCAAGGAACCTGCGACCTGCCGGTCGATCACGCCCAGGACAGAGAAGAAATATAAGCACTCCTCCCTGGACCCCCCTTACATCAAGGGTAGCGTGACCGCGGACTCCATCATAGCCTCCACGGCCAGGAGAAGGGCCAACGTACCAGCAACTTCGGGCCCACCTCCGGATAAGGAGAGCAGGAGGATTGACCTCACAGGAAGAAAGGTCGAGAGGAACGCCGCAATGCACTGGCGCATGGCGAATTCGAATGCACTCCTCAATAGACACCAATACCAGCACTGGGATGAGATGGGGGAGCTAGTAAAGCACCTCCCCGAAGAATACCGCCAGAGAGCCTCTCACCTGATAGACGAAGGCAAGAACATCGCCAACTCCTGTATAAAGACGGCGTTGGATGGGGCAGAGACTTCAGCAAGACTCATGGCCATAGGGGTCACAGAGAGGAGGCATGCATGGCTAAGAATCTCGGGATTCAAACAGGAAGTGCAGAACAACATCCTTGGCACCCCCTTCAACGGAGAGACACTGTTCGGAGCAACAGTGGACGAGAAGCTCACCCAGCTGAAAAAAGAAAACGAGACGGCGAGGTCCATGGGGGCCCTACAGCTGAGGGGAATGAGGCGAGGAAATCCCTCGAGGAGACCCTACGGTAGGGGAGGAAGCCAGCAGGGGACGTCGCACCAGGCGTTCCAACAAGGTCAGCAGGGTGAAGGTCACGGACAAGGTCAGCAGAAGCAAAACTGGCAATATCAAACTCGGGGCCAGTCCTTTCGCGGGAGAGGGAACGGACGTGGCCAAAGGAGGAGAGGGGGCGAACAGCCCTCGTCGAAGTGACTCAGCACGCAAGAGGACGCCTACCCTCGTTAGGACCCCAAGGGTGAGGCGCAAAAAAGTGTCATCAGGGGGAAGAGAAGATTCAAGAGCCTACGAGCATACAACACCTGTAGGCGGAAGACTGAGGTTCTACCTTCAGGAGTGGCGGCGTATAACCACAGACAAGTGGATACGGAACATCGTGCAGTACGGATACTGCGTAGATTTGGAGAAAAGACCGCCAAACAGGAAACCGAAGGGAAGACTGAGATCGGCCCAAGAACTGGCAATACTCAGAGAAGAAACGCGGAAACTCCTACAAAAGGGAGCCATAGAGACAGTGCCGTTCAGAGAACGCAACAAAGGGGTCTACTCAAACTACTTCGTGGTTCCGAAGGTAGACGGAGACCTCAGGCCCATACTGGACCTCCGTTACCTAAACAAGTTCATCAGAACGCAAAGGTTCAAAATGACTTCACTGCAGGAGGTTCTGCCACAGATAAGAGAAGGGGACTTCATGGTCACCGTGGACCTCAAGGATGCCTACCTTCACATCCCAATAAACAGAAGGCACAAGGGCCTTCTAAGATTCAACATCGAACAGGAACACTACCAGTTCACAACCCTGGCCTTCGGATTAAAATCAGCACCAAGGGTCTTTACAAAATGCCTGTCGGCAGTAGCGGCACACCTACGAAGGCAGGGAATACATGTCTACCCCTACTTGGACGACTGGCTGGTCAAGGCAAACTCACGCGAAAAGTGCGAGAGGCACGCAAAACGCGTAACAGACACCCTCACGAATCTGGGATTCTCGATCCACTGGGGAAAATCATCGCTGGAACCGGAACAGGTGAAGATTTTCCTGGGGGCAAAGATCAACTCCCGCAACAGTACAGTAGTGCCCAGCGACAGGAGGACAGATGCTCTACTGAAGGAGACGAAGCTCTACCAGAAGGGGCGAGCTCTGACAGTGAGGGCTGTGAGCAAGACGATGGGGATGATGGCGTCCTGTATCCAGCTGGTGCCGAATGTACGCCTGCACATGAGACCATTCCAGGAATGGCTACAACAGCAATGGTCACAAGCAAACGGAAGTTGGGAGGATCTAGTGGTTGTTACGCACGCAGTGCAGGAGGAGATAACTTGGTGGAACAGAGACAACATAACAACAGGGAGAAGCCTGACACCACCAATCCCAACAGTGACCATTACCACGGACGCATCGCAGAGGGGATGGGGAGCGCACATGGACAACCTCAGAGTGAGGGGTCTATGGGCTCCAGCAGATGCGGTCCGCCATATCAACTACCTCGAGTTGAAAACAATCCTGCTAGCCCTGAAGGCATTCCAGAGACACCTGTTCAACCAGAGGGTGTTGGTCCAAACAGACAACACCACGGCAATGTTCTACATCAACAAACAAGGGGGGACACAGTCGTTCCCACTCTCATCCCTAGCTCAGGAGATTTGGAGATGGGCCATACCTCTCAGGATAGATCTACTGGCAATTCACCTACCGGGGAAGGACAATGTGGAGGCAGACTGGCTAAGCAGGCAGACCTCAGCATCGCACGAGTGGGAGCTCAATGCCCAGGAAACGGAGAAACTCTTCCGGAGATGGGGGACTCCCACAATAGACCTATTTGCAACACGCCACAATGCAAAATGCCAAAGCTTCGCGTCCAGGCAACCAGATCAGCAATCCAAGGGAAATGCCCTATGGATAAGCTGGTCGAGGACATTTGCCTACGCCTTTCCACCGATACCCCTGTTGCACAGAGTGCTCGACAAGAGCAGAACCAGCAACATGACTCTGATCCTAGTGGCTCCGCAGTGGGCGAGGCAGACATGGTTCTCACAAATTCAAGAAATGGCACAAGGCAACCCATACAGGTTCGAGAGGAGGAAGGACCTGCTCTCAATGCAAAACGGAGAGGTCCTGCACCCAGAGCCAGAGACCCTCAACCTGGCGGCATGGCTCCTGAAGACCTAGAGTTCGCACACCTAAGATTGCCTCCAAGCACGATGCGAGTGCTACGGGAGGCGAGGAAACCAACTACACGAAAATGCTACAGCGCAAAATGGAAGAGGTTCACTGTGTGGTGCCGGAAAAAGGGCCTGCAAAACAGAATGACAAGAGACTCAACAGTACTGAGGTACCTCACACACCTTCTAAAGAGTAACCTCTGCTCGAGCTCACTAAGGGTACACCTAGCGGCAATCGTGGCCTACACCAGAGGTGAAAAGGGTGGAAGTTTCTTCAGCTCGCAGGTGGTGAGGAGATTCATGGAAGGAGCCAAAAGGATGGCCCCCCCGAAAAGGTTGCCGCCACCGGCATGGAATCTGAATGTGGTCCTGACGGAGCTCATGAAGGCACCGTTTGAACCCATTCACAAGGCCACACTGCAGATGCTGACCATGAAAACGGCCTTTCTGGTGGCCATAACCTCACTACGCAGGGTGAGCGAGCTTCAAGCACTAACGCTGCAGGAACCCTACATTCAGATTCACAAGGATAGAATAGTCCTGAGAACGGACCCACACTTCATGCCCAAGGTGGTGTCGGCGTTCCACATGAATCAGAGTATTCAGATACCAAGTTTCTTCCAAAACCCGACTTCAAACGCAGAAAAAGCCCTGCACACCCTCGACGCAAGAAGAGCGGTGATGCACTACATTGAGAGAACCAAGGAACTCAGGAAGTCGAAACAGCTGTTTGTGTCCTTTGCTACTAGCTTCATGGGTAGGCCAGTGACTAAGGGCACCATCGCGAGGTGGATTGCCCTCACTATAGTCAGAACGGCTTCCGGTCGGGACACAGTACCGAGACGGCATTACTCTACATCACGGAACATCTTCGCCAGGTACTGGACTCAGGCCGTACTGCAGCGCTTTTACTATTAGATCTAAGCGCTGCCTTCGATACTGTGTCCCACCATATACTGATCCAACGCTTACAGGAGGCGGGAGTGACTGATCTCGCCCTCCAGTGGTTTCGGTCTTTTTTATCGGATCGATCCTTTAAAGTGGCTATACCACCTGGCCAATCCGCCACTTATCCCCTGGAGCTGGGGGTACCACAGGGATCCTCGTTGAGCCCTACAATGTTCAACCTCTATGTGAAACCGTTGGCTGGTGTCGTCAAACAGTGGGGTCTTACGATGGCCTCATATGCTGACGACACACAGCTAGCGGTGACACTCAGTGGAGACCCTGAGGTGGAGGCCCCCAGATTCCGAGCGGGTCTGATGGCAGTAGCAAGCTGGCTTCGCACCAACTGCCTTCAGTTAAATGCCACCAAAACAGAGGTGTTGGTACTAGGGAAGCACGCTGAGCTATGGGGTAACCAGTGGTGGCCATCAGAGTTGGGTGTCACTCCCATTCCAGCTTCTGGAGTGAGAAATTTAGGCATCTGGTTGGACTCTGCGCTCACCTTCAGGGACCACACTAAGAAGGTGGCTGCCACGTGCTATGGCATTCTGCGGGGAATAAGGCCGGTTTTAAAGTATTTTGATCCCCCTACCAGACAGCTTGTGGTCCAGGCCTCTATACTATCTCGGCTGGACTACGGCAGTTCACTGCTGTTAGGGGTGAATCAAGCAGAGGCCTCTAGGCTCCAAATGGTACAAAATGCCGCGGCACGGGCCATTGTGGGCCTCCCTAGACATTGTTCAGTGTCTGGTACCATCACGGCCTTACATTGGCTCCCGGTCAGACAGCGAATCCAGTTCAAAGCGCTGTGTCTGACCTTTAAAATTTTGAAATCTTCTTCGCCGCCGGCACTTTCCAACCTACTCACGCCCTATACTCCTTTGAGATCCTTGAGATCGGAGGGGCTTCACCTGGCTGTCTGTCCACGCTTTAAATTGAGCAGAATGGGTGGCCGCTCCTTTAGGGTGCTCGCGGCAGGTTTATGGAACTCGCTCCCGGTACACATCCGAGCTCTTGAAGACCTACTCGCCTTCAGGCAGGCGATCAAAACTTTCCTGTTTCCCTTGTCTGTTTAATTTCTTTTTCTTTTATTGTGTGTTATGTTGTAGTGTCTGTCATAGCGCCAGGACGCCCCTTTGCTGGGGCAGCTGTGCGCTTTAAAAATATAAATAACGTAACATATTCAATTCTGCCACAAACAGGCAGGACAGGAGCTAGCGGAGGGGCCGCAGGCTCACTCCACAAGGAAGAAGGGGGCCACCGTGGCCTTCCTGGCGAACACGCCCATCCAGGACATATGCCTCGCGGCAACTTGGGCATCTGTGCACACGTTCACAAAACACTACTGCGTGGACATTCAGATGAACTAGGAAGCACAGGTTGGACAGAAGGTGCTTCAGCACATTTTCAACGACCAACGCTCATCTACCACCCAGCCGCCACAGAATTAGGAAAACCGCTACAAAGTCTATGCACAGCATAGTGAATCCAGAAAGATTCACGCTGCAAAACGAATAGTTTCTTACCTGTCGGTGTAGTTTTGCAGCTTGAAGATCTTTCTGGATTCACTAGCGAACCCACCCACCTCCGCCAGGAAGATGAGGCTGGAGGAAGAGGGGGTAAAATGGAAAAGATCAAAGAAATGAAAACATACAGAAAAATGGACAAGAAGGATTAATCAATCGCCTAGGGTTAAAAAAAAAAAAAAAAAAAGGAAAAAAGAACCCGAAGATGGCGCCCCAAAGGTGGGACTTCCGCAGGAAGCACGACGACGTCACGGGAGGTGCACCAAATGGTGGACGTCGACGCCCACTTGGGCTACAAAAAAAAACAAAAAAAAACAAAGAAAAGACTACGAATCCGGACCCAACCACAAGATCGCGGAATAATGCACAGCATAGTGAATCCAGAAAGATCTTCAAGCTGCAAAACTACACCGACAGGTAAGAAACTATTCGTTACAACAGAAAGGGTGTCGTCTCACATTTCACGAAGTACACCAGGAATAGTAAGATGGCCTCATGCGACTTTCCGTGCCTGCTATCTACAGCACAGAACCAATTAAAATAAAATGAGAAGTGCTTCTGGTTTTTTTTTCTTTCCAAAGCATTTTGAAAGAAGTGACTTATTCAAGTGTGTTCTGAAGTTGGGACAATCCGAAGGACAGTGTAGCCAGTAGCATAGGTTTTAGAGTTAGTACCTTACTGACAGCCCAGAGCGCAAGAGGACGATACAGTGAGCCAGTTGCCGGTAAAGGTGGGCACTGCTTCAAAGGCCCTCAGCTTTCAGCTCCAACGACTTTTAGATTAGAGCAAGCGGAGGACAATGATGATGATTTCAGCTTGGCGCGCTGAAAATTAAAAAAGAAAGTGGCTGGCATTGTTCAAGCTCTGTCATGCGAGTGGAGTGTGCGATTATTTTTTCTATGCTGCTTGCCTGGCTCTTGCAAGGGGTGGCTGATGCTGCGGGAGGAGAAATGGGGAAGTGTTGTTGCCTGCCATAGTTAAAGCGCACACGGCACACTGAAAGAAAAAAAAACAAGAAGCGGCCGCCATTGGTCAAGCAGCGACCCGTGGAGGGTGTGGCTACCACTGCTGAAGCGCAGGGTGCCGGGCTGATTATTTAAAATGCATGGGAGGTGAGGTGGGGGTGGATGCACGCTAAAGCTCTGCTTTCAAGAGCGGAGCTGTGTCAGGCTGGATGTAAAAGGAGCAGCCACCATTTGTGAGAAAGTGGCTCTGTATATACTGTTCCTTAATAGGTACAGGGTGTACAGAGTCCGCAGACCCCAAGGGTTTAACAGAGGTTAAAGTTAGATATAACCTTACTCTCCAAAGTGGTAGCCTGGTCGAGCAGTAAGGCAGTATCAGAGGACGTGTAAAGCATTTGTTGTACACACTCAGTCAGCAAATAGTTCCACACACTCAATAACTGAACTCTAGGCCAATGGTTTGTATATAAAAAATATATGCTTGTTTTATTTTAGAACCAACACTTGGAATTAAAATATACTTTCTCGACAGGAGATGTTTCATAAAAATACTTTTGTATATGCAATAGACTTTTTAGTAAACAGTTACAAATAGTTGCAGTAGGCAACTCTATTTCTAAACACAATACATTGAGCTCAATGATAAATTCAAATTATATGCAACAGATTACTTTCAGATTACTTTTGTAATTCCAGGCTTGGATCCTAGATCCAGTCCTGGGTCAGTTCTCATAATCAGCTGTTGAAAGTCGACTTTGGTACTGTACTGATTTTTAACTAATATTTAGCTATTTCAAAAGTGAGCACTTAGAAAATATTTCAGAGCAAACAATCAATGATTCCCTATGGAAGGAAATATAGGTTACAGGTACAGTAGGTTATCGTTACTTTTGTAATCCAGTACTGGGTGTCTGGGTTCAGTACTGGGACATTTATCCAAAACAGGTAAGTAATTACGTTTTCAGATGTTATACGATTTTTGAGGAATATTTAGAAATTGCAGAAATCAACACTTAGAAGAAATTTCACAGAAAAGCAGTCAATGGTTTCCTATGGGAGAAAATGGGGTTACTGGTAAGTATAGATGCGAGTATTCTTCCGAGCCAGTGCTGGGCACCAAGATCCAGCACTGTGAGCCCACCTGAGAACAGGTGAGTTTTTGCGTTTTTGTCGCTCGGCTGATTTTTAGTGAATATTTGAAGATTTGAAAAGTCCACACTTAGACGAAATTTCAAGAAAAAGCCAGTCAATGTTACCCTATGTAGAAAATAGAGTTAGCGGTTTTCAGGTAAGTTCTCGACTGGCAAAGGTGAGGTTCTGGGCATAGACTCAGGGGTCCCCCAAGGTCAGATAGGCACAGTTAGTTCACCCTCAGCGGCTCTAGGGCAGCCGGGTGCAGAGAGAGTTAGGCCCAATGTTAGCCTATGAGGAATTGGGGGGCCTGGTTTGGTGGCTGCTGACTAGCAGGCCACGCGGCTGTGGGAGCTGGGCTCCTGGTCACTCACTCAGGGCAAGTGGGGAAGTAGGCTAGTGTAGAGATTGCACTGCCAGGGCGGCTGGGTGCAGGGTGCTTTTGAGCCGTCGGGCGCTCAATGGAAATCAATGGGAATGTTCCGGTTAGGAAAAAGGCTGCAAGCTCGGGGACGAGGATGCTTCAGGTGCCACCACCACTTCGAGAGGTAACTTGGGTAGTTGTAGGTTAGGTGGGTACCCCGGGATTGGGCACAGGGGGCCGCAGGGCGCCGCGTGCAGGGGTGCCTTTTGGTGTCGGGAAATCTTACCCTCTGATGATCGCGGTTGGGGGGGCACCTTGTTCCGAGGCTGCAGGCTTCTTCCGGAATGTCGAGGGGGGTCCTTGGGTGCCGGACTCGGGGTCACAGTCGCCGTGGGGTCGTCCTCAGGGTCTTTGTCCACTCCGGCACTGGCCAGGCTTGGCTGGTGCAGAGTGTGCTGGGTTCGCGGTTCCGGGCTGCTGCCAGGGGTTAGAAATAGGTTTCTGAGTAGAGCCTCTACTCATGGGAGTCCCAGGGGCTTAGAGCCAAAAGGTAGCCAGGTCCTCCGGGGTTGGTGAGGTTGCTGGCCACGAGAGATGCCGCGCTGGTGCAGGTTCGGGAGTCGACAGGCCGGTAGGGCTGGGGCCAAAGCAGTTGGTGTCTTCTTCCCTTTTTAGCAGCTGCAGGGCAGGTCTTTGTTCGTCTTGCTCTTCTTGTAGTTTTTTTAATCTGGAATCTGGGGAAGGAAGGTTCAGGGTGCCCCTAAATACTAGATTTAGGGGGGTTACAGGTAGGTGAAGGCCAGGGACCAATGGGTCCTTGTCCTGGGGTGGGTACACCCCCTATCCTGCCTCTCTCCTGTGGGAGGGGGGCAGTAGCCTAATCCTGATAGGGTAGGGTCTCCCATCTTCAAGATGGCGAGAGCCCGGAGATGTGCTTCACCTCGCCTCCCCCACCTGAGGGGTGGGGTGGGCAGGCTGGCACATCTCCTGTCCTTGTATGGGGTTTCCGGCCAAGCTTCCCGCCAGAGTGGGGGGTTGCAGTGGCCTGGGGAAACTCCAAGAGGCGGCATGCCTTTGAAGCTTCCCTTTGCTCATCCTGGGGGAGGAGATTTATCACCTCACCCAGGATGTGCATTGTTGCAGGCCCGGGAGAGCAGGGGCTCTCCCACCCAGGGGTCCAGCAACGTGTCTGCTGTGTGGCAGCCTGGGCAGCCTCAGAGCAGACGTGGATTGTAGGTTAGTTGTAAGGGGGCATCTCTAAGATGCCCTCTGGGGTGCTTGGTACATTAAATCCCACACTGGCATCAGGGTGGGTTTAATGTGCTGAGAAGTTTGATACCAAACTTCCCAGTCTTTAGTGTTGCCATTATGGTGCTGTGGAGCTCGTGTTTGACGAGCTCTCAGCACCATGTACTCTTAAATGGCAGCACTGCACTTACAGTGCCCAGGAATGGACCTGGGTACTGTAGGGGCACAGGGCTCCTGCTCCTGTGCCCACACCATGGGCATAAGGCACCCAGCCAGAGGGGTGGCTGATATATGCCATGGCAGTGTAGGTGATGGGCATGGCACACGGAGATGTGTGTCATGTCGACTCTTCATTTTGTCCTGCACCCAGACACTCAGCCTGCAAAGGCAGTGTGTGTGTGTGTGTGTGTAAGGGTACAGGGCCTCTAAGGGTGGCACAATGAGTGCTGCAGCCCTCAGAGGCCTTCCCTGGTCACAAGGCCCTGGGTACCTAGGGTACCATTTACTAGGGGCTGACATGTGGCCAGGGTTTGCCAATTTGGAGTTTGTGTGGTTTAAGGAAGGAACATAGGCCCTGGGCACCTGGTTGGCAGGAGTCCAGGGTACACTCAGTAAAAGTACATTCAGCGATTTAGCAAAAAGTGGGGGCACACCATGCAAGAAAGATGGCACTTTCTCACACCATTCCTATGCGCTCGCACACCGTGTTATGCCTGCTTCTGCAAGACCTTAATTGAGTAAATAGTTCTCACTAACAGCTAATGAAAGCTAGAGAGTAATACACATTTAAGAGGGGCTGTCCTTAGGGGAGGTAACAGGAGAGAGGTGTGAGAAAGTGCCCTTTTTCTTGCATGGTATTCCCCCACTTTTTGCTGAATAGCTGATGTACTTTGACTGAGTGTGCCCTGGGCTCCTGCCAATCAGCTACCCAGGGCCTGTGTTCCTTCCCTAAAACTGCATTAAAGCCTAAACCCAATTGGCATCTCTGGCCACATGCCAGCCCCTGGTAAATGGTACCATAGGTACCCAGGGCACTGTGACCAGAGAAGGCCCCTAAGGGCTGCAGCACTTATTGTGCCACCCTTAGAGACCCTGTACTCTGAAACACACACACTGCCTTTGCAGGTTGGGTGCCTAGGTGCAGAAGAAAACAGTCGACATGGCATACTTCCCTGTGTGCCATACCCACAAACCACTACCCTGGCATACATCAGTCACCCCTCTAGCTGGGTGCCTTATGCCAGTGGTGAGGGTACAGGTGCATGAGCCCTGTACCCCTACAGTGCCCAGGTCTATTCCTGGGCCCTGAAAGTGCAGTGCTGGGAGGTTGTCATTACGAACTCCACAGCACCAAAATGGCTACACTGAAGACTGGGAAATTTGGTATCCAACTTCTCAGCACATTAAACCCACACTGATGCTAGTGTGGGATTTAATGTAAAATGCACGACAGCTGGCATCTTAGAGATGCCCCCTGAAACTTGACCAACTCCCAGTGACCTGACTGTGTGGCTGCGCAGGCTGCCACCACCAGACATGTTTCTGGACCCCTGGGTCGAGAGCTTGCTGCTCTCGGGGGCCTGAAATAATGCACATCCTGGGACGAGGTGCCAAGCCTCCTCCCCAGGATGGTCAAGGTTCACGAAGGAGAAGCTTCAAAGGCATGCCGCCGTTGTGAGCTTCTCCAGACCATTTGCTGCTTTCAGCAACTGGGCCCCATTGGTTCTATCCCCCCACTTTGGGCGGGAGAGCCGGTGGGAAAAACAAGTGAGGAAGAGAGGTGTGCCCACATCTGCCAACTCCACCTCTAAGGTGGGTGAGGCGAGGTGAAGCGCAACCTCGAGTCCCTGCCATCTTGAGGATGGGGGGACCCAGCCAACCAGGGACAGGCTCCTGCCCCCCTCCCACTGGAGAGTGGCAGAGTAGGGGGTGTACCCACCCCAGGGAAAGGACCCATTAGTCCCTGCCCTTTTACCTACCTGTAACGCCCCTAAATTTAGTTTTTAGGGGCACCCTGAACCTTCCTTCCTCAGATCCAGCAACCACAAGAAAAGAAGAAGAAGAAGGACGAGAAGCCGTGCAGAGCTAACCAGAGGACGACGCCCACTGACCTGTCTCTCCTCGAACCTGCTCCTGCAAAACCCTGGCGTGTCCAGCAGCCAGCAACCTCAAAAACCCCGGAGGACCTGCCTGCATTCACTTTCCAAGCTGTTTCTCCCGTGAACA
Organism: Triturus cristatus; assembly: GCF_964204655.1. Taxonomy (NCBI): domain Eukaryota; kingdom Metazoa; phylum Chordata; class Amphibia; order Caudata; family Salamandridae; genus Triturus; species Triturus cristatus. Next base: position 376,146,829 of record NC_140594.1, on the reverse strand, counting down.
ACGGACGTGTTTGAACTGCAGCTTCTGGTGCCAGTCAGAAACCGCAAAACCAGCACACTCTGCACCCACCGAGCTCGGCCTGTGTTTGAGTGAACAAACACCTCGAGGAGGTCCCCCCGGCGATCCTAACCCGAGATCCGGAGACCCCTGACCTGCCTCAAGCCTCCAGACGACGCCTGCAGCCTCAATCCAGGAGACCCCCCTACTGCGTCCAGAGCGGGTAAGAAAATCCGACGTCCAAAGGCACCCCTGCACCCGTCGCCCCACGGCCTTGTGTGCCCAACCCAGTGGTGCCTAACCATCACTCTACTTCCCAACTTACCCCTTGAAGTGGTGGTCACCCCTGGAAGATCTTCATCCCCGAGCCTGCAGTGTTTCTTTGTCCCGGAGAATCTCCATTGAACTCAACAGGGCACCCGACCTCAAAACTGCACCCTGCACCCGGCTTCCCTACCGCCTCTGAGGGTGCCCCTTTGATGCTAACTTGGTCCCCAACTTGCCCTGAACTTAACCCTAGGAGCTTTGCTCCCACAACCCTGTGGCCTGCTTCCCAGCAGCCACCAACCGGAGCCCCCCTATCCTCCATAGGATAACATTGGGCCTCAACACTCTGCACCCGGCTGTCCTAGTGCCACTTGGGGTGCAACAACAGTGCATCACTGACCCTGGGAGACCCTGAGTCTAACCCCAGAACCCTAACTCAAAAGACCGATTACTTACCTTGAAACCGATAACTCATTTTTCCTCATGGGATAACATTGACACTTTTTCTCCCAAAAAGTTTCTAAGTGTCGACTTTTGAAAACTGCAAATATTCCTTAAAAATCAGCCGATTAACCAAAAGGCATTTTCTCAACTGTTTTCATGAAATGTCCCAGTGCTGAATCCAGGATCCAGCACTGAGTAAGAAAAAGTAACAATAACCTAACTTACCTGCTAAGTGAATTTCCTCCGATAGGATAACATTGGTGATTCTATGTGAAAAAGTTTTGAAGTATCAACTTTTAAAATGCAATATTATTCCTTAAAAATCGTACCTTTAACCAAAACGCATTTATTCGCCTGTTTTCAGGAAATGTCCCAGGGCTGAATCTAGGATCCAGTCCTGTGGTAACAAAAGTAATCTGAAAAGTAATTAACTGCATTTTACTTAAAAAGCCCATTCAATTGAATGTACTATACCTGCAATGTGTTGCAAACTGCTTTCTTAAAACTGTAACCAAAAACAGTACAAGTTGTACTGCAATTTTGAACTGTGTTCATACAAGTAATTACTATTGCAAAGTATTGATATGCTTACCTGTACCAGGCTTGCTTGGTTCTAGTAATAAAACAGTATATTTATTTATACAAAAACAATTGGCCTAGAGTTCAGTTCTTGAGTGTGTGACTTCATTTGCTGACTGAGTGTGTACATCAAATGCTTTACACTGTCCTCTGATACTGCCTCACTGCTTGACCAAGCTACCACTTTAGAGAGTAAGGTTCTATCTAACTTTAACCTCTGCCAAACCTCTGGAGACTCTTGGACTCTATACACACTGTACCTCACTTTGGTGCAGTATATATAGAGCCAGTTTATTACAAGAGGGAGGCACTAAGGAGGGACTACTAAGCTTGTTGACAAATCAAATCAAAAGCCATCATTTACAAAGGACAGGAAGAGGAGCCAATTGTAAAGATGGGCGGAACATGAGCAGAGCTTAATGGCCATACCTTGAATAAAGCATGTCTTGAAGAGGCAGCGCAAGCGCTGCCTAGGCGAGTCCTAAAAATGAGTGGTTAAACAAACTCTCTCTTGTGAAAGCACAAGAAGTCAGATCTCTTGTTGAACTGTAGCCAAACAAGGTCTTCGGAAGATGGGTGGAGGGATAAGAGCATAAAAAAGAGAATGGACATACTTGAAGATGGAAATCCTTGATTTTATCTTTGTTTGTGTAAAAATGGTGGTGCACTACTGCTCACCAGACTTGAAAGTGAAAAATGAAACTGCTCCTTCATGAATGGATAGTATTGTTGAAGGAATAGCCCCCGTTGAAATGCTTTGTAGTACTGCCAGGCAGATTTGGAACAAAGGACGGGCATGAAAGAGCAAACCATATCATGTGAAGTTCTGCAGGAGAAACATTACACTTTTCCTTGGTCTTGAATGTACAGAGTTGATTTCCTTGTGTTCCTCATGTATTAAAAGTTAAAATAAATATTGTGACTTGTACGTTGGACACGATTTCGACAGAAGGAACATTAACTTGGGTCTTCTCCAATGAATCATTTTGTCATAGTTGATATGCTTTCTTTTTTTTAAAACAATATGCTGAATCCCTTTTCTTCCTTTCTCCAGTTTCTTTTCACTTGGATGTAATTAGTTCCAGGAACTATTTTTTGTGCATCACTCTGTGCCCCTTTTTCAGACTCCTGTACCTTGCCTGTCATTACCTGTCGATCGCTTTGCACCTATATATTATAGCAATTCTTTATCCTGTTCTCTGATTCTGTCCACCATCACCAGTCCTCTGCCTTATTCTGTCTTTAGTCACACATGTAGAGACAAGAACTAAAATAGGATAAAGCTCTTGCTCATCTGTAACCCAGTTCAATCAGAACACCTGCTGTTTCATTATCACTTCAAGAAGTACAACCTACGCCGAGCTAGACTTATAGAAAATAGCCTTCCAAAGTGCTCGGTCTCTTCTGAACTCTCCAGGGCTCAATCTCAACTGAATTTGAGACGCAGCGTTACCATAATGAGCCAAAACCTCCAGGCTTTAACTTCTCCTCAGTCAAGAGAACACCTCAGGAATTAACTGCAGCTTAGGCAGAACTACAAAGAATTTAATTGTCATCTCAATAAAACAAACTCAATTTCCCCTCATGCCAAACACTCCAGGGCTTAGCCTCACAAGTACACCTAAGGTTCAGTCTAAGTTCCAATAGTGTAACACATCAACTTAGTTGACAGTAGATAAATTGCACTTGTAGCAATTGTTCTGAACTTGAGGTTCATAGGAATGGGGTTATTGGGGATGGTGGGGGAGATGTGGGTTCACCACCTGCAGAATTTCAAGTATTGAATAAAGTGCTGTATAAATGTTGGATTCTATCCTGTTTTCTTTTTCCATCAGGATGAGATAGCTGATTTTCTGACTGGAGTCCTTACCAGGGCAGAAAACCATGGGAGCTCCGAACACCGAGATCTGGACTCTGAGAAGAAGAAGAAAGCCCGGGAGATTATCCGGAGGGACCTATCCTTTGATCTATCAGAGAGGAGCAGCAGGCCGGCCTCCCCTGCAGCACGCGTGCCAGCCTCCCCCTCAGGGTCTGAGGTAAGCGTTGCGGAAAGCAATGACATATGGGCTAAAAGTGTTACTTAGAATTGTCATCATTTGGTCATGGCAAGGTTTTGATTTGCAGCATTCGTCTTATTATAGAGTTGCATGCATTACATGTGATCCAGCAACTAGTAGTTGGACTTTGAGAGTGACAACGGATTATCCACATAATTACAGACAGCTTCCACTGACTATTACAACATATAAGTGCCATTTTTATGTGTTTAACAAATGTACATCCAACACATTTTACCTTAAAAACAAACCCTTCCTTACCATACCAATATTATACAAGTCTCTAGACTGAGGAATCCAATGTGAATACTAAACAATTTCTACTGCTCAAATTGCAACTTGGCTCATCTAGACATTTTTTACCAGTGAGAAGACCATCTTTAATCTCTGTCTGCAATACTGGTCAAATATAAGTGCTTGCTGTGAGAAAGTGCCATCTTTCTGCATGGTATGCCCCCACTTTTTGCTGAACTGCTGATGTTCTTTGACTGATTGTGGCCTGGGCTCTTGCTAATCGGGTACCCAGGGCCTATGTCCCTTCTCTAAAATTGCATTGACGCCTAAACCCAATTGGCATCTCTGGCCACATGTCAGCCCCTGGTAAATGGTACCACAGGTACCCAGGGCACTGTGACCAGAGAAGGCCTCTAAGGGCTGCAGCACTTATTGTGCCACCCTTAGAGGTCCTGTACCCTGACACTCACACACTGCCTTTGCAGACTGTGTGTCTTGGTGCAGATCAAAGTGAAGAGTCGACATGGCACACATCCCTGTGTGCCATGCCCACAAACCACTGCCCTGGCATAGATCAGTCTCCCCTCTAGCTGGGTTCCCTATGCCAGTGGTGAGGGTACAGGTGCATGAGCCCTGTACCCCTACAGTGCCGAAGTCCATTCCTGGGCACTGTAAGTGCAGTGCTGCCATTAAGAGTATATGGAGATGGGAGTTTGTCATTACGAACTCCTCGTCACCATAATGGCTACACTGAAAACGGGTAAATTTGGTATCGAACATCTCAGCACATTAAACCCACACTGATGCCAGTGTGGGATTTAATGTAAAATGCACAACAGAGGGCATCTTAGAGATGCCCCCTGAAACTCGACCAACTTCTAGTGACGCGACTGAGTTGCTGCTTAGGCTGCCACCAACAGACATGTTTCTGGACCCCTTGGTCGAGAGCCTGCTGCTCTCGGGGGCCTGAAACAATGCACATCCTGGGACGATGTGCCAAGCCTCCACCCCCAGGATGGGCAGGGTTCATGAAGGGGAAGCTTCAAAGGCATGCCGCCTTTGTGAGCCTCTCCAGACCATTTGCTGCTTTCAGCAACTGGTCTTCACTGGTTCTACCCCCACTTTGGGCGGGAGAGCCAGCGGGAAAAACAAGTGAGGGAAAGAGGTGTGCCCACCTCTGCAAACTCCACCCCTCAGGTGGGGGAGGCGAGGTGAAGCACAACTCTGAGTCCCCGCCATCTTGAGTATGGGTGACCCAACCAACCAGGGACAGGCTCCTGCCCCCCTCCCACTGCAGGGTGGCACAATAGGGGATGTACCCACCCAACCCCAGGGAAGGGACCCATTGGTCCCTGCCCTTTACCTACCTCTAACGCCCCTAAATCTAGTATTTAGGGGGCACCCTGAACCTTGCTTTCTCAGATCCAGAAACGAAAAGAAGACCGTGCAGAAACGACAAGAAGAAAAGACCGTGCAGCCCGCTTAGAAGAGGAAGACGCCCACTGACTTGGCCCCAGCCTACAGGCCTGTCTCCCCTCGAACCTGCTCCTGCGAAATCCCTTTGTGTCCTGCAGCCAGCAACCTCGAAAACCCCAGAGGACCTGCCTGCCTTTACTTCCAAAGACTGCCTCTCCCGTGAACACCGGATTTGTTCAACTGCAACCTCTGGCAGCAGCTGGAGACCGTGAATCCAGCCCACTCTGCACCCGCCGAACCCGGCCCGAACTCGAGTGGAAAAACATCACAAGGAGGTCACCCCGGCGACCCCTGACCTGCCTCAAGCCACCAGCTGACGCCTGCAGTCTAAATCCAGAAGGCACCCCTAACCGCGACCAGGAGCTGTTAAGAAGATCCAACCCCAAAAGGCACCCCTGCACCCGATGCCCCACGACCTTGGGTGCCCAAACCAACGGTGCCTAACGAACCCTTAATTTCCCAACTTACCTCTTGAAGTGGTGGTCGCACCCAGAAGTCCTTCGTCTCCCTTCCTGCAGTGCTTTTGCAAACCAGAGGTTCTCCATTGAAAACAGGGCGCCCGATGTCGAAACAGCACTCTGGACCTCACCGCCCCAGTGCCGCTGAGGGTGCACCTTTTGTGCTACTTTGTTTCCCAATTTGCTCTGAACTAAACCCTAGAAGCTTTGCTCCCACAGCCGTGTGGCCTGCTTGCCAGCAGCCACCAACCGGAGGCCCCCTATCCCCCATTGGATAACATTGGGCCTCAACACTCTGCACCCGTCGGCCCTAGTGCCGCGAGGGTGTAACAAGAGTGCATCACTGACCCTGGGGGACCTCTGAGTCTAACCCCAGAACCTAATCTCCCACAGTCAATAACTTACCTGTAAACCGATAACCTGTTTTTCCTCCATGGGATAACATTGACAATTTTCTTCCCAAAAAGTGTGGAGTTTTGAAATCTAAAAATATTCGTAAAAAAACGCACGAATAACAAAAACGTATTTACTTACCTGTTTGCCGGAAATGTCCCAGTGCTGAATCTAGGTATCCAGCACAGAGTTAGAAAAGTAACGTGAAAAGTAACTTACCTGTAATTTACTGAAAAAGCCTATTCATGTCAATGTACTGTATTTGCTAAGTATTGAAATCTACTGCCTTCCCTGTAAATCAAACAAAGTACCATTCCTATTGCATTTTCAAACTGTTCTACAATCAGCAACATATTACTGTCAAGTATTTAATGCTTACCTGTGCCAGGCTTGCTTGGTTCTAAAAATAAAACAGTGTATTTTTTAAACAAAACAATTGGTCTAGAGTTCAGTCCTTGAGTGTGTGAATTAATTTACTGACTGAGTGTGTACATCAAATGCTAAACCACCAAGATACTACCTTACTGCTCGACCACTCTACCACAAATAGAGAGTAAGGTTCTATCTAACTTTAACCTCTGTCTAACTCTGGGGTCACTTGGACTCTATATACACTATACCTCATTTTGGTGTAGTGTATATATAGAGCCATTTTCCAACACATGCGATAACAAACATTCCTTGGTTTTACTGTTACTGGTTGTAGTGATGCATGTAGGAGAGTAGGGTCTGCTTTCTATGTTCACCCCCACTTTTTGCTTTTGCTTCACTGGTTTTCGACTTAGATGTGGCTGTGGGCCTGCCAATCAGACCCACAGCCCAGCTGTTCTCTCTCTAAATTTATGCTATGTACTTTAGGTGCATAACCCAATTGGTTAGGATCACCTTATTGGTCCCTGTACAGTGTACCTTAGGTAGCCAGGGCATAGGTGTACCCTAGGCCTACCATGGGCTGCAGCATGTATTGTGCCACCCCTGGCCTGGCCTTCCATTATGACACAACTGGCTGATCACTCAGCTGGGGCAAGGTCGTGTAATCACTCCTTCTGTAGTAGGGGATCTCTGTGTATAGTCATAATCTAGTGAATAGTACCGCCCATGTGCGTGCACCCCGGAGCAATAAAAAATAATCTCTTAAGGTGCCAAATCATGCAGACCTGCATCCACCTTTAAGAGAGAATTTAATTTAAAGACAGATAATGCAGCCTATACCCACAGGCTACACTGTCCAGTACTTCAACCAGAATTCCACCAACATCCACAAACAGCACTGCCTGTCCAGCTTTGCTCCACACAGGAAAAAACCCTGCCTCTACCAGCAAAAGCCTCTGGAATGATAGAGAGGAAGGAATGGACAGACAAGCCCCATAGGCTGCCATTATGTGGCTGAGAACAGGATACCGTGCCTTTAAGAAAACTTTCCAGATTTCCAGAACTTTCCCAGTATCCCAGAATGCACAGCAGGTCCCTTCTACTTTCAGTTCTTTTTTCCGGCTCCTGCTAGCAGGACCCAGGAGCATTGAGCTCTCCCTTTTCAAGGGTTATTTGTTACTTTTCAAGTGTTAGAAAGTCCTTTTTCCTTCTGGTGTTATCAGAATGACTGGCTTGTTCGACAAGTGTCCTGATTGTGGAAGAAAAAAGGCTAAGTCAGACACACACAGGGTGTGCATCGTCTGCCTTCCCCAGTCCCACGTGCCTGAGGAGTGTGAGATCTGCCGCTCTTTTTCAGCCAGGACCCTGAGAGAGAGGAAGAAGATCAGGCTCCAGGTCCTGGAGGACAGAAGGCTGAAGGCACGAGGTGGGTCTGGAGGGGCTGATTCTGCCCATGCTGAGGCCTCTGGGGGGCTCCCCAGGGGCAGGAAGACCAGCAAGCGTCCCCACTCCTCGTCGACGTCGAGGGCGTCGACGGTGGCGTCGAGGGGGATGACTACGGTCTGTTCGCCATCTCCCCAGGGCTCTGGGGAGAAGCGGCGTCGACGATCGACGTCGAAGGAGCTGAACAGGCCGCCGTCGACGACATCGGCATCTTCTGCGACGACGCCGTCGCCGTCGAGCCATCGACGGCGAGATCAGGCCCGGCGTCGGAGCTCGCTGTCGAAGGGGGAGCGCCGCTCGCTGTCGGCGAAGAGGCGGCGGTCGCCGTCGAAGCGGCGGTCGCCGTCGAAGCGATCGACGTCATGGAGATCGACGTTGTGAGAAGTTGGCCTGATGTATGATGTCACTAGTTCTAGTGTACACCTTATATCAGTCCAAATACCCTTATGGTGATTGGTTGTAAAGTCAACCTTATAGACCAGCTATCCTAGTGGTAGCATGGACAAGAGCAGTCTTAGGCTAAACTCTGAATGGCATGTGAAGCCAGCTGTGATACCATATATAATCCCTTGAATACCAAATGAAAGGACACCACAACAGATATATATATAAAATAAAGTGTATTTATTCTAGTCAAACCCTCAGCACTCTTTATGAGATTAGAGGTAAGTACAACACAGTCTTATTTAAGCATACATTAAGTCACACAGGTAAGTAATACAGTTAGGCCCTAGGGGCCACGCAAACCATATACTAAGTAAGTGGTATAAGAACCACTGTCACGGAAATAGAATAGGCCTAGGCCTAGGGAATCGCTGGGGCTACACTACACTAGCGTTAGTTAGGAAGTGGGAGGCCCACGGGATTCGTGTGCAGAGTGGAAACACTCACGCGTAATGCGTAAAAGTCAATAGCAATAGTACAGTTTAGAAAACGGTAGATTTAGGACACTTCCGGAGTAGCTAGGAAGTTGTGACTTGAAAACTAGACACTAGGATAGTCACTATCCTGATGAGCACCGGAGTACCCAAGTTACCTAGCCCACAGGCTGCGGGTGCACAGGGGTGAAGATGCGTCGTTTTCGTCGTCGACTCCTATGGATGCCTGAAGAAAGATGCTGACAGGCAGTCAGTGAAGAGTGTCCGGTGGATCCCAAGGCTGGGATCAAGAAGAGAGGAAACCTGCAAGCAGAAGGGACAGAGTCAAGGTCACTAGCCAGTGACCACGTGGAACCAGGAAGGAACCAGGCGATGTCGTGAAGATTGCAGGTGAAGGTGAAGCTTGTCGCTGCAGCCAGGAGGACCAGGAAGCATCGAGGACGACCAGGACCAGGAGGCGAGCTGTCCCACGAAGGCTCTTGCTGTCAGCGGCGTCGAAGTTGGACTAGGACTCACCAAGCCTTGGCAAGCGGAACCCACGAAGAACGAAGGACTTGCTTCTGGTGCAGACCAGGAAGGTCTGGGGTGCTTCTTCTTTGCAGAGTAGCGGGAGCCAGTCTGGAGGAGCCAAACCAGCGCAGAAGATTTCAGGGTGCGTCGTCACAAAGGCCACTAGCCAGCGGGCAAGCAACCGGACAGACGCGGCAAGCAGGAAAATGCTGAAGGGCCCCACGCAGGACTCGTGGAGTGTGGGGGGCTGATCTTCGGTGCAGATGGTGCTTGGGGTTGGGGCTTCTCAATCCCCGGTGCACAACTTCGAGGGTACCTCAGAAGCTGCGCTTTAAGTTACTAGCCACTTTTTCCAGGTAGCCGGTCCCACGTCGCTCGTCGCCTCCACGGATCTCAGCTCTGCTGTAGATGTGGATCAGGGTCGGAGAAGTCTGGAAGTCAAGGCTCTGGTCAGGCTCTGCAGTCGGTTCCTCGTAGAACGTGGGCAAAGCAAAGGGTAGTCTCTTGATGGTGCCTGTTTGCACAGGGTAGCCACTCCTTGGCTACAAGGGAGATTCTTCAGTCTTCTTCTTTCGTCGAATGTCGAAGGTCCAGAGTTTCTGTTCAGTTTTGCAGGTTCAGGATAATCTAAAGTCTTTAGGCCCAACTCCCACTCTTATACTAATCTGGGGGGCTGGGATACCTGCTAGGTCACGCCTTATGGGTGGGACCTGGGAGGGGGTGGTTACACCCACTTCCCTTTGTCCAGTTTCGCGCCAGAGCTGGGGCTGGAGTGCCCCAGCGCCGGTTTGAACTGGACTATGCAAGGAACACCTTGTGTGCCCCAGGCATGTCTCATTCCTTTCAGCCCACCCTGTCCCAATACACTAAAGGCTGTCTGGGGAGGTGCTAGCACCTCCCCAAGCAGGAAACCTATTGTCCAGGCCTCCCTGGCTGGGATCACTCCCAGCTGCAGGAGGTCAGACTTGTGTCGTGGCAGCAGCATCCATTTTGTGATGCTGAGGCTTTGGTCAGAGGCTAACAGTTGAAGTATGATTTTAACATGTCTTTCCCTCTAGAAGGGGGGAATAATATTCTCATGTCCAGAAATGGCATGGGGGTATTATTCCAAAGTGTTAGACACCTTACACGACATGTTTCGATAAAGCCAAACCATAGTTACCATAACCGTTTAAGATTATAAGGCACTTTAAGAGTATATGGTAGGCTATATCATAGAACAGCTATAAGGACAAGGTTCCGAAAGCTGCAGACAGGCTCAGCTCATGCTAGAGCACCATCTCACATGTTACCAAGCACTCTGCCTCCAGGATTGTCAAGGCCTGCCATAGGAGTCACTGATAGGTACACATGTGTCTATATGTAAGTTAGGTATAGGAATACTACACCTAAGCAAGGGGTGATTACACGACCTTGCCCCAGCTGAATGATCAGCCAGTTGTGTCAAAATGGAAGGCCAGGCCAGGGGTGGCATAATACATGCTGCAGCCCCTGGTAGGCCTAGGGTACACCTATGCCCTGGGTACCTAGGGTACACTGTACAGGGGCCAATAAGGTGATCCTATCCAAATGGGTTATGCACCTAAAGTACATAGTATTAATTTAGAGAGCGAACAGCAGGGCTGTGGGTCTGATTAGCAGGCCCACAGCCACATCTAAGTCGAAAACCAGTAAAGCAAAAGCAAAAAGTGGGGGTGAACATAGAAAGCAGACCCTACTCTCCTACAGACGTCGAGAAGACGATCGGCGTCGAGAAGACGTTCGCCGTCGAGAAGACGTTCGCCGTCGAGAAGACGTTCGCCGTCGAGAAGACGTTCGCCGTCGAGAAGACGTTCGCCGTCGAGAAGATGGTCGACGTCGAGAAGACGGTCGACGTCGAGAAGACGATCGACGTCGAGAAGACGATCGACGTCACGGAGGTCGACGTCACGGAGGTCGACGTCGAGGCGGCGGTCGCCGTCGAGGAGGCGGCCGACGTCGAGAAGACTCTCGACGTCGAGGCGGTGGACGTCGAGACGGCGCAGGGGGAGCCCTGACGCCAGGAGTAAGAGGGGAACGGAGTCGCCGGGATCGGGGTACTCCGTGGTGTATACACCCCCTCGGAACCCTACGCCATCACCACCTCCGCCGCCGCAACCACGGCCGCCGACTCCTCCACCGCCAACACCACCACCACCGCCACCGCCACTGCCACCACGGCCGGCGTCACCACCTCCACCTCCCCCTCCGCGTCCTATACCACCTCGCACTCTGTTGGAGCCGCCTGCAGTTCCACCGAGGTCGGTCTCCCTGCCCAGGTATCTGACTCCGCCGCAGGGGGCGCAGAGGCCGCGTCACCCACGGTCGCCGGGCCCGGCTAGACCGTCGGACAGGCCGAAGCTGAGAAGGTCGTGCTCCCGCTCCGTCAGGAGGAGAAGGTCGCGGAGCCATAGGAGGTCGTCGTCGACATCGGGACGGCGCCATAGGAGGCACAGGTCCAGGTCACGCACACGGTCCTCGGCCAGGGACTTCTCGCCGACGCTGTCGGACTCACCGGGGACTAGGGTGTCTCCGGTGGATGATCTGGTCTCCTTCCAGGAGGTGCTGCTGCGGGGGGCAGCCAAGTTGGGCATCTTGGTGACGGTACCGACGCCCACGACGTCCGTGATATTCGAGACTCTACACAAAAAACACCTGTCTCGCCCTCTGCTGCCTCTAGTGCCGGGACTGGTGGAACCCGCGTTGGATTTGTTCCTCACCCCGCGGTGACGAAATCCGCTCCCTCACGGCTCATGAAAAAGTATCGGGCCCCGGACTCGGACCCTGCTTTTTTACGGATGGACCCGAAGCCGGACTCTGTCATTTTGACGGCGGCGAGGAAGCAGCATGCGACTGCACCTTCATCGACGGTCCCGCCCGACAAGGAAAGCCGCTGGCTGGACTCGGCGGGCAGGAGGGTGTGTGGGACCGCGTCTACCACCCTGAAGGCGGCAAGTGCGGGGGCGCTGTTGGGGCGTTACGACCGGGCCCTGTGGGAGTCCCTCCAACAGTATGCGGACCTGCTGCCCCGGGACCGGAAGGAGGACTTCCTGGAAACGGTGCGAGAGGGCATGCTGGTTTGGAACCAGGTCATCAGTGCGGCAGCGGATGTCTCCTTGTTGGCGGCGCACGCCTACTGTCATGGTGTCCATCAGAGGCGTCACTCTTGGCTGCGCCTGACGTCGCTCAAGCCAGAGGCTCAGCACAGAGTAGCCAATCTGCCCTTCTCGGGGGAAACCCTATTTGGAAAACATGCGGATGATGAGATGGCCCGCATGAAGGCGGAGGCGGAGACCCTGACTGCTGTCGGGTTGGAGAAGGCCGAGAAGAAGAAGCGCCCGTTCCAGAGGCGGTTCGGGTCTACGGGCAGAGGGCGTGGGCAGGGTTCGGGACAGCAGCAGCACCAACAGCAGCAGTTCCGGAAGCCCTTCCAGAAACGCCAGAGGGGTAGAGGAGGCCAGCAGGCTGCAACCACTACCAAGGGCCCGGCCGGGTCTCGGCCCTGAGCGACTACTTCCCCCTCAACCGTTACCCACTCCAGTGGAGGAAAGCATTCAACTTTTTCCGGCAGAGTGGAGAAAAATTACTCAGGACAAGTGGGTGCTGAATATTGTTTGCAATAGATACAGTCTTCGGTTTATCAGCCCGCCTCCAGCGATTCCGCCGGTAAGCTCTCAGTTTCAGCCGCGAGAGCTCCAGGCGGAGGCAGACCTCTTGTTGAGAAAAAAGGCGGTAGAAGAGGTACCTCTGTCTCAAAGGGGAAGAGGTCTGTACTCTCGGTTCTTCCTCGTTCGCAAGAAGGACAAGAACGAGTTCAGGCCCATTCTGGACTTGCGACAGGCAAACAAATGGATTCGCAGAGAGACGTTTCGCATGCTATCGTTGCATCAGATTTACCCTCAGCTGCAACGGGGAGACTGGCTCTGTGCCATAGATCTACAGGATGCGTACTTCCATGTGCCCATCGCACGGAAGCACAGGAAGTTCCTGCGATTCCAAGTCGGCGCCAATCACTATCAATACACAGTACTGCCATTCGGGCTAAAGTCTGCGCCCAGGACCTTCTCGAAGTGCATGGCGGTGGTGGCGGCACACCTGCAGAGGAACAAGGTGTTTGTCTACCCGTATCTGGACGATTGGCTGATCAAGGCATCATCCTTCTCGGAAGCGCAAGAACACTTCCGGTGGACGTGCGCTCTCTTGCACAAGCTGGGGTTGCACGTCAACATGTCCAAATCGGTCCCGACTCCGGTCCAGTGCATACAGTACCTGGGAGCCTCCATCGATACGCGGTCAGCAAGCGTGTCTCCTTCGGAGGAGAGACGGTTATCACTCCTTCGGAAGGCTCAGGACCTCAGGACTGCTCCATCGACGACAGTGAGGAAGGTGTCCTCGCTGCTGGGATTGATGGCCTCCTGTATCTTCCTCACGCCTCACGCACGGCTGCACATGAGACCACTGCAGGAGTGCTTGGAGGATCAGTGGGATCAGAAGACAGGTTCTTGGGACAACAAGGTACGGCTATCTCTACATGCTCTTCAGTCTCTGAAATGGTGGTGTTCGGCGGAAAACCTCCTCAGGGGGATTCACTTCCACAAGGACATTCCCGCGAAGAGTGTCGTGACGGATGCGTCTCTCCAAGGCTGGGGAGCGCATTCCGGGGACTTGCAGATTCAGGGAACGTGGTCCCCGTTTGAGTCCACGTACCACATCAATTTCCTGGAACTCAGAGCTGTCTTCCTGGCACTGAAGGCCTTCCTTCCGTCCTTCCAGACCAACTCGCTGCTGATACATACGGACAATACAACCACTATGTATTACCTCAACAAGCAGGGGGGGTCGAGATCGCGCACTCTGTCGCAGGAGGCGCAGGCGATCTGGCACTGGCTTCTGGCCCGAGGACTGACGATTACGGCCACGCATCTGCCAGGGGTGCAGAATGCTCAGGCGGACGCACTGAGCAGGCTGCTTCAGGAAAACCACGAATGGGTCATAAACGACGAAGTACTAGGAGAAGTCTTCGCAAGGTGGGGGACTCCAGACGTAGATCTGTTCGCCACCGCCGAAAACAGCAAATGGCGAGACTTCGCATCCAGGTACTACCAGCGGCGGACGCTGGGGAATGCGTTATGGATCGATTGGTCGAACAGCTTTCTGTACGCTTTTCCACCCATTCCCCTGATTCCGGCAGTGCTCATCAAGCTGTCCCAGTCCAGGGCGTGGATGATCCTGATCGCCCCGAAATGGCCCAGACAGTGGTGGTTCACGGACCTACTTCACCGGTCTCTCCTTCCTCACATACGGTTGCCGTGCAGGCCGGACCTTCTCACGAAGTTCGGGGGTGGATGGTGCACCCCAAACTCTCGTCTTTGAGTTTGGCGGCATGGCTCCTGAAATAGTGCAATATGGCCATTTGAATCTGCCAGAAGATTGTATGGACATACTGAAGGAGTCTAAACAGCCTTCCACTAGGACGTCTTATGCCTACAAGTGGAAGATGTTCTGTATCTGGTGTAAGTCCAAGAACTTTGATCCTACGACATGTAAGGAAGATGTCATCCTTCCGTACCTTTTGCATTTGGCGCAGTCTGGCCTTAATTTCCATTCCATTAAGGTTCATCTGGCTGCTTTGACTGCTTACAGGAAATGCCCTTCACAGACTTCCTTCTTTCAGATCCCTGTGGTCAAGGATTTTTTGGAAGGCTTGAAGAAAGTGTTTCCTCCTGTCAGACTTCCCTCGCCTTCCTGGTACTTGAATGTGGTGCTGTCCAGACTGATGAAGGAGCCTTTTGAACCCATTCACAAGGCTTCATTGCAGCACCTATCCTGGAAGGCGGCATTCCTAGTGGCCATTACATCGGCCCGCAGGGTGAGTGAACTTCAGGCATTATGTTGTCAAGAACCTTATACTGTATTTCATGCTGCTAAGGTTGTGATGCGTACTCACCCTAAATTTCTTCCTAAGGTTATCTCTGATTTTCATGTCAACCAGACCATAACTTTATCTACGTTCTTTCAGAATCCCTCTTCGCCAGCGGAAAGGTCTCTCCATTCCCTGGATGTTCGGAGGGTGTTGAAATTTTATCTGGATAAGACCAAGGATATTCCTAGGTCAGACCAATTGTTTGTTAATTATGGATCAGTCAGGACCGGTCTCGCGACCTCTAAGCAGTCCATTTCTCGGTGGATTGTGTCCTGCATACAATTGTGTTATCAAAAGTCTAATAAGACCTTAGGGGGTAAACCTAAGGCTCATTCCACCAGGGGCAAAGCTGCCACGACGGCTTTGCTGCGTAATGTTCCGATTGCAGAAATCTGCAAGGCGGCCACTTGGAAGTCGGTCCATACCTTTGCTGCGCATTACTGTCTGGACACGGATGCCAGGGCGGATGCTCAGGTTGGGCAGGCTTCGCTGCGAAATTTGTTCGCACAGTAGTGGTGTTGTCTTGTGTGTTCTCCACCGCCTTTGTTGTGTGGGGATGGGCTTGCCATTCTATAAACTAGATTATGACTATACACAGAGATCCCCTACTACAGAAGGAGTAGTTTCTTTTCTGTAACTCTGCACCTGAATCCCGTGGGCCTCCCACTTCCTAACCTTTGGTAGTATAGTGTAGCCCCAGCGATTCCCTAGGCCTATCCTGTGTTCGTGACAGTGGTTCTTATACCACTTACCTAGTATATGGTGTGCGTGGCCCCTAGGGCCTAACTGTATTACTTACCTGTGTGACTTAATGTATGCTTAAATAAGACTGTGTTGTACTTACCTCGAATCTCATAAAGAGTGCTGAGGGTTTGACTAGAATAAATACATTCTATTTTTATATATATCTGTTGTGGTGTCCTTTCATTTGGTATTCAAGGGATTACATATGGTATAGCAGCTGGCTTCACATGCCATTCAGAGTTTAGCCTAAGACTGCTCTTGTCCATGCTACCACTAGGATAGCTGGTCTATAAGGTTGACTTTACAACCAATCACCATAAGGGTTGTTTGGACTGATACAAGGTGTACACTAGAATCAGTGACATCATATATCAGGCCAACTTCTCACAATGCATGTCTTAGTTCAGTTGTTAGATACACTGATGTCTGTGAGTCAGTCTCTCATGACTGTCAGCAGACTGTTCATCCATGTCAGAGCAATTATATATTTTGGTAGTACAAATACCTTTACCACCAGTATCATGACCCCCTTAAGGAGACCAACCACATACCCCCACAGAGCCATTGCATATTCAATCAGCTATTTCTGATATACACATGAACACTTGATTGCAATACTCCCACATCTGAACATGACCAGACATATGGAATCAACATTTGCAGAATGGCACTACCACAATCCAGGCTTATTGAGGTATCATATTTTTGTAGTGTTACTAATGTGTGGTAGAACCAGTGCAGGAACTTGTAGGAAAGTGCTCCTTTTTGTCATGGTCACCCCCCACTTTTTGCCACTGCTACTCATGTTTTTCAAATTATGTGCACTGGGTCCCTACTAATCAGGCTCCAGTGCCAGTGCGATTTCCCTAAAAAATAAGGTAAAATGGTCAGTTATACACAATTGGCACACACTTTAGCACCCCTGTAAGCCCCTAGTAAGTGGTACCCCGGTACCGAGGGCATGGGTACTAAAGAGTGTCCCTAAGACTCCAGCATGTATTATGCCACCCTAAGAGACCCCCATGCAAATTGCATGCAGGGTGCCATTTCAGGCTGCGTGTCATGGTGCAAACCATGAGTGAAAACACAACATGGCACACTCACTGTGTATACCATGCCAAAGTCACTGCATGGAATATACGTATATCTGAAAGAGACTATTAGTTGTAGATTCCTTACCCTAGAATTACCTCCAGGTGTCACACTGGATCAGAGAATTTCTTTTTTAGCAGTACCCCTGCTCGTCGGTAGGTGGCATCGTTCGACTCCGCGTCGGTGTGGTGGTCGCCGGTATGACGTCGCGGTGTCTACTTAGACTCTGCCCCTGTGCTCTGACATCAGTTCTGTCTTTTTCTGCGCCAGCCAGTGCAGATCCGGAGAGAACATGCCCTTTAGTCTTTTTTGACTAAACTTTGTTCGATTATTGTCAATATCTTTTTCGAGTCTTCGATTCCTGGTGCACGAGGGATGTCCCATCGTGGGACCAGATTCAAGCCCAGTGACTCCTGTCACAAGCTTATGTCGGTCACTGATCTGCACCTCGTGTCTCTTTGGTGCCTGGAGTGCGACCATGATCCGAAGTCGTGCTCCGACTGCCGGGCCATGAACCCGAAGTCTTTGCGGGAGTAATCCTGAAAGCTTTTGGAGGACTGGCAGTCCGCATCGTTTGAGGTCCCGGTCGAGAGGAAGGTCGCGGGACCAGTCACGGAGTCACCACCACTTCTCCCCAAAGTCTTCGCACTCCTCCGGTAAGTCGAAGCACAAGAAAAAGGCGAAGAAGCACCGTCGCGCTTCGCCTTATTCCCGTCCGACGGCCGACACGATGCTGGACCCGGAGCGTCCTCGCTCTCTGACTCCTTCTTCGGAGCCTGCTGGGACGGCTCTGTGCTTCCCTCCTTTGCCCGGAGCGTCCCCTGCCCAGCTACGTGCATTTTACGAAGCGCTGCACAGCATCTTTGGGCATCCCGACTCCGCAGGCGTGCCTTCGGGCTCCATGGACTCAGCTGGGGGTCCTGGGCCTTCGAAGCCGGCGGCCCCTCAGTGCCAAAGGGTCCCCAAGGATCCAGGCCTGGATCCAGATCGGTGCCGGTCGACCTCACGGTACCTTCCCCGTCGCAGATTCTAGTGACAATGCCCCCGACGTCGGTTGCACTCCCAACCGGCGTCGACCCCAGCCTCACCTCTGACTTGGACACGGTGCCAGACCGACAACGCTACCGGCGCCGGATGGTACTTTTGTACCGCTGTTCATCCCTGGTGTTCCCTACTGCCCTGAGTGGCAGCCAGAGGAGGACTGGGAGTGGTCGGTTGACCCTCTAGCAGACCAACTTGAGGAGCTGGACTGGTGAGAGGAGTTGGGTGATGCCAGTGGTCTGGATACCTCCCAGACCTTGGTATGTTTTCTCCCCCTACCGTGGCTACGGAGGAGGGAGCTTCCTACGCTGTGGTGTTGTGCAGGGCAGCTGAGGTCTTGGGCCTCGAGCTTCCTATGGTGGCTGTCAGGACTAACCTCCTGACTTAGGTGCTTCTGCCGTCAGCAGCCTCTTCGGAGCCCCTGCTGCCTTTTAATGAGGCCCTCACTGACATCCTCTGGGCACTTGATCCAAGTCCAGCACAAGGTCTCCTGTGGATAGGATGATTGCCCAGCGCCCGGCAACACTTTTTTCCTCTCCCAACACCCTACTCCTGATAGCTTGGTGGTCCAAGCCTCATCCTTAAAAGGGGCATTCACTACTGCTCCCCCCAGATAGGGAATCCAAGAAGCTGAACCATCTTGGGAAGAAGATGTTTTCTTCCGCCAGCTTAGGACTGTGGTTGGTGAACACCGCATGTCTCTTGGGCCGTTATACACACAGTGTGGGATACTGTCATGCAAGTGCTGCCACAGTGCCCGTAGGAGGCCCGGGCCGTGCTCACTCCTCCGTTGCTGAGGGTCGTGACGCAGCTAAGTTCACCATCTGGTGTGGGCTGGTTACAGGTGACTCGCTGGGTAGGACGGTTTCCACGTCGGTAGCCCTGAGTCGCTACGCCTGGCTGAGAACATCTGGCCTCTCTAGGGATGTCCTATCCACACTTTTGGACCTGCCCTCTGATGGCTGTCGCCTGTTTGGTGACAAGGCGGACAACGTGCTTCAAGGACTCTAGGGCGATAGCCAGATCCTTGGGCCTCACAGCAACTTCTTGCCCCTTGTAGTCTGCCTTTCGCCCCTTTCGTGGCTCCGGAAGGGGTGCCCCACCATGTTCCACCCAGAGCCACAGGCCGCACAAGCTACCCAGCCTATGCGTGGCTAGGGACGTGGGAACCAACGTCGCGGTCTGGGAGCTAGCGGGCGGGCCAGTCCACCAATGCCCCCCCTGCAACAGCCTCCAAGCCTTCCTAGTCCGACCTTTCAGGGCCACCAGTTGCTAGTGGGTGGCAGGATCCGCAATCACCTTCCCCACAGGCACAACATCACGTCGGACAGGTGGGTTTTGCAGATAGTCCAAAGGGGCTACTCCCTCCCCTTCAAGACTACCCCTCCTTCCATGCCACCAACACTCCATCGCATGTCGGAGGATCACTGGGCCCTTCTCCACCAGGAAGTTATGGCTCTCTTGGCCAAGGGAGCTATCGAACGAGTCCCTGTGTCAGAAGTAGGTCGTGGTTGCTGCTCCCACTACTTCCTGGTACCCAAGAAGGACAAAGGCCTGCATCCTATCTTTGACCTCAGGGACGTCAACCGTTTCCTCTGGAAGGAGAAGTTCAAAATGTTAACCTTGGCTCAGGTCTTGTCTGCCCTCGACCCTGGAGACTGGATGGTAGCGCTGGACTGGCAAAACGCTTATTTTCACTTACCAGCGCCCCTCGGTGTTCACGAAAGTGATGGAGGTGGTCGCAGCTCATTTGCGCAGATCAGGGGTTCCAGTCTTCCCACATCTTGACGACTGGCTTGGCCCAGGCTGTCGGCCTCCACCTTCAGACTACGGCGGACCTCCTGCATTTGCTGGGGTTCACCATCAACGTGCCGAAGTGGCAACTGATTCCCTCTCAGAAGCTCCTTTTCATTGGAGCAGTTCTGGATACAACGCAGTTTCGGGCTTATCCTCCCGAGCAGCGGGTCCGGGATATTCAGGCTATGATACCGATTTTTCAACCTCTGTCCCGGATTTCGGTGAGAATGACCCTGAGGCTGCTGGGCCTCATGGCCTCCTGCATCCTGCTGGTAGATCATGCCAGATGGCATATGGCATATGCGGGCTCTGCAGTGGGACCTGAAGTTCCAGTGGGCACAGCATCAGGGGAATCTCTCCGATTGCGTCCAGATCTCGGATGGCACTGCACACCAATTACAGTGGTGGCTAACAAACCAGGATTGGGTCAAAAGCAGATCCCTCTCCCTTCTCCAACCAGAGTTCACATGGTGGCAGATGCATCACTTCTGGGATGGGGCGGCCACGTGGGGGAGGCGGAGATCAGAGGCCTCTGGTCTCCGGCGGAGTCTGGGCTCATATCCACCTTCTGGAGCGCCGGACGATTCGTCTTGCACTGAAGGCATTCCTTCCCTCTATTCGGGGAAGTGTAGTGCAGGTGTTCACTGACACCACCGCCATGTGGTACTGCAACAAACAGGGCGGGGTGGGGTCGTGGACCCTATGTCAAGAGGCTCTCCGCCTTTGCACATGGCTGGAACATCAGGGAATGTCTCTGGTGGTTCAACACCTGGCAGGTTCCCTGAACGCCAGGGCGGACGAACTCAGCCGCAGGTGCATGATGGATCACTCAGAGGTGGTGCAAGGTCTCTTTCAGCAGTGGGAAGAGCCTTGGTTAGATCTGTTCGCCACCAAAGAGAACGTGCAATGTCAGCAGTACTGCGTGTTGGAATTTCCAAGGCAGCACTCGCTCAGTGATGCTTTACGTCGCAAGTGGAGTTGCGGTCTTCTATACGCCTTTCCGTCTATACCTGGCTGTCCACAAGGTGAACTGTTGAGGTGAAAATGTGATCAAGTGACATATTGTGCTTAGTGATATGGTAAAGTGCATATTATGTACAAGGTGATTAATATATGTACAGGGAAAGGGAAGGCCAGAGTAGAGCGAAGAAAACAATGACCCTGCTGCTTTATCCAATTTTGATATTTCGCAAGCAAGGACTTGATCTGGACCAGGAGGTATCGTTGACGTTTCAACCCACTATATGCAATAATGAATAGTCAAAGCGGGTCTTCATCAGGACTGTTTAGGGAAGGGGATGACAGCCTACAAAGAACCAGAGTAATTCCCGGTTTGCTGACCAGGCCAGGCTCTAGTCTGTAAAGTTATGGCCCCATCATATGAATTTCCATATCAATGAATCAGTCATGGAAGCGGGGGGAGAATTAAAACGAGTCCGCTTTCCAGAGATTCAAAAGCGTGCACGGGCACGATTGAAGTGATGATTATGGGTTCACTTTTGGCAAGTATAGCTGGGAGCCAAGATCGAGAGAGAGAGGCGTTGACAGTTACGAATCCTGACAAGCCGCTGCAATCCGTCAGCCCAAGTCATTCTTGTGGCTCCGGATTGGGCACGAAGAGTCTGGTATCCCAAGCTACTGCACTTGGCCATTGTTCCTCCGATCAGACTGCCTCTTCGGGAGGATCTTCTGTCACAGCAGCAGGGGACGGTCCTCCACCCGAACCTGTCCAGCCTCCACCTCCTTGCGTGGAGATTGAGTGGTGACAATTGACGGCTTTCGACCTTCCTCCCAAAGTCTGTAATGTTATCTTGGCAGCCAGGCGTCCCACCACTAAAACGGTATACGCCTGTAGATGGAATACATTTGTGGAATGGTGCACAGCAAAGGCTGTGGATCCTCTTTCTGCCCCTCAGAGGTTCTCCTCTTCATTCTTTCTTTGGCCCAGCAGGGCTCTCCTCTGGGCACCCTCAAAGGTTATCTTTCGGCCATTTCGGCCTTTCTTCGGCTTCCTGATCAGCCTTCTCTTTTCAAGTCCCCCATTGTAAATAGATTTCTTAAGGGCATTACTCACCTCTTTCCTCCTATTCCTTTCGTAATGCCCCAGTGGGACTTAAACCTGGTTCTTAAGTACCTTATGTGTGCTCCTTATCTAAATTCTCATGTAAATACGCACTATCATGGTTATATTTGATTATGAACCTAATAGTGTTGGTGCTTTTGTTTCTCTTATTTTTATTATTTCTGTTAACTTGATTGTTCTACAATAACTAATTTCTAGAAGTACCACCTATATGCGGATGACACCCAACTATATTTGAAAATCTCCACACCTGAAGACTTCATCTCCCTCAACTCCATTCTACAGAACACGCAAAGCTGGCTCACGAACAACCACCTCATGCTCAATACTAAAAAAACAGAATTAATTCTCATCTCCCCACCTAATCACACCCCAAAGATAGAGCAGTGGATGAAACACCTATCCGTCTTTGAATGTGCTCCCCTCATCATCGATTCCGTGAAATCCCTGGGAGTCACCATAGACAAACACCTGGATATGAAGTCGCACATCAGCAAGGCCACCAAGGGAGCCAATCACCAGATGAGTTTGCTAAGGAAACTTAAACCCTTCCTCCCGCAGAGCGACTTAAAAATGGCAGTTCAAGCCTTAGTGTTATCAAGACTAGACTATGGAAGCACCACTCTCTGTGGCCTCCCCAGATACAAGCTGGCCCCGTTGAGGCCTTCACTTAACGCTGCTGCAAGATTGGTATCAGGAGCTAAAAGAAATAGCCACATTTCCCCGACCCTGAAAACGCTGAACTGGCTGCCATATGAGGCAAGAATTCATCTAAAAGTTGCCTGCATGACCCATAAAGCACTACACAACAACACACCCAGCTACCTAGCTCAAAAACTAGAACGATCCGGAGGATGCAGACAATTACGAAGCGCGAGTTCTCTACTTCTGAAACCACAAACCTTTCATAAAAAGAGAATTGGTTGCAGAGCCTTCTCAGGGATCGCCCCAAAGATATGGAATTCCCTACCTCCATTGGTTCGGGGAATCTCTTCCCTTACAGCCTTCAAAAAAGAGGTAAAAATCCTCCTAATGAACAAACTTGCGTCCTAAGTCCTGACCCTATACTGGCTTCGAGCCACCGATATGATCCGCATATTACTGGATACCCTGTGTGGATGGAAAGAGAACACTATTGGTCTGTTTATATCCCAATGCAGGCCTAAGGCCAAATAACCTTATTGTCTGCAATATGACGTTGCCCTCTTGGATCATGTTCTCGTCCACTGGTCTACTATGTCATCTTATACCTATGTTATCTTATACCTTTTGCCTCTACTGTAAGTAATGACGAATATCTAATGCATGTATATTACTTTATCTTTTATGTCTCTTTAACTATATACATACTGTAAAGCGCTCTGATACCCTCGTGGGTCACGTTCGCGCTATATAAAACCTTATAAATATGGTAGCCTTTTGTATAACAACTTCAGGGTAACCTCGATTAGAAAAAGATAGACCCATTTTGACGTCTTTTTACTCAAAATCAGAGTCTTTACTGCATATCCTTTGTGATCTTATTAGTTCTCTAAATGGGATGTTGTGTATCTGATGTACATGGTGTGCTCAACTAGAATGAAGAGTGCTGTTTGCAGATGTTGTCTTCCTGTAAATTCTACTCGTAATTCTCTAATCCTCGGTGTATGGTGTACAATCAAAAAATGTATCATATCGCTAAATTTCAGTTTTAATTCAATATTGCAATTATTTTGTCATATAGTAGAATGGAATTTCTTTAAAGCTAGTTCATCTCCTTTCCAGATAATAAAAACATCATCAGTAAACCTTTGCCAAAGTAAGACATTATTCTCAAATGTCTGTGATAAAGGCCTGTGATGTCATTCTCAAATTCTCACATGAACATCGAGGCACATGATGGAGCAAAATGTGAACCCATCGCAGTTCCTTGTGTCTGATGGTACAAAATGTCTTCTTTATAAAAAGAAATTATTATTCAGAATACAACTAGCCATTGCTAGCAGCATTCTGCTGTGGGATAGCAAGTTGGCTGTTCTACTATTCAAAATGTATTCCATACTATTCAGAACATCATCATGTTAAATACAGGTGTGCAAAGATTTTACATTCATTTTGTCATGAAGAGCATATCTTTTTCCCATGGTATATTGTCTACTCTTGTTAAAAAATCAGTTGTATCTTTAATGTAAGAAGAAGGCAAGAGTTTCACAAAAGGTAATATGTACATATCAGTAAATTCTGACAGCCTCTTTGTAAGTGAGCCATTGCTAGAAACTATGGGCTTGCCTTGTGGATTGGTTAAACTTTAATTAATTTTTGGTCGAAATTAAATCGCCTGGATCTTTGGACTCCGAATGTTCTGATAGTTCTGTTCCTCATTAGACAACATTCCTACACGCTTTCAGTTTAGTAAGAGAAGGGTTAGCTGTTTTTCAGTTATTTTAACCCTGGTCTGGGTAGTCTTCTCGTAACACTGATTATCCAACAACTGCTTGTTGGCATCCTTCTTTTAATCTGTATAGTTCAGAATTCACTGTGGTACCTCCTTTGTCAGCCTTGCGGATAATGATATCCTTGTTTTTGTGAAGGATTTCTAAGGCTTTCTTTTGTTTTCTGTTCTAATTCGGAGATTTCTTTGTCTTTGGCTGAACATGATTCTGTAATTTTAGATAACTGTGTCATTATTTTTAGCAAATGAATAAAGGCATCCTGTGTCGTAATCACGAATGTCTCGGTAGAATGTGGACTGTTTTTCTCATCTCAAATTGGCCCTGAGGAAGCGACTTATGTCGCAAGATAATGTGTTTACCAGTTTTGCATTTTGGTTAAAGATCAATACATTTATTTTTTCAAACAAAGAATCCTTACGGAATCCATTGCCTAATTCATCAGTCCTCAAATCCCAGTCCACTGCTTTCATCACAACCAATCCACTTGTATTCAACCAGGGCTGCATCCTTAAATCTCAAAGTCCCAGTGTATTGCTTCTATAGACTATCATTGGCTCTTTTTTGCACTATTTTCACTTTTAAACTTTACAAACTCTTATTGGATGTTTATTGTTTTGGTCTTATTTCACATATAAATGGTTTCCCTTTATT
This sequence comes from Triturus cristatus, assembly GCF_964204655.1. NCBI lineage: Eukaryota > Metazoa > Chordata > Amphibia > Caudata > Salamandridae > Triturus > Triturus cristatus. The sequence continues at coordinate 376,121,940 of NC_140594.1, read as the reverse complement.
TTAAAATGGTTTGTGGGATTTTATTGTATTTTGTGTGACCTTTTCTACTGTGTATGATCTGCTTAAATACTTTACACACTGCCTTTGATTTTAAGCCTGACTGCTTTGTCAGGTTGCCAGTTATTGAGCACATGTTTATTTTATTTGATTTGTGTGACATCTAGCAGGTGTTGGGTGGCCTTATCCTTTGAGGTGGACACCTGTCCACCCCAAGTTATAATCCACTTTCCCACAGAAGTGAATTAAATTCTAAAATTGAAATGGTCTTCTTTTATCTCTCCAGGATCTGTCGAGCGTTTCCAGCAGCCCAGCTTCTAGCCCGAAAACTAAAATGACCACACTCTCTCCTGCCCAGAGGTCCAACCAGATTAGTACCAGCCACCTGCTAAAGAGCCACATGCAACGAGCTGGGATGATTCTGACCAACAAACAGTCTCAAGGTAACTTTCCTAAAACAAGAATTTAGACCACTCACATATGTTACCCAAGCTCCCAGTTGTTGGATTTTAATGTGTCAGAGTCTCTGTTTGTGTAATTGTAAACCAGGAAGTTGTTAAGCAAATGTGATTTACTGAGGCAGCAGTTTGTATGTTCAACAGCACTGCAGCTCCTTATGGCAGCAGTGCTTCACTGCTACGGCACAGTAGTCCATTGGCTGAGCAGGGAATTGGTAAAGAAGCATTGTAGTGCACCGCAGGGCAGCTTGCCACTGCCAAGGCAGCAAAACCTATTTTAGGAGAACTGTAGCACTTCATAGGACCAAAGGCTGATTTGGGAGCAATGCATAACACTCTACCGTGGAAGCAGATGTTTTTGTTGAGGCATCATGCTCTGAAGCTTCACTGCCCTGACACAGCATTTTGCTATGAAAGGTGCTTCTACAACCGCAGCACTGTAATCTGCTACTGGAAAAGTGGCACTGCATAACATGTTAAAAGCATACTCTTGGTGGTAGCCGGTTTACTATTAATCTGCAGAGATGTAGTCCACTTCGGTGGCAAAACTCCAGTCTCTTGACTAGAAGTATGAGAAGTTGATTGAAGTGGAGGTCAAAATAGTGCGGGTACAATACTGACTGAGTGTGCTGCACTCAAGGTAGGGGGCTATGTACCTTTGTTCTCGGCACAATTTCATTGATGTCTAGAATGTTCAATATTCATGTTGCACCGGACCAGATGATCTGTATACCACAGGAGAGAGGGAGCTCACCCAACACGTGCTGCCTGCCTTACAGTATATTATTTGTTTCTTTGCTGAAGTCATCCAATACACGGTCTTTGCGCTCTCCTGGTTGAGCTGAGATTGCCTTGCCTGCGTTCTTTTGTTCTTATGTATGAGGGGTTCTACTTCATTGCCAAAAAACCTGTTGGAGTTTACAGGTGTGCACATGCATTGCAAAAGCATTATGGTGATGCCCAAATTCTTGGTTTTTTAAAACTTATTTCAAACAGGCTTAATTTCTGTCATAAAATATGTGGCTTTGTGAATCCTGTATATTTATCTTGCGGTCTTCAATTTTCGCTCCCATTCTTCATTGAGGATCTCCTTGAAATTAGCTTGTCTGTACCTTAAAAGGTCTTCTACAAATTGCTGGATAGAGTCCCATAGGGTACAAACATAGTTGCTCAAAAGCAGATGGAGCAGCTTTTGCTGTCTCTGGTGTGAGGAAAAGCTTCATAGTCAGTTCCAGCAAACCTGGAACTAACGGCAACGTGTGTTTTTTTTAAAGTTATGCCATGAAGAGTTACAAAAATTATTTGAGTTGTTACAGGCAGAGTTAATAGTAGGATGAGGAGTTTCACCACAGTTCTCGCCAGGACATCATTAAACGTGTTGATTTCATCAACAGGAGATCTCCTTGAAGTCTAAGAATCTGGTAAAATTGGAGAATAGTGTCTCTTGCTTATGGAACAATGAAAAGGGAGATGTTGCTGTTGTCATAGTACAAGCCACCAGATGTGTACACTTGCCTCCTACAGGTATAGCAATGCCTGGGTGATGCTTTGAATGATGTCTTGAATAATGACGTGAATTGCAGGACTATTCTCATTGTTTGCAGTCCCTTCTTGGTGGTGTAGGTATTGTTCGGAATAACTGTTTACACCTGAAATGGTGTGGTCGATGGGGGTGCTGGCATAGCTGGAGTCTGAAGCAGTGATGGAGCCACACATGGTGGTTGAGCTTCTGGAACCGAGAGGCACTCTTAGATTTTTGGTTAGAAGAACTAGCAGCAGGATATGGTGAATTAGAGTTCTCTACCACAGGTGGCGGAACCTCTAGTGGGGAACAATGTCCTTTAATACTCAAATCAGTTTGGGCTAAAACTCTCCTTGCTTCATTTCCAGATCCTGGAAACACAGTGAGGCATGCAGGTCCACATTGTGTCTTTTGATACTAAATGGTGCTGCAACGTTGTGGATTGTTGTTATTGAATGTCTGGGTCTCTTCGAAGTAGAGTTTTGTCTTGTAGTGAGCAAGCTGTTGATACTGAACAAGTAGTAGCGGTACCTATAACAACATAGTTGTTAACGTTGACACCGAACTGTGCTGCTCATTTCATTGTCTTAATGGATCTCTGTTTGGGGGGTCTTGTGTCCATTTGACTCTATTGTTTATAAAGTAATTCTCTTTTTAGAATGCACACACAAATGCATTTATAACTACACTCATATATGTATCTTAATTGAGGACTACAGCTATACTTGAAAACCAATTTAGTCTGTATGTCCTGCTTGTTTGTCTTACTAGTTTGCTTTCAGTGCTCTTGTATATCATGCCTATATAGATATTTAACTATTGTATTACTATTTGAATCTGTGTTGTGCCATCTATCTTGCAGCCCTATCTTTCTGTCTATATACCTCTGTGTGCCTATCTACCTCTGTGTGCCTATCTACCTCTCTACCTGTCTGTCTGCCTGTCTTTCTATCTGCCTGTCTATCTTTCTACTGTCTCTCTATCTAGATGTCTGTACTCTATCTATCCAGCTATCTATTTCTGGCTTTGCAAGTCTATCATTATATCAATGTATCTGTCGGTTTTCCAGTATCTTTCTGTCCAACCCACTCTGCCTGTCTTTGTTTAGCCTTTCTTTCCGTTTTTGCAAGCCTCTCTATTTATCTCTCTTTTCAGCTCTGTCTATTTGTAATAAATATTTTCAAAAACATTACAAAAAAGCATTAGCACAGGAAAGAGCCTGGTAGCCAACACCAGATCAGTTGGGTGTTTTTTGGTCGTGTGTTAATTTGACCTTTTGATTTTACTAAAATATTGTGTGTGACATAGTTACTTATAGGGATTTTCAGGCAGACTTCATAAGTCTCTTGTCATTTTCATTTTTCTTCCACCCATAGCCCACTTCAGCCAATATCTGACTTCACTGTGAGTTGCAATATGCTTCCTTTTCACAAGGAGCACATCCACACAGAAAGTAGCTTCCTTTAGTGTGAGGGACCAATATGGACCAATAAAAAGGTTTCTTATATGCAAATATTTTGTTTTAGATTGATAAGGGCACGGCAGCTTCCCTAACAAAGTTTTGCAAAAAAACATGACAGAACAAAACAAGAATTACCAATGTCAAAAGGTTGTTGGCCAAGATCAGATCTCTTGGCTTTTTCAATGCTTGTTTCGTTCTTAGTATCCCTCACTACCTGGTGGTGAGGAAAAATGTAAGTAAAAAAAAAAGGAGAAAAAGCCATCTTACCCCCCACTCTAAATAGGGCGGACTGTCGGATGCTTACCTCTGATGGACCGTACGCCGTCAGGCATTTGGAGGAAAGTTTACACCGACAGAGTAAACTTTACTCCATCATTGTAAACCTGCCAGTCTGCCTGACTCAAAATAGGATGGGCGGACAGAGTACTCAGTCACCAATACAACCAAGTACCCTTTCGTCCAAACTTTGAATCGGGCACATAATCTGTAGTCCCACCCTGCACCTCTACCATCCACCAAATGCAGTGCTCAGGAAGATTAGTTAGCGGAGATCCTTCTCCATAAAATTTCTATAGACAACCCGGTCTCCACTCCCCTCACTTAATTGTCTTGGTCTCTGCCATCCACCTACAACAATGCAGGCAATACACTTCCACTGTCTTGGAGGACACACCACTCTGGATATCACTCAAGGGTTTGATTATAAACATAGAAACTGACCTTTAAGCAGGTGGGACAGAAGGCCTCAACCACTGACACAGATAAAAAGCTCTATTAATTTCTGTTGACCACTGTATACTACCACCAACGATGTATGCACTACATTCAAGGCAGGGGCAGTAGACCAATGTCTGTAACCGGCTGGGTCTGGTGGCTTAGTGAACTAATGCGTCCACTGTAGGGACCTGTGTTTGACCTCATGATCACAGGTAAATCCCGACAGGTCAACTCAGCCTTTCATCCTTCTCAGGTCAATAAAATGAGTACCGTTGAGTTGGGTAACCTTAAACATCTGTTAATCAGCGCCAAGATACCCTTGGGTGAACATGTGCTTTACAAATATACATGATATGTTATGAGGGCAAGCTTGGTGCACCTATCTAGGTCATAGGACAGCTCCAGGACCTCACATAGTCAGAGACAGGACTGGGTCTCAGTACACATGCTTACCTTTAGAGTGACACTCGATCCAAAGTAAAAACTCTAGAAACCAGATATGCGTTCATTTGGGTGCTTCAGGTCGGTGAGCAGGCCCATATAACATGAATGAGACATTGTAGTCCCAACAACTGAACTTTCATTGTTTCTTAGAATAAGTAACAGTTGAACTGATAACATGTCAAAAACGTTTCATGAAGAAGTCTGAGTTAATTTAAAAAAATGCTCTACGAATAAAAAGGAATAATTCAGTCTCTGGAACTAAGAGAGACAAAGGAATTATATTTGAAGAAAATGTATTCTTAGTGGTACAAGTAAAGAGTATAAGTTGGCTATCATGGTGCTGGTGATGATGGTTCTAATATACTTTCCATTGAAAAGGTATTTTTTAGTGTAAAATGTAAATCCAGTATTTGTAAAGCGCGAACAATTGCCCGGTGGCTTCAAGGCGCTGGGGGCCGTCGGGAAGATTAAGTGAGCTATTGCCCAGAGTCACATGGGGCTGAGCTGACCTGCCGCAGGGGATTGAACTGTGAGCCCCCGTGCTCTGGAGTCAGACACCCTGGCCGCTGCACCACACCTCTTCCACTGACCCAGTGGCAAATCAATAGCTTACTTGAGTCAGGTAGGAAATGCCAACTGTCATGCAAATCCGTGCAAAGGGGTGGCTGTAAAAAAAAAAAAAGAAGTGTTTTAGTTCAGATATAACATTTTGCTCATGATTACAGTCTTGGATTTGCATCAAATTTGGCATGAAAGTAAAACTTTTCTCAAAGTGTGCTTTTGCTGGTTTGGTGAATTTCCCTTCATTATTTTCTTTTTGGATACCGTTTAAAAACGTTACTGAGCGTGTTTTAAAGGGATAACAGTTTTGTGTAATGTTGCAGTTTCTACTCCTGTCAATCACATACAAATATAAATGGCTGGAGAAGGGCTTGAAAAATATTTTTGGGGACATTGTGAAACCTGTGAATCAGCACTGTCTCGCAATGTTTGCACTGTGAGAAAAAGAATTCCATGGCCCGGGGGTTGCCAACCTTAAAGGTGACCTGAGCCATTGCAGTTCTGAGAGTTACCCAGTAGTGAGAAAACTCAACTGCAATACCAGAAAAAGCACAGGAAAAATGGGAGTCATGAGTCAAAAGGAGATTATGATCACATCAGCAGCCATTTTACGTAGTCAGTTCATCCACTATTTAGTGAAAAATGTGAGCCACATGTGATTTGCACGTTTCACAATAGTTGGGGGACAAAAAAAGACAGCATGTGAGGCAGAGTGATCAGGATGTAGGCAGCGGGGGTTTACACCCAGAGTAGGAGGGCCTGGCCGCAGTGTAGACTTTGTGCTCAACCCAGCCTGTGCACAGCTGAAGGAGTTGCACAGTGGGGTTGGTCTGATGGCAGGGGCCTGAATCGTAGACCCTGATATGCCCAACCCCTACTACTGTGCATGACTGAATAAATAAATTATAATTAAAAAAAAAAAAATTCATTAGGAAAACCACTGAGTTATGTTTTTGGCTCAAATGCGTAAAACCACTCACATTTGTTGTTTTGATTATCATAGCACACAACACATACCATAATTTCCACCATGATTAAAACACCAGTTGCCATCACAGGAACAAAATAGGATCTAACAGGAGAACAATGGTGTGCAGTGTGAGTTATTGAATGTCTTATGAGTGTTGATATTTATAACTGATGAATTTCAGTGGTTTTAATGGTTTGAACTAGAACAATAACTTAATTTTTTATCCGTGGTTTAACTGTAGTCCATCAATAAAATGCTAGGTTTGATGACTGAAGATGTAGATCCAGGTTTCTTCTGTAAAATGGCTATTTTGATAGGTCACTAAGATTGTGGGATGGCAAGCCTTTGAACATAGTAGAGCTTATAGAGCTTATAGCCCTCATTTTCAAAGTGACTCCATAGGTAGCTTCTATGTCGGTTATTTTAAATACTTGTTACTTGGATGGAATCAAAGTGTGTTTTAGTCTTTTAGGCAGTGAAAATTCAGCTGTCCAGGTGGAGGCAAAGAGAAATATTTTTTTCAAAACTAAGACCTAATTAGCATATTTCATACTAAAGAGCCAAGTCAGGAAGTAGATGGGTGTATTTTCAGAGAGGCTTTGTTTAAAGTAATATCATTTATATTTAAAGGGATTTGTTGATAGACTGGGTTTCGCTGAGCCAGAAGAAGGGGTAGCTTGGCCATCTGCTCTCGACTTTCTAGCACTTGCTTTTCACTTAGTGCGTGTTAAGACAATGTCCCATCTGTGCCACAAGTGATTAAAGGACTAAGAGTACGGGACAGAGTTGAAGGGGTCTGAATGGCAATAGTGGGGAGGTGGGGAAGAGGGTTATGGTTGCACAAGAGACAGACATGTCTTATTCTTACCGAGCAATGCCCTTACCTTGCCATTATTCAAGGACGGGATAGGCGTCAAGTATGAGTAAAGAGACTGAAGGACTGAGTACTGTTGCTGCAGCTGTGAGTAATGTGTACCTATTCCATCGGGCCTACCAACTATAGATCCCTTCTTTTTTCTTTAACTATGCTCCGTTAAAGTGTAGTTTTTTGTTACTGGAGGAAAGCATAATGTTCAAAGATGAATAGTCATGTGTCTAACCTTCTTACTGCCGGATGTGGGTGAGGTCAATAGTCAGACTGTGCTTGATCTACCTTTAGAAGGGGTGGTTGATTTAAATGTTATTCTTTTGGTCAGTCAAGGCTGTTTTTCCACTGACCAATTCACTTTCCACATAAATTCGAAGCAGAGTGGCTCACTGGGCGGACAGAGAGCAAAGGTTGAGTTTTCTGTAAACAAGCGTTCTTTACCGTACAGTGTGATCAGTTAGAGGAGGTGGCAGCAATTCAGATGACTGATCTGGCCTGAAGTTGGTCTTGTACTCACTATGTCGTTAGATGGTATTTTAAGACAACAGAGCTTCATATCATTAGAACTGTCATTTTCAGGGAGGTAATACAGTGTGCATGTTTGAACATAACCCTTTCCCATACACAGCTCTACACAGAAGACATGCACTTTAGGTGAATTTTAATGGAGTAGTCAATCTCTTCTTATTTAGATTATTTACGTCTGTACTGTACATCTGTTGTGGGAGACAGAGGTTTGTAGAAGGCAGTGTATGTTAACTCTGGGTGTGGTACCATAGCACAAACTAACTTGGTAGAGTTTGAGCTACACAGACTGTAGGCAAGGTGACTGGTAGTTTTAGCAGACTGACACTGATCACTTAAATTGGATGCTGATGGTGGCATGCTCTGACTGTGTGAAATCTACATAGGGTCTGGGTAATATAGATTGGCAGCAGGTTGTATAGATTTAGCAAGGAAAGTAGTGGTTGGCCCCAGGTGACATGAACTTACTGTGAGTGACCTGCACTGACTATGAGTAAAGTCAATTGGTTGCTGCTAAAATCAACCTGGGTCACTTGGGTTCCCAGCATGTTGCATAGATTTATTGTAGGTAAAGTAAATTGTTAATGGGTGATGTACCCTTAGTGTGAGATTTATATTGGCCATCTGAAAGGTGTGTTAGCAGCAAGTGCTAGTGGCTGTAGGTAGTAGTAGTGTGCAGCAAATTACCCATAGAAATATTAGGTGTCAACACCTAGTCTAGACTGGCCTTAGGTGGCTGGGGTTATGTGCATAGCATGGACTGACAGTTGAGAACGATTTTGCCAGAGTTGGCTCACTCAGTCCAGGGAGGTGTATTTTGACCATGGTTTGCATAAGTGTTATCGGTTGACAGTAGGTTCTGGACAGTGAATATCACAGTGTTGGACTCTGGGTAATTGTTTGTGTGATTCATTTCAGCTCAGTTGGCTGCTTTTCTGAAACAAAACTTGCTGGCGAGGAAAGCTCTTCCTCCTGGCACCTCCTCATGTGTCTTTGGTGAGTATCTCTACTATCTATGGCTCGAAATGGGGTTCTTATCTCCCCTAGTCTCTCCTCATGCCTCTCTTGTGAGTATAAACTTCCTCCTGCTGCCTCCCTAAAATCTTTCCCCCTCTCCTTGCTGCTTTGGGATGTCCTGCACCACAATCTTTCTTTCACATCTTTCTCCTCCTTGTAATGTACAGAAAGCAATTCAAAAGATGCAGTTGTCAAAGTTAATCTGTATCAGCTCTCACAGTGTTTGCCTCATGATTGGTGTGAAAGCTGTTTTTCCTGTGATTGACTGTGAAGGATGCTGCTCTTTACGTGCCTGGGAAGGCGGCTGCATGCTGTCTTGGAGGGCTGCAGCCCTCTGTAACTTTGTGCAGACTGTTGCTGGCACTGACTGCTGTTCCATGACTGCTTGTAAAGCCTTTTGCGCTGTGACTTCCTGTGCCGGGTTGCCGCCCTGAAACTGCCTACGAAGACGTCTGCACCTTATTATCCACAGAGCACTGTCTGCTACTCGATGAAAGCCTCCAATTAGTTGGCTGCCACCCTTTGAATGCAAATTGCAAGCTTTTTCTATCCGAATCCATGCACAGTGCTGGTTGTGCTCTTTTGCTACCTCAGTAGGGTTGGATGTTGCCTTCTGACTGCCTGCATGGCTCTGAATGACACTTTGTGACTGTTGACATAGTACTGACTGCCGGTACTGTGCTGATATCAAGTGACAGTGGACCAGCACACAATGTGTCAAGAAATCCTTGGGATTTATGCCCCTTCATAGGGTGAGGTGCAGGCTCTGGAGCTAGAGGGCCTGATTTCGTGGGGTTTCCATACATAGGCTTTGTACAGTGCTATGAAAAGTATTACGGGGATTAGAAAACTGTTACCCCATGCTCACAAAATCCCATCCAGAATGCACTAAATTTAGGTTTCACCCTAAGGGTAGGAGTACAGAATTGTCGCATATGTTCAGCTAACTGGGTCCATGGTTCCAACAAGCCAAGCTGCCTTCTGATTCTATGTGTATGTACAGTGGCTACTTTTGTGTTGCAGCCTTTATATTCAGGCCTTTTCAGCAAAACAGTTTTGTTCTGTGTAGTTTATTTCTAACTTATTATAGTGTCTTGGCAGTTTTTTTTTTCATCTATACATCATCAGCACTTCATTGAACATGTTGTTCGACTTCAGTCGTAGATCTTGTATTCTTTCTCTCCCTGGCTCTGGAACAGTGGGATGTTTGTGACATTAACCCTGAAAGTTAGTTTTAGGGAATGAGAGCATTTTCATGAACTACCAACCAGGCCAATTTTATTTAACCTGGTAATAAAAATACCAGTGTCATACTTAGGCCTCCGTTTTGTGGTACTTAGTTATAGGACTGTCTCTCTTTATACCACATTCTGGGTACGCATCTCCTGGGAAGGTCACAGCCTCCCAGTGATTGCTGTCTTCTCTTGCAGCGTGCCTATTGAGGGCGATGTGGTTAATTCAGTTGTCTCATGTCTTTGTGCTTGTTTAGTGACCTCGTCTGGCTGCTTAGATTAAGATATCCACTGTCTTTTCTTCTCAGCCTCTATGGTTGTAGCATCCCTTTCACGTTTATCATGTCTCCCGCTGTAGAGAGTCTCAAGGCAGTGCCATGAACTTAAGGGCAGTAAATACAGCATTAAGAAATAAGGTAGGAAGTAAATTAGTGGCAGGTGGGGCCCACTGCAGAATCCGATCCAGTTTGAGGGTCTATATGAATTCTCCATTGCCACGGATGGTGCCATGTTTTTAATGATGCAGTCACATTTCAATCATTTTATATCCATTGTCCAACTCCATTCTGGTTGCCGCCCAGTACTGTTTTACAGTGTAACCCCTGTGGTGGTGTTCTTTATCTGTTCTGGTCTAGATAGATACATTTACCTAGGCCTTTGCTTTGTGATTTAGGATAGGGATACATCATATATTTGTTGTCTCGGCCAGTTGCATACATTGGGTAGCAAGTTATTGCTAGTGGATGGAGCTTGATATGTACTTAAAAGTATCTGAAATGGGTCTATCCTAAAGAATATAGAGTCACCACACACTAAGAAAGATCTGTTGAGCAATGTGTTGTCCAACATCCACTTGACCTGAATTTGTGTTTCTAGTGTTTCTATTAGAAGGGCATAAGACAGAATAGGAAAAAGGAAAGGAAAAAAACTGCACCAAGATTGCAGTAATTACGGCTTGTCATATTTCAGCCCTACAGCCATGCAAGAAAACATTCTAAACCAAGACAGGATTGACTATTCAACAGGATCATTAAGCATGGTGTAAATTAAAAGGAATAGATCAGAAAATTACATGTACATTGTAAAACCTGCTTAGATTTCATAAGCAAACTATATATTGCAGATAATCATGATCCTAATTGCCAGATTCAAAATTATGTGGTTATTGTTCAAGCTTGTGATACTTCATGTTTGTGTTTGAAAAATTACATATAATGGTTTGGGGTCAGTCTCTTACACCCTTATATACAGGACTTTGAACCTATTTTGCCCTCGGAGTCCTTTGACAGAGCACGTCCTCCCCTGCAGGTCCATGCCATTACGATGATGAAATGTTTCAATAGCTATCTCGTGGAATAAGCTGGTTAGTAATTCTGGAAGTCCAGAGTTTTATCTTCCTGTTCTCTTTGTTTCTGTAGCATAAACTCTACTTCATTTATAAAGTTGCTCAATGATGAATCAGTTACAGAGTCTCTGGTTTCTTAAATGTGCATAATGTTTCAACAAGATGGTCCAGGGTAGCTAACAATCTGTATGTACATTTAATTTACGTTTATCACAAATATGATTAAAAATGTGTCTATCCTTAAGTTTATTGCATGTGTGGCTGTAGATACACATGCTTTTCCTACTCCTACCACCTAGTTTTGGGCTCTGATATTTGCAAGTTGTTTTTCATCTAAGAAGTCTTTCTTGTCACAAGATGTGCTGTGACTCCACCCCTAGGTGATAATGCACATGGATACTGACTGCATCTTTGTTTCGGTTTCCTCCATCAGGTTTAGATGTACGCAGAGAGGGCTCAGAATTTGTTGTTTTTATTTGTGTTTTCTCACATTTTTTCTGCCCCATGAGGTTGCATTTCAACACCAATGATTCAGGAAACTAGTTTGTGCCCTGGTGACTCTGTTGCATTGCTTTACTTGATTTTGTTTAAAGGACCACTGACCAACGCTCAATGCAAGAGATGCTGGGGGCCTCCCCACACCATTCGGGCACCTCTTGTCCTCCCTTGACTATCGCCACTGGAGAATGCAGAATAGAGAAGGGTGACACTCTTCCACCATTGTCCCCAGTGCAACTCAAAATATCCATGGGCAGATACCATAATGTATGTAACTTGTGCCTTTCTCCTGATCCTGACAAGGCCTCCTATGAGTCCTGCTACACCTCCTGTTCAAAGAAGACCTTAAGGGACCCACGAGAGAGGCCCTGCACGCATCACAAAATGTACCAACAGGCATCCTCCGAAACTCTTTGGTGCTGTAGAAAAGGAAGAGTACAGGCCCATCCAGAATCCTAGCTGCCCATGCATATTCCAGTTTTTGGAGAAGGTACCCTTGAGTGCGTCAGAACATGGGGGAAAGAAGGATGCAGAGCCAATGCCAAAGACCAGTGGCCTTCGAACTAACATGATGCCCAGGATCATAAGTAGAATGTCATCTCTGAGATCCATGCGACCAAGCCAGGAAACTCCATGGTGAGATAGAGCACTGCTCCCACAGGAGTCTGGCATTGAGCATGGACAGCAAAAATGGCCACCTTCTGGGCCTTTAAATTCCCGTCGCCACAGAAAGGAGGCTTTGGAGTTTTAAGACTTCATCCAAGGGTTTCGACACTCACCCGTCATCGAGCCCTACTCTCTCCAAGGGCATTGAGCATCCACGCCTATGCCACCATCCAAAACCTGTGCCCAAGATCCCTTTGACATCGAAAGCTTCGTCGACCGCTACGTTCGAGGAATTGGGAGTTGCTAATTCTTCAGCGACTGTTGGAGGAGCTCGACACCAGGCAGAAGTGGTTTTTCTTTCGACTTGTCACCGGAAAAATTTCAGCAAAACTAACTCTGCCGAAGCCATCCAAGACTCTTCTTCCTATGGGAAGAAGTACCCTCGTCAGAGGCCCCTCCAGAGCCAAAACTGATGAAACACAGGGACAGGGCATCAATCCCTCATCTTATTCTCCATCTCCATCTCCACCTCATCCTCTGCCTTTTCTACCTCTGCCTCCAGCTCTACCACCTTCCCCAGTACGCTGACGCATACTGCCAACTGAGGGGTCTCCAATCACTTTTTCTGACCCAGGCAGTCCATATGATCAGCCTTTTGACCCAGGGCCCACTGATGACCCTCGGGAAAACGAGGTCAGAACCCATCATCATCATGGTCGAAATCACAGAAAAAAACACTTGTCGGTATCCAACATCACATGTGACACAAGACTCGTCGGGTCAATGAATATGTTAAACTTCAAGATCCTCATCTACATCAATACCATTGACAGTCAGACCCTCGACATTGACGCAAACACCTTCAAAGTCCAGGCCTTTGTCAACAGCGATAGCACCATCGAAGTCGAGATTATCGATGATTGCAATGGCGAGAAGGTCCTTGCTTCTGATGTTGACACCCACCCTATTGATGACGATACAGTCGATACCTACCTTAATGGCTGTCTCATTAACAATGACACCGTCGACTACGTTTTTTTTCCATGCAGTCACTTTTTCGTCCATTCAAGCCTTACCATGCAAATTGTGGGTTCTGATGGGTGAGCTCAGCGACCAGGATTTTTCAGAGACTGCTTATAGTCCTGTGCAGTTAGATGTCCGCCATGTCCTGGAATTTGAAGGATATGTCATGAATGAAGAGGACGCTTACCAAGACTGACTATCAGCCACAGACTATTGTAAATGAAAATCCTCACCAGCCCTGTACCCTTTGCTGTGGCTGTGCAGCGTCTGAAATGTTGCAGGTGCCTGTGACATTTTTGACAACAATCCAACAGATGATGGACACCTTCTAAAGACCATTTCCTCAGTAGTCTATAGGCAGCCAATGCTCTCCCCACCTCCTCCACCACCAGCATCCCACACTCTCCACCTCCAGCCCATTGGCCTCTGACAACCCACCTTCCAAATATAGTCACACCAAATCTGGTCCCTCCAGCCCCTAAGGATATGGGAAACAATGACTCTTTTGATTCATTCTATTGGCAGATGGAAGAAGAGGGCGAATTACTTAATCATGAAGATGTGGCAGAGTGGGTTGATTATATCATACCTAAGGAAGGAGGATAGTTGCCAGTGCAACCGGATTCAGCTCTGGAAGACATAGCCATTTCCCATGTGCTGATAGAACGAGAGGGAGAGACAGACAACAAAATTTCAATCTTCTAATGACCTTCGTGGAGCAACAGTGCTTACTGTATTTCAAAACGTATCCACATAAAGTGATTGTCTATATCTTTACTGTATTTTGTCTGGTCAGAAGTCCTAAAATTGATGAAAACAGCAGCCGCATTGTCAGCAGTGGTGCCCCATCTAAAGGAAGTGGTACTGGGCTTCAGGAAGAGCCTCAGCCTGCCTTACGGGCCACCCTAAGCCAGAATCTGTCAATGCATCTGCAGTTCAGCGGAGGTCAAAGAACCTAATTACGCCTTCCTTTATACCCCTGGACAAGAACATTGCTTTGATGATTTGGGACGCATTGGTTCCATGTTGGCCAAGTCAATCATGGCCACAAACCCATAACAATTCTAGGCTGTTCTGATGACATCTCACCACTAATTGACCTTATACCAGAGAATAAGGAGGATATGCCTAGAACCATCATTGGAGAGGGCGCACACCTTTAGTGGCCATTATTGATGGAGCAATGGTTGCTTTCAATGCATGTCTTTGCCAGTTGGCAGGAGCAGCTATTTTAAGAAGACTGGGTTGGCTGTGATGGACATCCTTCCGCTGGAAGTCCAAGGATAAACTCTGGACATATCTTATCATGGAGGCTACCTATTTAGTATGCATGTTGATGACACCTTACAGAATATTAAAACAGATACAGAAATGGCTACATTTTTCAGAACCCTCCAGTGTTACCGTTCTGATTGTATACCTTTTTGTGGCTCATGCAGATCTCAGACTTATAGACGAACTTTCAATAAATACGGGGGTAAAGGTCTCTCCTATCACCTTCAAATACAACCCAGATAGACCACGGCTATATGCGCAACAGACACCATAGTTAAGGATATGGCAGCGCTTCTGGGTGTAAAAGGAGCGCGTCGCAGACACCCTCCCAAGACCACCAAAACGAGCTTTACTACTTGCAGTTCCCCCCGCCTAATATCCCCATGCCAATGAATAGCGGGAGATTATACCTTTTTTACCCCACATGAGAGTTCATAGCTGTAGGATGCTGGCTCTGTATATACTATACCAAAATGAGGTATACTCTGCACAGAGTCCAATGGAACCCAAAAGGTTGGCAGAGGTAAAAGTTAATAGCACCTTACACTCGATTTGTGGTAGTGTGGTCGAGCAGTAAGGCTTTATCAGAGGGAGGGTAGTGTTAAGCATTTGTTGTACACACTCAAGCAGCAAATGATGTCACACACTCAAAGACTGAGCTCAGACCAATTTGTTTGTATAAAAAAATATTATTTACTTATATTTATTTTCTAGAACCAAGCAAGCCTGGCACAGGTAAGTGTAAGTGATACTTTTCATGGCAAGTTGAACAATACATGCAAGCTGAATGAAAATGACTGTGTTACAGGTATGTAAATACTTTTGAATACAGTGGAAATTACTGTTAGAATACTTTGGATTACTTTTCAGATTACCTTATGGATTACTTTTTCTACTCAGTGTGATATGCCTGGATATCACAGTGGGACATTCCTAGCGAAAAGGTAAGTAAAGCAGTTTTTAGATATTTCCAGTTTTTCAAGTTCTCATACAAAACCAACTCCACACTTAGAACAATTTTCAAGAAAAGCAGTCAATTCAATGCTATGGAAGGAAATTGAGTTATCGGTTTGCAGGTAAGTACAAGTTTGTGCGAGTTGGTATTCTGGGGTTAGAACCAGGGTTCCCCCAGGGTCGAGGATGCCCTCTCAGAACACCCTCAGCGGCACTAGGGCGGCCAGGTGCAGAGTGCTGAGGCCCAATGTTACCCAATGGGGGATAGGCGGCCTCCAGTTGGTATCTGCTCATGAGCAGGCCACAAGGTTGTGGGAAGAAACCTCCTGGTGTTAGGCTCAGGGCAAAGGGGGATCCAGTTTAGGACAAAAAGTGCACCCGCAGGGGCAGCTGGGTGCAGGTTGCTGTTTTGGCGGCTGGTGCCCTGTTGTTTTCAATGGGAGTTGCCGGTTTTTGATTTTGGCTGCAGGCTCGGTCCAGGTAGACTTCCAGGAGAAACCAACAGCTGGGCAAGTAAGTTAGAGGGATTGAGGACGTAGGTGCACCTCGGATTCACTATTCCAGGGCGCAGGGCGGCTGGATGCAGTGATGTCTTTTGAGGTCGGATTTCACCTTACAGGGCCATTCGCGTTTGGGGGGGGTCCTCCGTGCAGAGGCTGCAGGTGACGTCTGGGAGTCCTGGAGGAGTCAACCCATGGTGGACTCATACTCTGGAGTGCTGGGGGGCCTCACTGGGACCGGTGGGCCATTCGAACTCGGGCCGTAGGCGACTGGTGCAGTGGTGGTACCATGCTTTGGGTTTCTTTGTCCTCAGCAAGCTTGGAGTCTTTCTTGGCTGTTTCTTTTGAACAGTGCTGCAGTTCACAAGAGATCCGGTCTTTGTTGAAGGCAGTCAGTCCTCCCAGGGGTTCTGGAGGTCGCTGGCTGCAGGACAAAGCAACGTTTAGCGCAGGATTTCTGGATACTGCAGACAGGCCGACAGGCCGGTAGCGGTGGGGCCAAGTCAGTTCTTCTCAGCAGTCTCCTCTGCGGGGCGTCTTCTTTCGTCCTTCTTTGTAGGTTGCGGGAATCTGTCTTCCTGGTTCAGGGATGCCCCCTAAATACTGTATTTAGGGGGCGTTTTAGGGGTTTCAAGGTCAGTAGCCAATGGACTACTGACCTTAGGGTGACTACACGTGGGGGGAGTGGGCACAGTCCCTAATCCTGATTGGAGAGTGCCTGCCATCCGCAAGATGGCGGGCACTGAAGAGTGAGCTTCACCATGCCTCACCCACCTGAGGGGTGGTGTTGGCAGAGGTGGGCACACCTTCTGGGTTGTGCTAATTGTTCCTGCCTGTCTTCCCGCCGAAAAGGAGGGGAGACAGGAAGGGCCCTGCTCCTGATAGCAGGAGAGGCTGGGGGTCGCGTTACAAAGGCGGCAAGGCCTTTGAAGCTTCCCTGCCACAGATGGCTCTTCTTGGCCTGGGGGAGGTGTGACCACCTCTGCCCAGGAAAGACTTTGTTTCTGGGCTCAGAGAGTGGAGGCTCCCACCTCAGGGGTCCAGAAGCATGTCTCGTGGTGGCAGGCTGGTGTGTATCAGTCAGGGAATCCACAAGAGGCTTGTAATTTTTTCAGGGGGCATCTCTATGATGCCCTCTGAGTGCATTTTTCATTAAGTCCCACACTGGCATCAGTGTGGGTTTAATGTGCTGAGAGGTTTGATACCAAACTTTACAGTTTTCAGTAAAGCCATTATCGTGCTGTGGAGTTGGTAATTACAAACTCCCAGCACCATATACTGTTAATGGTATGACTGCA
The DNA here is from genome assembly GCF_964204655.1 of Triturus cristatus. Taxonomy (NCBI): domain Eukaryota; kingdom Metazoa; phylum Chordata; class Amphibia; order Caudata; family Salamandridae; genus Triturus; species Triturus cristatus. The sequence continues at coordinate 376,104,668 of NC_140594.1, read as the reverse complement.
CTTAAAATGTCTAAGAATTGGTCTAGACACTGTAGGGGTATAGGGCTCATGCACCTCTAAGAGTGGCACAATAAGTGCTGCGGCCCTTAGAGGACTTCCATGGTTTAGGAAAGTGGCTCTGTATATACTATTCCTAAATAGGTACAGTGTGTACAGAGTCCACAGTCCCCAGAGGTTTGGCAGAGGCTAAAGATGGATATAACCTTACTCTCTAAAGTGGTAGCTTGGTTGAGCAGTAAGGCAGTATCAGAGGACAGTGTAAAGCATTTGTTGTACACACTCAGTCAGCAAATGGTCTCACACACTCAAGAACTGAACACTAGGCCAATGTTTTGTATATACAAATATGTTTGTTTTATTTTAGAACCAACAATAGGTATCAAAATATACTATCTCAGAATGAGATGCTTTAGTTAAATACTTTTCAATAGGCAATAGTCTTTTGAGTGCAATAGTTAGTTTGTTGCAATTGGCAACACAATTCAAACACAATTATACATTGAGCTCAATGGGAAATTCTAAGTAAATGCAATTGATTACTTTTAGGATTACTTTTCTAACTCCATGACTGGATCCTAGATTCAGTCCTGGGACAGTTCCTCGAAACAGGTGAGTAAATACGTTTTAGTTACTGTTGTGATTTTGAAGCAATATTTTGGTATTTTAAAAGTTGACACTTAGAAACTTTGTCTAATGAAATCACCAATGTTATCCTATGGGAGGAAATTCACTTAGCAGGTAAGTGGGGTTATTGTTACTTTTTCTAGCTCAGTGTTGGATCCTGGATCCAGCACTAGTGTACCACCTGTAAGCAGTTGAGAGAATGCGTTTAGGTTATACAGGTGATTTTTAACGAATATTTGTAAGTTTGCAAAATCGACATTCATAAACTTTTTCAGCAAAAACCAGGCAATGTTATCCTATGGAAGGAAATTCAAGTTGCAGGTAAAGTATGTTCTCGTTACTTTTGTAATCCAGTGCTGGGCTCCTATGCTCAGTACTGGGACATCTATCTAAAACAGGTAAGAAATTACGTTTTCACAGTTGGTACGATTTTTAAAGAATATTTGTAGTTTGCAAAAATCGACACTTCACAGAAAAACAGTCAATGGTTTCCTATGGAAGAAAATTGAGTTAGCGGTAAGTATGGTTGTAATTACTTTTCAGGGTCAGTGCTGGGCACCAAGATCCAGCACTGGGTTTTCTCCTAATAGCAGGTGAGTATTTTCGATTTCGTTACTCAGTTGATTTTAGGTGAATATTTTAAAGTTTAGAAACTCCACACTTAAAAGAATTTTCAAGTGAAACCAGTCAATGTTACCCTATGGAAGAAAAGTGAATTATCGGCTTTTGGGTAAGTACTCGACTGGCAGAGTTAAGGTTCTGGGCATAGACTCAGGGGTCTCCCAGAGTCAGGTAAGTACAGTTGTTACACCCTCAGCTGCACAGGGGCAGCCGGGTGCAGCGTGAGGTAGGCACAATGTTACCCTATGGGAGGCAGGAGGCCCGTGGTTGATGGCTGCTGGCTAGCAGGCCACGCGGCTGTGCGAGCTGGGCTCCTGGTCATTTGCTCAGGGCAAATGGGGAAGTAGTTTAGAGTAGAAGTTTCACTGCCAGGGCCACTCGGGCGGCTGGGTGCAGGGTGCTTTTGAGCCGTCGGGCGCTCAATGGATTGCAATGGAGAAGCTCAATAACGAACAAAGCCTGCAAGCTCTGGGACGAAAATTCTTCAGGTGCGACCACCACTTCGAGTGGTAAGTTGGGTAGTTGGAAGGATAGGTAGGTACCCAGGAGTTGGGCACAGAGGGGGCCACTGGGCGCCGGGTGCAGGGGTGCCTTTTGTTGTTGGGAAATTTTACCCTTTGTTGATCGCGGTTGGTCTGTAGGCGTCGTCAGGAGCGTCGAGGTGGGTCCCTGGGTGCTGGATTGGGGGTCAGTTGCCGGGGGGGTGTCCTCGTGGTCTTGGTCCACTCCAGCGCAGTCCAGGCTTGGCGGGTGCAGAGTGTGCAGGGTTCGCGGTTCCTGGCTGCTGCCAGGGGTCAATTACTTTCTTTGAGCAGTAACACTGCTCGTGGGAGTCTCAGATGCTTAGAGTCACAAGGTAGCCAGGTCCTCCGGGGTTTGTGAGGTTGCTGTCCACGGGAGATGCCGGGTTTTAGCAGGAGCAGGTTCGAGGGTCGACAGGCCGGTAGGGCTGGACCCAAAGCAGTTGGTGTCTTCCTCTTGTTAGCAGCTGCACGGCAGGTCTTCTTGCTTCTTGATCTCCTTTGCTGTTTCGGAATCTGGATCTAAGGAAGGTAGGTTCAGGGTGCCCCTAAATACTACATTTAGGGGCGTTACAGGTAGGTAAAGGGCAGAGACCACTGGGTCCCTGCCCAGGGGTAGGTATACCCCCTATCCTGCCACTCTCCTGTGGGAGGGGGGCAGTGGCCTAGTCCTGATTGGGCAGAGCCCGGAGATGTGCTTCACCTCGCCTCCCCCACCTGATGGGTGGGGTTGGCAGAGGCTGGCACACCCCCTGTCGTTCCTTGGGGTTTCGGGCCATTCTTCCCGCCAGAGTGGGGGTTTCGAACCGGTAGGGGCCAGTTGCTGAGTACAGCAAGTGGCCTGGAGAAGCTCACAAAGGCGGCATGCCTTTGAAGCTTCCCCTGCCCATCCTGGGGGAGGAGACCTAGCACCTCGCCTAGGATGTGCATTGTTGCAGGCCCAGGAGAGCGGATGGCTCTCTACCCAGGGGTCCAGCAACATATCTGCTGTGTGGCAGCGTAGGTAGCCCCTCAGACAAGACGTGGATTGTAGGTTAGGTTCAGGGGGCATCTCTAAGATGCCCTCTGTCGTGCGTTGTACATTATATCCTGCACTAGCATCAGTGCGGGTTTAATGTGCTGAGAAGTTTGATACCAAACTTCTCAGTCTTCAGTGGAGCCATCATGGTGCTGTGGAGTTTGTGTTGACGATCTACCAGCACCATATACTCTTGGGTACCTAGTGTATCATTTACCAGGGGCTGACATGTGGCCGGGCTTTGCCAATTTGGGTTTAGGTTTCAGCACAGTTTTTAGGGAAGGAACATAGGCCCTGGGCACCTGATTGGCAGGAGTCCAGGGCACACTTAGTCAAAGTACATTCAGCAATTCAGCAAAAAGTGGGGGCATACCATTCAAGAAAGATGGCAATTTCTCACACATGAACACAGTGCCCTTGATATCCATGGTACCTTTTACAAGGGACTGGCATGTGGCCAGAAAGGTGCCAATTGGGGGTCCACGGTACAGTTTTGGGAATGAACACAGGCCCTGGGAACATTATTGTCAGGGACCCAGGGCACATCAAGTCAAAGTGCATCAGTCTGGCAAAAAGTGGGGGGGTTACTGCAACAGAAATCCAGCTTCCTACAATAGCAACAGACCAAGGGGACATGCAGACTGTATGCTCAGGTCATACTTTAGAGTTTTCTTCAGAAACCACCCGTCTGCCCAACCAGGAAGGAACATCATTGACATTTGCAGGAGCGGCAGCAGGAAATTCCCCATTTCTTCAAGAGCCCAGAGAAATTGAGGATTTTATTCTAGGTTCTTACTAATAAAGAAGAAACAGGTCAATGGGGGCTTATCGTACCCTCAGGAACTTGAATAAGTTTCTCAAAAACTAGACCTTCACATGGAATCACTGCTAAACATCCTACTGATGCTACAGAGAAGCGACTACCTGGCATCCCTGGATCTTCAGGCCACATATTGTCACATTCCAATTCACTGGAATCACAGAAAATACATCCACTTTTCAAAGGTTGTGCAGCACTACCAATTCCATGCGGTTCCTTTTGGCCTCTAGTCGGTGCCACAGATTTTTACAAAGTGCCTAGCGCCAGCTGATGCCCTTCTCAGTTGACAAGGTCACTAAGTGTACCCATACTTGGACGACTGGTTCGTCAAAGCTCCATTAATTGGAACAAGCAAAGGCTTCTACGGCCTCATCAGTCACTTACACAGTTTGGGTCTCACTCTGAACACTGAGAAGTCTTCTTTGGGAACCCCACATGGAAATTCATTTCTTAGGAGTGTTACTAGACACCAATTGGGGAAAACGTTCCCATTGCTGGAAAGAGTGGCGAAGCTGAAGGTCATTGCAAATAATCTGTCTGCCAAGCAATCAGTCTTGGTTGGACTCTACAAATCTCAGTTATGCCTGATGTCAGCGTCCATAGGTCTTATAACCTTTTGCAGGCTCCGAATGAGACTTATCCATGAAGAACAGAAAGCTCAATAGAGACAAGTAGGCTTCTCGTGGGAAGACATGGTCACAGTCACAAGCTGACTGAAGCAAACACTGTTCTGGTGGAGATTCCACACAAATCTGAAGACTGGGCTCTCTTTTCAGCCTTTATCAGACAGAGAAGTGTTGGCAACCAAATCGTCTGTCGAGGGCTGGGTAACTCACTTGCAGTAACCGTGAACCAGAGGCCTTTGGTCAGATGCAGAAAAGATGCTCCTTATAAACATTCTGAAGCTTTGACCATAAGTCAGGGCCTACAAGCGTTCCTCCCAAGACTAGCAGGTCAAGCAGTCCTCATCAGGACAGCCAATATGACGTCAGTGTTTTACATAGCCACGCAGGGAGCAATGCCGTCCTGACTCCTCGCATAAAAAAAAAATCGCTGCTACTGTGGATTGGGTCATTTAGCAGCATCGGCCATGGAACATCTACCAGGACACCACAATGATCAGGCAGACTTGTTCTGCCAGCAACTTTCAGATTACCAGAAGTAGGAATTCCACTATAAACAGTCAAATACATCTTCCAAAAGTGATGTCAGCTCACGTTGGATTTGTTTGCCACCCGGAAAAACAAAAAATGCTGGTGCTACATAAGCAGAATTTGGCAACCAGGGACTATGGGCAATCCCCTTTCGATCAGATGGGCCAACGTCTTTTCATATGCCTTTCATAAAACTGTTTCTAAAACAACTATTTAGAGCATATTCACCTAAATAATCCTGCTTGAAAGCATTTTGGGGCTGTGGTGTGCCGTTTTAAAAAGACGGAGGAGATGACACAGTTTCTTGATTTGAGGGGCTCGCTACCCCGCCACAGCCCGCCGTAACTAAGTGGCGTGGATCCATCGCGACTGAATTGTACTGGGATATATATATATATATATATGTGTGTGTGTATATATGGATGTGTGTGTGCGTATATATATATGTATGTGTGTGTGTGTATATGTGTGTGTGTGTATATATATATGTATGTGTGTGTATATGTGTGTGTGTGTATATATATGTATATATATATATGTGTGTGTGTATATGTATGTGTATATATATGTGTATGTGTATATTATCTACTGGCGGTCGCCAGTAGATAGTTATAGTTAGGACCGAGTTTCCATAGGAAATCTCAAAATTCTATTTTGAATAACATATATATATATATATATATATATATATATATATATATATATATATATATATATATATATATATATATATATATATATATATATATATATATATATATATATATACACGTGTATATATATATATGTGTGTATATATATATTTTGTTTGTTGTTTATATCCTCGAATGCCCCTGTGAGCTTCGGTATGTGGGAAGTACCAAGCTGCAGGGGCACAAGAGAATTTTACAACATATTAGAGCTATTAAAAACAAAGACTCACTGTACCCGGTCGCCTGACATTTTAACGAATTCCACCAGGCAGATCCAAAATATTTGAGGTACTATATAATTGACTGTGTACCTTTTAACAAAAGAGGGGGTAATAGAGAGAAAACCCTCCGAAAATTGGAGACCAAATATATTTTAGAATTGGATTCCAAGAATCCAAACGGTCTCAACATAACTGAAGATCTACACACATGTCTTTAAAACATATTATTTTAAAAGTACCACTCAGTCTGTCTTGGCGCGCTCTCTTTTTTTCTCCCCCCCCCCCCCTCTCTTTCTCTCTCACTCGCTCACTCTCTCTTTCTCTCTTTATATATACACATTTCTGTTCACCCACATGGCTATGGTCCTATCTGGGTTAGTCTATCATGACTCCCAGGACACACAACACTATGCACTTAGCATGCGAAATGAGAATAATATCAAAAAATTCTACAAGATGGGTACTGTAGAAAATTACAAGATAACATCTCTCTCACGGCAAACCCAAAAGTTCATTTTAAGATAAAGGCTTTTATCTTATTTTAAACTTCCCTTCACTTTTACAATTCCCTTCACTTTTACAATTATTGTTTCACTCCAATACACACCACTAACGGCAGAGGCTTCTGCCGATCTAGTATGGGTTATTGCACTAATACCTGGGGCGAACCAGTAGGGTTAAGACATACAGCTATAATTTAACAGAAAATAAGTTGTGCACAAGACTCAAGCTCAGCAATATAATTTTATACACAATGAAAGAGATGAATTAATGTATATGTTAATTGACATTTTACAAATGACTTTTAGATTGCAAAGATATTTTCTCAATTAAAAAAAAAAAGAAAAAAAAGTGGGCATATAATAATGATCTCTTTGCATGTTTACATATTTATTTATTGAATAACAATTTGCTCAATACATTTTGAAAGGATGAATATTTTGAATTCATAACAGATGTAGTGCCATTGCAAAGACAGTTGGTATCGATTTTACTCAACTATCGTAGATAGATTTTATGGCATTTTAAGGTCTATTTTTGTATAACTCTTATTGCATTTCACATTGGTTTTGCACAAAATGGTATTTACACGATGACTTTAGACAATTGTTTAAATTGCTGTACAAACTATACATATTATGCAACCAACAATATGATTAGATTGGTGCCCGGTATTGTTGTTTTTCGGGTTGTTTTGTTTTGTATTTAAAAGTGGTATTTGTTTACATATTGCACTGTCACTTTAAGATGTTTGAAAGAAAAAAATGGGAAAAAAATGGTATAAAACCAGTCAGGTGGCTTACCTACGTGTCATGTGATCAAGGCTCCCTGGAGCCGAAACGCGTAATGGCTGACAGAGTTTGGAGACAATAAACTAGATTCTGTGCATCTAGCTGTGGTCCGTGCTCCATTTGTGTTGAATCGATATAGCCGCTGTGCAGTGAAGTTTTCTGGATATATATATATATATGTGTGTGTGTGTGTGTGTGTGTGTATTTATATATGTGTGTGTGTATACTCGCACATATATGTGTGTATATATATGACAAAAAGCAAGAGACCCATGATGCAACTCTTTTTCAAGCCATTTTGTAGTACACTACACTTAAGCAGATTTCCTCCATCATTTTTTACACCCTTTCCAATGCATCAGTATGCAGATGCTAGACCATAACTAAAAGTTATTTTGGGGTCCCAAATTTGCCTATCTCAGGTCTAAATTGTGTTTGCTCAGTTGGCAACAAGCTACTAGTCTGGGCCCAATATTTTAAGGCTTCAAGTACCAAATGAGAATATATTTTAGACAAAGAATCCATCAAATAAATTAACCAGTAGCAGATGGATATTCTACTTTGTGCTTAAAAATGTGCTTAATAAAGGAACCTCTCCAAGAGTGTTAATGTTTTAATAATAAAGAATCTATTTTAATATCAAAATTCTGAACACCTTCAGGGTCTGGCTCTCTGCTCTTGCATATAGTTTTAATGGACTCTAGGGTTTTTGCCATACAAAAGCTTCTTTACAATCTTATGGTATATAATAAAAGACTCCTGTTCTCTCATTTTCCACCAAATTTGATAATCTTGACATTGCTGTTCACTAATTTCCACTGTACTTTTTAAATCCATCATTAAGATGACTGTGGAAACGAATTCTAAAAGCCAATATGATTTTTCTCTTTAACCACTGCTTATATGATTTCCCATGTCCCTAGAATCGCTTCTTTATTTGCATATTAAGTAGGTTCTGTACTTATGTTGTACATTTTTGTAAGTTAGTAACAGTGCATACTCAAGTGCACAAACGTATTTTCGAAGATACTTCATAAGAAAGTAATAGTCTGTTCTTCAGATCTTATTGGACTATCCTTTCTCTTAAGTCAGGTCTAGCAATGGCACATGTTGTTTTTCCTAGATTCAAGTAATTATCTTTTCATTATCTTTAATCGTCTTATGTTCATTATGAAATAGCCCCCTTTTTAGGTCTCGCCTACGCAGCGCGCATGTGCTGCATAGGAGGGCCTTCAGCCGTCGTTCTGCTCTTTTTCAAGCAGACACTCGTGCTTGTGGCGGCATCCACCTTTCGGGAGCGTGCAGCGGCGCACCACAAGCACGAGTGCAGTGCTTGAAAATGAGCAGACTGCGCGTGCACGCACGCACGCACCACTCCCGGGCTTGTTCCTTCCATGCACTTCCCAGCAACACATGCGCGCGCACCACTCCCTGTCCTTTCTTGCAGCTGTCTTCTACTTTCTCTTTCCCTCTGTATCTCTCCGTCTCTCTTTCCATATATTTCTTTCCTCCAAGGGTTCACACTTTGTCTCTCCCTACTCTTCCAATCCTTTCCTCTCTCTCCGCACGCTAGCTCTATTTCTATTTCTAGTACTTCTTTTTTTAGGACTTGTGCCTTGCCTATGCCACTTCACAGGCCCCTGTGGAGTGGGAAGAGGTAAAGCAGGGTCACCTCAGATAGTTGCTAGGGTTTGGCAAAGAAGCACGTCACATTTCTGTGAGTAGCTTCAACAACTCCCAAACGTTTTTTTTACCATTTAAAAAAATATATTTTGAGCGACTGGCGAGTAGAATAGAGGAAATGGCTCTGATTTGGAAGAAAAGACTACTGCGACATGTTCGTCTATTTCCAAATTAAATCATGATATTGCCAAACAGCTTATCACCAGCGTCGCACCCCATTTTTCCATTGGGGAAAACGCTTGAATATATATTTTTCTTCCGTGAAAACCCTTGTATTTTAGAGAACTGATGACATCCTTTTTTTCCGACGTCCTGTTACTCCCTTGTAGCAGTTGCCAATTTCGTCCTACAACTAACACACACTATAAATCGTAACCTTTGAAGTGCCGGTGGTACTGCTAAGCACGGAGCTCAACAGAAGGGCAGTGTCGTACAGGGCAAAGTTCATGATGTATACGTGGTTTATTTGCACTCAATCTTATTTTCAATAGCAGAATGTAATATAAAAGCGCAGTCAGTGGCAGTGCAGGAAAAACAAACTACAGCAGGACACGTTGACAACAAAGCATTCATCCCGACATGAACAGGATTAGAAAGTGGTCTGACCATGTAAGAGGAAGGGGCGATGCTGTGGTCAGATTAGGATGATTGGTGAATAATAGGTCCAGCGTATGGCCAGCCAGATGAGTGGGGCCAATAACCCGCTGGGTCAAATTGAGGCCCTCCATGGTGTCTAGTAGCAGCCTCGCTTTGGTGCTGGAGGTGTCATTCACATGTAGGTTAAAATCACCCAGAATAGTGAAATGAGGGTGTTTAAGCGATAGGTCGGCAGCTGTAGTGTAGAAGTCAGTAAAATGTTGGGGAAGGGACCGGGGTGGGGGGGTGGGGGGGCGGTATAAGAGAATACCTGCCAAAATTTGTATTCGAAGCTTCAGAGATACTAAAATACATGGCTTCTAAAGGGCCAATGTTAGAAACTTTCCTAGAGGAGATCTTCCAGCCTGGGCGTAGAATCACATCGATCCCACCGCCCACCTTGGTGCTGGTGCGATTAATAACCACAAAGCGATAATCAGGCAAGGTTGAGGGCAGGATTTGAGGAGTCCTTTACCCAAGTTTCGGGGAGAAACATTAAGTCCCATGCATGAGTTGCCAAATATCTCCCGAATGACGGGGTAGCGATCTACCATTAAGCAGGCAGGCTTTGAGGAGGGGAGGGGGATGGCACGGACGGAGCATTAGGACCTGGCTTAAAAGAGAATAGACAAGTGGCACAATTGAAATGGGCCTTGGAAGACCCCGATAATTTACTTAGCGTCAGGGCGCTGCAACCCTTATCTTTGACTTCAAGTAATTGGGACATGGTCCAGTGTATTCGTGCTCCTGCTGGGCAGCCAGCAGCGTGGCTGGTGCTGGTCACGGAACAGGCACTGACGGGCACAGACGGGCTTGCCTTTGGCGTGCCAGTGGTGCGCCCGCTGCGCGCGTCTGCTGTGCGCATCCGCTGCGCGTTGGAACTGACATGGCTTTAAATAGCAGCTGGGCGCTAGAACGCGAACCCGCTAACTCCTCCCCTAAGCGAGACCAGAAGCAGAGAGCCCGGCAGCCCTCACTACCCTCCACAACAATCGGGCAGCCTGTGGTGGACCGGGGTTAGGGCTAAGAAGCAGAAATGTAAGGGTGAGTAAGCTTGTAGCAAAGTGCAATCCAATATACAGTATACAAGTGTAAAAGATTAAAAACGAACAGAGTCCTTGACAGGCAACGCAGCTGGCACGAGTAACTTACAACTTCGCGTATCCTATCAAGTGATAGTAGTGATATTTAAGGAAGGGCTTGATGAAAATACAAATAGTGTGTTGGTGTGGTTCCTATTTAGCTTGTCAGCTGGGTTATCCTTAACTGCAGATACCCTAAACCGTTATGCTCTTGTTTGTTTCTGTTATAAGTAAATCAATCTGCAATTTTGAGTAAGGAGTTCTCTAAGGATAAAGAATCAGATCGGTCAGATAGGACCAAATGGGCCCAGGGGAACCATTCCAAGACCCTGATCTCGAGGATACCACATCTTATAATGCAGAGGCTCCAGAGTCCGTCTTCAAGAACATTTCAGCAACACAAAAAAAAGCCTAAGTGAACAATGCCTGAGGAGAGTAACTCCTCTGACCTATATACCTCATAACAAAGGTATTTAGACTCTAGGTCCAGAAATTAAGCTTTCATGTGGAAACCATCAGCAGTTGAAAAGCTTATTAATAAGAGTGGTTCCTGGGGTTCCAAGGCGCAATTAACCAGTAAGGGCAAATAAGCCGACACTGACTCGAATTTGAAAGACGATCGAAAACAAAAGGTGACAAAGGACAAGTATGCTCATCTACCTCTGACAAAAGTCAGCAGCAAATGTCAAACAATAACCAGAAAGAGCCTGTGTCAAAAAATAAAAATGGTGGCTTGAAGCTAAAGTTCCTGCACTTAAACAAAATATGAAAACCTTTGCTGAAGTTCATACAAGATAACTACAAAAACTGCTTAAGATCAACATGCTGAATATGAAAAGAAATTCTTACCCATCAAGGCCTTCACCTCTGCTGATTTTTTGTGTGTACTCCATATCAGTCAAAAACGCGGCAAAGGCTTATGGGTTGCAGCTAGGTGAAGAAAAGTAAAGTCCTGTTTTTGTTTGTATTTATTTATTTTTACTCATGATGCTAAACACGCTACAATGAAGAAAAAAATCCATTCCTTTCAAGCCTCCCAAGTGGGCTTCAGCAGGGGAAGCAGATCTTTAAAAAATCTGCTCCATCAAAGCCTTTGAAATACAAAAAATACATTAATCACAAAACACTATGGGCCATATGTAGGTAGGCTAACATTTACCACTTCATAAATACCGAATTTTACCGATTCGGTATTTATGAAGTGGTAAATGATATGTAGGTAATCCATCGGTAATATTTACCGATTCGGAATGGGTCGGTAATTTAGAATCGGTATTTACTGATTCAGTAATGTGGGCCAGGAGGCCCATAGGAATCAATGGGAAGCCAGTTACCATTACCGAATCGGTAAATACCGATTCGGTAATGGGGGGAGCACAATCAAGGGTGGCAGGGTGTCACAGTGACACCCTGTTGCACCCCTGATTCCTGCATGTGTGCACATGTGGCACACATACATGAGGCATGTATGTCTGCCACATTGCACACTTCAAAGTGCACAAAAATGCTTTTTTCCTGCTATTCGTCATTTACCACCAACTTTTAGTTGGTGGTAAATAACGAATCCCCACAACACCCACACACTCCCCCTACATATCATTTCAGGATTCGGTATTTACCGAATCGGTAAAATTACCGAATCGGTAATTTTACTGATTCGGTAAATTACCGAATCCTGAAATATGCCCCCTACATACCAAAAGCCTGAATACCGGTCGGTAACTGGATATTTACCGAAAATCAGCCGTTACCGACCGGTATTGGGCTTCCTACATATGGCCCTAAATGTAAGAACCAGAGCTAGTATGACATGGCCCCAGCCCTACCGACCTGCCTGCAGCTCAAAACCCCCTGCAAAGAAAATAACGGCTCCAAAAAGGATCAGCAACCTCCAGACTTGTTGAGGACTGATCCCTAACTTCAATAAAGAGTTGAGGCTTCCGAGTACAGCGGCCCTGTCCACAGAAGACAATTCAGACCCTGCGAAACCAAGAAACCCTGCTCCAGGACTTAACCTCTACACCCGTCGTCCACGACCCGCGTCTAAAGGGTCCACTGGTCCTGAAGTGTTCCTCAGCGGTCCTTACCTCCAAACCATCGAGGTGTGCCACCTCCAAATTCCAGTGTCGACGCCTGCAGCCTCTTCGTGGTGATCCCCTCCTCAACCGCTACCTTACAGTAAGGAGGAATCCCGACACCAGAAGACACCCCTGCAGCCTCCGGCCCTGTGTCCTGTCGAGCAGTTCCAAAGGAGCCCTGCCGTCCTCCGGCATCCAAAGTTACTTACCTGGCTGTTGGTTCCCCTCGTCTGGCTTCCTGACAGACGCCTGCAGCCCAAGACCAATTTCGAAGCTCTTCATAGAAAATCCTTGGGCGCCCGACGCTGCGTAAGCATTCTGCACCCTGCCGCCCCTGTGCAGCTGGTGGTGCAGTTTTGGTGCTGCCTTAGGTCCCCCTTTGCCCTCACCTAAACCCTAGGAGATCTTAGTCCTAGCCCAATTGGCCTGCCCGTCAGCAGACTCTAACGGATGTGCCCCTAGTCCCCATTAACTAACATTGGCACTCCTGCACTCTGCACCCAGCCGCTCTAGTGCTGAGTGCAGAATTGAACCTTCGGGGTACTACCCCCAAAAGGACCACACCAACATGCTTTTAAACTTACCTGCAATTGCTAACTTCATTTTACCCATAGGATTGCATTGTGTGGCTTTTCTCTGAAAAATGTCCTCATGGGTGAGTCTATTTTGCAACAAAGTAACTTAGTGTCTACAAATGAATTGTCCTGCTTACTGATGAACTGCAGTGCCTAAACTGCGTTATTAGTTTGTTTTGTACTAAGTTTGAAAAGTAACTGTAAAGTAACTAGAATGCTTGTAATTACTTCAGATTACTTTCTAGAGAGTTTACAACCCATTTTCTCTGCTGCAAAGTAACTTGTATGCTTCTACAAAACCAGGACTCACCTTATTTTGAAAAGTATTATTGTGTTGAAAGTATCACTTACCTGCTAATAAGTAAATCTTGGTTCTAGTAATACAAATAACAAAGTAACAACTTTTTATACAAACAATTGGTCTGGATTCAATCTTTGAGTGTTGGCATCATTTCTTTCCTGAGTGTGTACAACAGACACTACCCTCTGATAAGCCCAACTGCTCCATCACACTACCACAATAGAGAGTACGCTTTTATCTACTTTAGCCTCTGCTATACCTCTTGGGATCCACTAGACTCTGTACACACTATACCTTACTTTGGTATAGTATATACAGATCCAGCTCCCTACAGGGACATATTGCTCACTTTCCAGGAATTACATGGCAAGACAGTGCTCCACAATGGGCAATTTGTACTGCATATGAGGATATTGATGTCCCTTAAAATGTTCTGGAATATTTTGGGTGATGGGCCTAAAAGGCACTCTGTTGTTCAAATGATTCTTGTGGCCCTGAAGGTTGACAAACCGCGGATTGGGTCAAGAGGGATCCCCGTCCTGCTTTATCCGGACAACGCGGTTCTTCTCGCACCCACACCCAAAGGGCTACAGGGCTTGATAGACGGCTTTGTATTTAGACCTGTCCCCCAATCTATCCAAATCGTATATCATGGAAGTGGGGAAAAAAACAAACAAAAAATACGATTATTTTATTGGTTCTCATCGTCTGGAAAAGGTGCACTCACGCCTTAACTTTAAAGCTCTATTAGAACAGAAATGTCGCATACTAGCGAGCTGCTCCCGGTCAATTATGAATTTTGCACGAAGGCTGGGGCGTTGGTCCCCAGAGCAAATATTGAGACTGTACAGCTCTATGTGTTGTGCCAAAATTCTCTATGGAAGTGAGGTATGGGGTTTCATTGATAAGCAGCACTTACAAACCGAAGAAAACAAGTATCTTCGGAGTCTACTCAAGGTGCCCCAGAGTACACCGTCACATCTCATTCATGAAGAATCGGGTGTTAGTTATCTTGGACACAGGTTGGAAGTCAAACCCCTAACCTGCTGGGCCAAAATTTGGACAAACCCAGAGGCCTCATTTAGCAAGCAGATCATAATAGACTGCCTTGCACGTGACCGGGGACTGCACATCCCCTCAGATGCATCAACTCTATTCTGCACTGTAAACTTTTTATGGCCAGCTGTCAGACTTCGAAACACAAGAGGTACTAGGTGAATAAACGTGGTACCTAGTGCGACTCTGTTAAAGGCCTTAAAATGAATTTGACGAGGGGAATGGTTCGCCTAGTCCAGGAGGGATTGAACATACACTTATTTTAGGCTGTTGAATTGTTTTGCATTTCTCCTATTATGTGATGTACCCCTTCTGAATTTTTGTGATTGGTGAGGCTAGTCCCGTATTGGCCCTAAATATGAATTTTATATGTTAAGGGGTTTTTATTTATGGATGGACTGAGCATGTATTATTCTCACTTGTTATGTGGCCTGATTTTATTATGATCTATTTTATTTGCACTTTTATGGTATTTTTATATACCAAATAAAGTATTTTGAATTGAATTGAATTGATTCATGCGGTAGGGGACTGGGGCGTCTAGTTAGCTAGCAACATGGGTCAATCTTGAAACATACTGGCTCACCACTAGCCCCAGGTAGAGGGAACTGATCAGGACTGAGGGTGAGTTTACCAATAAGGACTTGCTAAAAATATCCCCACATAGTCTTGTGCAATGGTGTCTTCAAACTCATACACATTTTAATATTTTGAATAGGGCTTATATAACACCCTGTAAGATTAACTTCCAATATTAAAAAGGGTAGAATGGTACCTAGATTCCTGGACCTTGCCCTACTATTGGCAAAGAGATGGATCTCCATGAAGGCAACTTTCTAGACCTCTCCCATTGAGTAAATCTCGGTGGCGAGAGAAGAAAAGGGACTGAGAAAAACCCTACTTGCGACAACATTGAATTGTTGTACTTGCACAACTGAGTGCAAATACAACGATAAACCTCCTTGATTTGATGAATAAATGTTGCCATCTTGGTAAATACGAGGCTGTCCCACTGATGGAGTTACCTTTCATTCTTTTTCTTAATGTAAATACTGAATATTGATTCAGCGGCACATTACAATATGGCCCCAGATGTTTCCCATTGCATAGTGGTTGTCTTGTTGTCCACAATTTGATTATTTTCTGCTGTATTTTGCAGTCTTGTCTGCCGTTGAATTGACTAGTCTTTGTCAGCTCTGATTATATTTCTGGCCTTCTTGGTAATTTGGGTGTGAGGGGGTGCGAGGAGAGGGAAGTACTTAGGAAGGATTGCCGTCAAGAAGCTACTGTATTGTTACTCTACTCTGGTTAAGCTATTATGACAATAGAACAGCATTACCTGAGTACAGCTTTATGTAATGGTAGAATTTGTTGGAACAAATGCTTCATAACTGTAATTGTAATGCCTGAATGCATATATAAAATGAATAACCAAAATACATTTGTGGTAAATAAAAGGAATAAAGGTACAAGAGAAAACACGTACTTCTGCTGCAACAGTCCGTTTAAAAACTGATGCTTAAGAGAGCAATTGAAAAGTTACCTCACAAAGAATGAAACGAGGGAATGTACTGGGTGCACGTCTTCAAACAGGGCCTTACACTAAGATCAATGTTGGACTTGATTTTTCAAGACTCAAAAGATTCCAGATGAAAACACTGTAAAGTGTAATTCCTTGCTAGAAAGGCTTCATTGTGATAGCATACCTCAGTCATCCACTTTCAAATTCTGATGATCTAAAAACATTGAAAATAATGACGGTGTACACGGTCATCTCAAATTACTCAGTTTCTGTTTAAAATCCACACCAAGAGTATTCACCAAGGGCCTCATGTAGGTAGCGAAATACCGGTCGGTAACGGCCGATTTTCGGTAAATATGCCGTTACCGACCGGTATTCAGACAAGTGAGATGTAGGAGTCCAAAAACCACTTTTCGGTAAATATGAGGCGGTAAATACCGATTCATAGTTACCGAATGCTAAAATACCGATTCATATTCACCGAATACATAATTAACGAATCGGTAAATATGAAGTGGTAAATATGAAGTGGTAAAAAGTTAAAATGACATGTAGGAGCACTCGGTAATTAAGAAATCCAAGAAAATCGGTAAATAAGAGTCGGTAATTAACACGGATTGAAAGCAGGTGGTAACCAACAACAGTGCAGCTAAGCAATCCCAAAATGCAACAGCGTGGACACCCTGGCAGCTATGTACGTCATTGCAATGCGCCTACGTCTACAGGCAGCAGGACTGAGGGTTTGGCGACGGAAGGAACGCATCCACAGACAGCGCATCACACTATTCCAGCTGACTGATGCAGAGATACATGAGAGGTACAGGCTACACCCCGAAACCATCATGGACTCAATCAGGGACCCGCACCCACTCCTGGACCAGCCAATAAGAAGGGCGCACGCCATACCCCCACATGTGCAGGTGCTCTGCAGCCCACATCTGCTGGCATCCGGCATTTCTCAGGTGGTGACAGCTGCGGTGGGTGGTGTATCCCAGAGTTGCCTGTCCCGTTCCTTCAGGAATTTCTTCCCCCATTATATTGGCTGCATTGATGGGACACACATCCCACTCTGTCCACCAGCTGACACAGAGCACATCTACAGGATCAGGAAGTCCACCCACTCCATCAATGTGCATACCGAATGGAATGATAATGTGAATGGTCCCGTGGGTGGCAGAACCAAAAGGTGCGCGTATGCTATTTACAACGAGGTCTGCAAGTTGTCGCACAGTGAGGCGGCTTCCAGACTGAGAGCTATTGACCAAGCAAACATGGAGAAGGCCTAAGCCGTTATAGATATTAGCTCTAGCACTCTCACTTCTAGGATTCATACATGAGACAATAGGCACATGCAAGTACACGGCGCATGCAATGTACAAGCCCCGATTTTGGCGTGCGTCCTACGAGGTATCCCAGTGCCTGTGATTACACCTTCTTTCACTGTGCTTGCAAACGGTATTCATTTAATAATGATTAATGAAGTTTGCTGCGGGATGTGAGTGGTAATCCCGTACATAACTGTCTCGCATGAAGTTGTCTGCTGCAATACTGTTCTTTTTCCACCCCCGCATGGGCGGCGGGATGTTTCCATCTGGCCTTCGATTCCAACCTTGAAAGCAGAGTCCAACAAGTTGAGCAGAATAGAGCGCCATTGTCCCACAAAGAGGTGCCTTTGACTTCCTCTCGTGAAATATTTGTCCTTCACGTTGCTACTACGCGCACTGAGGAACAGGCGCCTCTGAATACTGACCTCCCCCTGCATTTCGGCTCTTTGATCCAAAGTATTATCAATGCCTCGTCCACGACCGGCCTGGCTCAATTTTTTCTAACATGTGGGGCTCGGGTCTCGTGACCTCTTTCCAAACAATTTTTGGTGTAATTCCGGCATTTGTTCATTCACTGTTCTCGAGCATCTTTGGAGGTGTTCCGCTGCTTCTGGCGCTGGTGGCAGGTGTGCTGCTTTTACTTTTCATACTACGGAATGGCTGCTCCTTCTGTGCCACACGAGCACCTGTCCCGTCTGCATCTTCTTCGTGATAGGATGCTTGACTTCTATGGTACTTTGCCATTGGCGACTTTGAGCCTGGCTTATGGATTATCCTTCAGGTATTCCTACTTCACCTGCGTACAACCTGTATTACACTGCCTGGATTGTCCCTTTGAATGGCCTCTGGATTTGTGCTTGACCAACATGGTGTCTCCGGTGCCGGATTTCGATCGACTGATGCGGCCCTTAGTGTCTCACGAGTTGTCCTGTTCTGGTGTCCGGATCATGGCGTGTGGAGCGGCGCATGGTATCCTGGGTAATTGGGACATCTCAGCGGCAGCCTACGACTTCTTGTCCATGAGCTATTTGGAGGAACATTCCGGGTGCCCTCTGATTGTGCTAGAGGCTCCGTTGGTTGGAGAACACGTATGTTCCTTTTCTTTACTCAATTGGATGGCTGAGACTTTTAGTGGCCCTGAAAACGATTGCTTGTTGGAAGCCGTGGCCACATATGCTGCCTATACATTCATGGATTAACTGGATTGTCGTCCATTGCGCCTGTGCTACTGGACAGCACCCTGGCGCAACATTTATTTCTTTTAATTCTCGTTTTTCTTTTCCTGATGGTCTGCTTGAGTTTTTTACTATACTTGCATTGTGTTTTTTGGAATTGTATGCTGCAATTAATTGGACTGTAGGACTTTGGCGCTGCATTGGTTACGCCCTGTTCTGCTCTGACGAAACTGAACTCTGCGTTCTCTCTTTTCTTGCCTATTACATATTGCTTCGCTCAAGGGGGCGTGTAGTGAGTTCTCCCTGAATACGTACATGCATTGTTCAGTTGGCATTACCACGTTGAATGTTATGTAGCCATATTTGTGTCTTTGCACACGACACTGCGTTTCCATGTTCTTTCTTGAATAAACTGCTGACTCGAGACTTCCTTCTGACGAGTGCATTCTGTTGTTCCCATCCCAAGCTCTGCGCAGCGACCTTGGTCTGTACATGCTGTGACACACAGTCTGGAATTTTACACAATGCATGTTTTCCACTCTAGGTTGTTCGACCCACGATTTAGCCATGGCACACGCGCAGCTGCACATACCTGACAGTTGGTTCTTTTCATATCTCAGACGTCATGTTTATTATTCAGACCGTAGACGAGCCTTCCTGCGAGGAGACTCCTGATGCTCCTGTGATGTGATTTCACTAAGCTGATCTTTGAGGTATGGGGTCCCCTATTCAAGCCTGAGTGACCTTCTATAATGACATGATTATGATATTGGCTACTTAGTTAAGGGTAGGTGGTAGTGTCCTCGGTATTTTCCGAATCGCTAAATACCACCTCGGTATTTACCGATTCGGTGGATACCACCTCGGTATTTACCGATTCGGTGGATACCACCTCGGTATTTACCGATTCGGTGAATTCCGATTCGTATTTACCGAATGTTACCGAATCGGTAACTGTTACCGAATTTTTACCTACATATAACTTACCGGTTCTAATTTACCGATTCGGTACGGCTCGGTATTTATGAACCGGTAAAATTTATTTACCTACATGAGGCCCCAAATGTCCAGCATTGGTTGTTGCACATCTTGGGTTTAAATTTTGCGTGTACCCATACCAAAAAAGACAACTGTAGGTACATAGATAACAATGGTGTTTCCAATGAAAAATAGAGTACTGCCATTTCTCTCTGACATTATTTGAAC
Source organism: Triturus cristatus (assembly GCF_964204655.1). Classification (NCBI taxonomy): domain Eukaryota; kingdom Metazoa; phylum Chordata; class Amphibia; order Caudata; family Salamandridae; genus Triturus; species Triturus cristatus. Next base: position 376,085,066 of record NC_140594.1, on the reverse strand, counting down.
AAAGGTATCATGCATAGCTGACTCCTCATACACATCATTTATGTGAGACCAATGCAAGAATTGTTAACAAATAAAAATTCATGGAATGGTGATGAATTAGTGGTTTTCGCAAGCAAGGTACAAAAAGTTAAAATGGGCAGAATGTTCTCAAAAGCCAGTCACCGCAGTGACATTAACAGCAGATGCACCATTCACGGAGTGGTGTGTGCATATAGGAAAATTGCAAGTCAGAGGTCATTTGGGCACCAGACGATGTGATCAAGCTCATAAATGCCTTGGAGCTTTAGACTTTGTTTTTAATGCTGCAAGCATTCTAGAGGCATTTACATAGGAAAGTAGTCGAACTACAAGACAATGCCACAGCAGCAGTGTATCTATTGCAGCGATATTTTACTTCATTGAAAAATACCGTAAAGCTGTTTTTTCCAAACTATCTTTCAGTATCAGTTCCTAGAGGTGCAGAAGAAAGCCACCTATATGTGGAATAATAATCTTGTTTTAACATAACAAATGTGGACTCCCTTTAAGTTGCAAACTTGGATTCATTTAGTAAAAATTATTTATTGTTAAGTGACACAATTTTTTTCTCTTGTGGTTCTCTTTTAAAGTCCTTTAGCACTATCAGTTCCCTCATGTGGATTGACAAGATTTTTGGGGGTTATTAAATTAATGGCAATAGACATGTCAGATAATCAGTTCTTGTTTGTTTTGCGTGTGGTTTTCTAGTTCCTTAAAGGTTTTCCTAAGAAACGTTTCTACTCCCAGGGCATCCTGCGGTTCATATTAAACAAAGATTATGTTGGACTGTAGCATAATGGAATGATATTTCTTCTCATGGCAAGAGGAAGCCATCTAGTAGGGCTGTGTACTAATTCATCTACTGCAGGTATCTGAGTTTGACCATGTGGTCACAGTTTTGAATCCTGTCAGATCTACCCATCCTTTCTTGTTTTTGAGGTTGATCAAATGACACTGATGATTTGGGTAACAAACATCTGTTATCAGTTCCCAAAAAACATTTTCAGCTGTGAAAGACTGCATTGCAAAATAGACTTAAGTTTTATGTTAAATCTCTCGTTCTGTAAGCAGGTATGAAGTTTGATTACAAAGGAGGCGAAAGTACCCTCACTCATCTTTTTGTCTAGCGATTCACCCTTCTTTAATACAATCTTGTTCCTTTTCAGCAAGCATATCACTGTGTGCAGAATATAAGCCTAGAGAGAAAAGCTACAACCATGTAACCATGTTTCTCAACCAGTATTATTAGAAGCACATCCACTTAAAAACTTTCTGCCCAATAAACGTGATCACGGTGCACACTCTCTTGAGAGTCCTATAGCCTTTGAGGTCATGGTAAGCCTTTCAGTCCTCAGGTACATGAAGGGTTATTCATTCCTTTATATAGTGTGCTGATATCCTCATCTTACTGTAGAAAGGTATTCAGTTAAGCATGTCACTCTGTGGAAGACCCAGTGCTGCACAAATGGTACTTCTGGTCGCTAACCTTATCTTAGTAGTTTAACAGTAATCTTGTGTGAGGGACAGATAGTAACTTAGCGGTGACCATGTATTTGTCTTGCTGTGCAGCATGTGGTTCCGAACAGCTGTAGAAAAGCATTTAGGGCCATATGTAGGTAGCTAAATACCGGTCGGTAACGGCCGAAAATCGGTAAATTTCCCGTTACCGACTGGTATTTAGGCGATTGAGATGTAGGAGGCTGGATTTAAGGATTCGGTAACTTACCGATTCGGTATTTTAAGAATTCGGTAAAATACCGAATCGGTAAATTACCGAATCCTTAACTCCTATGTAGGGAGCACTCAAGTTAGTGCATTTTTGTTTTAAGGATTCGTTATTTACCACCAACTACAGGTTGGTGGTAAATACTGAATACCTTTTACAAAGCAATTGTGTGCTTTTTTAAAAGTGCTATGTGGCAGACATACATGCCCTTAGGGCATGTATGTGCGCCACTTGTGCACACATGCACGATTAAGGGGTGCAACAGGGTGTCAATGTGACACCCTGCCACCCTTGAATATGCTCCCCCTATTACCGAATCGGTATTTACCGAATCGGTAATAGTCAATGGCTTCCCATTCATTCCTATGGGCCTCCAGGCCCATAGGAATGAATAGGAAGGTATTCCTTATTACCGATTCGGTAAATACCGATTCCGTAATACCGAATATTACCGAATCAGTAAACTTTACCGATTTATTACCTACATTCTATTTACCGATTCTTAAATACCGAATCGGTAAAATTCGGTATTTTTGAATCGGTAAATAGAAATTACCTACATATGGCCCTTAGTTTGAAAAAAATAGTTCAGAAATGTTTATTTTGAAATTCGAACTTTGACCCTTGCCATTATGACAAAGTACTGAAGTAAAATGTAAGATGTATTTAAGCTTGTGATAAAATTGTTAACATTTTCTGTTGAGATTACATATTTTCAGAATGTGTGTTTTTGTACTATATTAGTTAATTGTACACATTGTTCCTTCTAATGTATTTCAAATTAAATGTACTGCAAACTAAAGCTTCCAACCTAGATTCAGTTTGTTGGCGGCATGGCTGGCTTTTGGTATGGGTGAGCCAGGCACAGATCGCAATCTTCAGAGAGGCGTACGAAGCTGTTGCATTAAGGTTATGCAAACAAGCGCCCCCTCACTAAAGGATCTCCTTTCTGCCTCATTTATTGACCAGCAGCAGTAAGGGCACCAAATGTGTTTGTGCCCAGTGTTTTAATAGAGCAAGGGCTGGCTCTGGTTGGCCAAAGTATCTGCGTATAGAATTTCTTTTAATTTTTCAATATACTTGTCCGTTCAAATTTAAGAAACTTTAGGCATATGGATTGTTGTGTTAGTGATGGAGTGATGGAGTATCCTCTCGTGCCTTAATTTAGTTGAGAAATTGTCCCTTTTCAATGTTATTGAGAGAGCATCACACTATAGTGTGTATTGTGAAAGGCTATCCTTTGTTTGAGGCATATGTGGCTGTAGATACACATGCTGTGCATACTCCTGCCATCTAGTGTTGGGTCCGGATGTATCCAAGTTGTTTTTCTTCAAAAAAGTCTTTCGAGTCACGAGGTACTGTGACTTCGCCTCTTGTTGGTAATGCCCATGGTCATCCACTCCATTGTTGGAGTGTTTTCTTCCCGCCGTCTGGTTTGGACGTGTGCTCCAATTGGATACCATCATGGTACTCTGTTCGGCCTGCATGAGTTACTTCTTTCTTTTCGATATTGTTTTTCAACCTCGTTCCTCTTTTTCTTCATCCGGGTCGACGACTCCAGCTTTGAGCGGGCGACTCTCGGTCGGCCTCAACCCCACATGGACCATCACCCTTCGGAGCCTTCTTCCCTCTCCAGACCGCATCTCCCTCACCATGCCTCCACGGTAAAGGAATAGACACCATTCCGCTACTGCCCTCGCTGTTATGCGAAACACCCTCGCACCGACACCCATCAGGTCTGGAATTTGTGTCTGTCTCCCGAATGCAATGAGGCAGCCTGAAGCGTCTGCCGCTCCTTCCGCTCTAAGAAAATCCTCCGTGGCCGTTGAGCTCAATGTCACGTAGGAGTGGAGACGACACCCCAGACCTCTTTGGCCCGAGGACATCAAGGGGAACAACCACCCACAACTGTCATCAGCAGATGAGGATGTTTTTTTCCCCCATGAAAGCTCTGGCTCTGATCTGGAATTTGAAGCTCTTCTGCCATTGCAGCCAGCAGTGAGTACAGGACTCCCATCCCCTTGACACTGCGCGCAAGCTGAGCAGCCCATTTCTATAGGTCGTCCAGTCGCTCTGGAGCAAAAGACCATGGCCTTCGGGCCATGGTCAGCGCTGACCACCACTTTTGGATGCCATCCCCAGCTCTGGCTCGTGCCAAAGAAACCATTGAGGCCGACTGCTTCAGCGCTGCCCGTGACCCTGGACTGTGGGAATGTGGAGGTGAAGCTTGGGCATTTGACTTCTAAATCGAAATTGGCATCAGAGCAGAGTCTCGGTGCCAGCCACCAAACCAGCCACCACTTGGGTGCTGTGAAGCTGATCCTCCATAAACTCCAAGAGGAGATCACCACCCGGCAGAGTCACTTGATTCATATCTTCACAGGCCGGATTATCACCCGCCCTCCGGGATCTGCTGCTCGAGCTAGCCTTGGACTTGTCACTTTCACCCAAGCACCGCAAGAAAGTGGACAAGGTTACTAGCCAAATTCCCGTTACTCTCCCACCACCTCCCCCTGCTCCACAGTGGTCACCTTCCCCACCCACTTCTCTGGGTGGCTCTTCTCCTTATACACCTCAGGAGTCACCTCACTGGGGGGGGCATTGGGGAGGCTCCTTTTATATATATCCGCTTGAAGCTGAAAGGCCAGCAAAACTTGCTCAACCGGCTATTCGATGGTCAACATCTTTTCAGGTCGCAGGTTTACCAGGTGTTAGAAAAGATAAAGAATGATAAAGAGACGGTGAAAGCAATGGACGCCCTTCAGATACCTGCTCCTCATGGCTCCTTTAGTCACACTCCCTACCCTTAAGGCTCAAAGACCACCTCGCCTGAGTCCTCCACGCCTTACTAGCATCCACAGCACTCCTCCTCTCCCAGCAGCTTCTATCCACCACGAAGCCCTGATGAGTCTCTCCTACTCCCAATCACACAACACCTGTCTGGGGCACCTTCAAAGTGTCTTTCCCACTTGGTAGAACGTCCCCTCCGAACAGTGGGTGTTGGGTATTATCCAACTGGTTATTGTTGTGAGCTCATTTTTATGCCCCCTGTCATTCCACCTCACAAGCACAGACTCTCCCCAAAACACCAAAAGCTACTCTGGGAAGAGATCCAAGTGGTCTTTATCAAAGAGGCCATAAAACCTGTCCCCCATCAACAGCAGGGCATGGGAGTATGCTTTCTGTACTTCTTCATCCCCCAAAAAATACTGTTCCCTCTGACCAATTCTGGACCTCAGGCCCCTAAACGAATACATTCTTTCAGAGCAATTCCACATGGCTATTCTTCAGGATGCCATCCCACTGCTACAACAACAAGGCGTCTTCATGGCCACTCTTGACCTGAAGGACACTTATTTCCACATTTTTTTGGCAGAGTTTTATATAAAGCAAACTAGATCCGAAGGTATCCGAGCGCTTTACATTAACACCAGTTGCGTTACAGGCAGACATAATAATTTTTGTTAGGCTCGGGGAGATTAAGTGATTTGCCCAGAATCACAGGATGTTGAGTGTCCCTCCTGAGACTAGAATCCGGTTCCCCAGCTCCGAGGTTGACCGCTCTAGCAGTTAGGCCACATCCTATACATCCAGCATATCACTGGGATCTCAGGTTTATAGTCAACAGAGAGCATTACCAGTTCAAGGTGCTTCGATTCGGGTTCACCACTGCATCCATGGTGTTCACCAAGTGCCTTGCAATGGTGTCAGCTCATTTGTGGAGACAGAGCATCCATGCCTTTCCTTATCTGGGCAACTGGCTCATCAAGAGCTGTCAAAACTGCAGCTAACATACGCCAGGTCACAATAAACCTCCTTCATCAGGTAGACTTTACCATCAACGCAACAAAACTGTATCTCCAACCCCTCCAGATACAGCCCTGTTTGGGGGAAATCCTCAACTCAGAAGTTGGCATGGCTTATCCAAACGCTGCCAGAATACGTTTCAGGAGTGCTTAGCTCATCAGTGGTCCCAAGCAGAGGGTCATTTAGACAATCTGGTGTTGATCGGCGGCAACACTTGTCACTGTCTGCAATCGTGGAACACCAACACCCTGTCGAAGGAGTGGCCTTTTCTTAACCCAGTTCTGCAGCAGACCATTACAATGGACTCTTCCCCTACGGGATGGAGTGCACACTTACAGGACCTGACCGTCCAAGGCCAGTGAGCACCCCGTCAACAGGTTCTCTACATCAATTACCTGGAGCTACTATCTGTTCACCTTGAAATCTTTCCTTCCCCACTTAACTGGCAAGGTAGTCCTCATCAAAACGGGCAGCATCACAGCTATGTATTATCTACAGAAGCAAGTCAGCCCCTGATCTCCCCAGCTCTCTTACCTAGACCAGAGCATTTTGCTGTTGGCTCGCCTCCACAAGATCCATCTCCTAGCTGAATGCCTTCCGGGTGTGGCCAACAACTTTACCGACCTTCTCAGCAGGATGCGGCAACAAGTCCACGAGTGGGAACCCCACCCGCAAGTCCTCCTCCAGTACTTCTGTCATTTGGGGACTCCCAGAGATAGACCTTCTTGCCACGGCATAAAAAGCCAAATGCCCAACCTTCACCTCCACATTCCCACAGTCCAGGGACAGTCCACTATGGATGGATGAGTTGGTCAGGGATATTTGCCTATGCTTTTGCTCTCCTTCCGCTACTTCTGTTTGTGGTTTGGAGGCTTCAGCAGATGTCTCTCACCCTCATTCTGGTGGCCCTCACATGGGCCTGCCAACCCTGGCACTCCAATCTTCTCAAACTCTCTGTGGTTCCGCACGAAAGGCTCCCCAACAGACTGGACTTTCTTCTGCAGAAACATGGATAAATCACGCACCCAGACCCTAGGTCTCTCAATCTTGCGATCTGGCTCCTGAAGTCCTAGAATGTGGGTACCTTAATCTTCCACCAGAATGCATTAGCCTTCTCAAAGAAGCATGCAGGCCTACTACTTGTGCCACTTATTCTGGCAAATGGAAGAAGTTTGTCTACTACTGTCATTCAAAAAAGATTGACCCTTTAGCAGGCAAAGTGCAGGATTTTTCCTACTACCTACTTCACTTGCTGACCTGTGGTTTAGCTTTCACTTCCATATGACTACAACTAGTTGCTGTAGCCGCCTATCCTCAGAACAGGCAACACATCTCCCTCTTCAAAATTCCAGTTATTAAAAGTTTTTATGGAGGGTCTCAAGAGTGTTATTCTTCCTCTGTTCCCACCAGCCACAATATGGATCCTAAATATTGTACTGACGAGACTCAAGGCTCATGTTTGAGCCCCTCCACTCCTGCCTCCTCCAGTTTCTCTCCTAGAAGGTAGCATTTCCGGTTGCCATCACTTCACTGAGGCTTGTCAGTGAGCTTCAGGCACTAACCTTAGAAGAACCTTTCTTCCAAATACACAGGGATAGGGTTGTCCTCTGCACCAACCCTAGATTCCATCCTAAGCAGGTGTCCTGGTTCCAGCTTAATTAATCCATTGAGCTTCCTGTTTTTTGCTCGCAACCTGACACAGTTGCAGAACGGGCTCTCTATACTTTGGATATTAAGTGAGCCCTCACTTACTGCACTGACAGGTCTAAACCGTTTTAGAAAACACATCAGCTCTTTACTTTCTCAAAATCCCACATATGGAAGGCCCTATCAAAATACGGCATTGCAAGATGGATCATTAGGTGAATCTAGACGTGCTATGCTAAAGTTAAAAGAACCTTTCCATTCCTCCTAGAGCCCACTCTGCTCGTGGGGGGAGGACCCTCTGTGGCGTTACTGGTTAATATTCAAATAGCTAACATCTGTAGAGCAGCTACCTGTACAACACCATATACTGTTACAAAACATTATTGTGTGGATGTGCTGGCCCACTAACAAGCCAAGGTTGTCTAGCAGAACTCCGTACACATTTTCAGTCTACTGCAAATCCCACAGGCTAGCCACCGCTTCTGGGGGGACTGCTTTATGGTCTTTGCACAGCATGTGTAACTACAGCCACACATGCCTCAAACAGAAAATGTTACTTACCCAGTAAGCATCTGTTTGTTGCTTGTAGTGCTGTAGATTCACATGCGCCTACCCTCCTCCACGGGTGCCTATGGCCTTTGCAGTGATCTTTCTATCTCACTTTCCTCTTTCTTTTGATGGACATCTCTCTATGCATCGCTTTAGTCCACTTTCTATCCTCACCTGCCATGCGGGGAAAGCAGTCTAACAATTGAGTCGATGACCATGCGCATTACCAGCAAGAGGAGTCATCACAGTACCTTGTGGCTTGAAAGACTTCTTCAAAGAAAAACAACTTGCACACACTAGATGGCAGGAGTACGCACAGCATGTGAATCTACAGCACTACAATCCACGTACAGATCCGTACTTGATAAATAACATTTTCCTTCAGTGACGTTCATTGGCAAATATTCCCATCAGATAAAGGAAACAAATGACTAGGGGCGCTGTTAAAATTCTTTTAACTATTGAGAGGATTGCTTAGTGGTAATGCACCAAAATGAGTTTTCCTTATGTGAAAGTTTTAATGAGGGTTATTCCCTATTTAGTTATGGTAATGGGGTGTGGAGTATCCCAGTGTGGTAATGAAGAGGGATCCCTCTGTGGTAATGTAATAAAAGGATTACTAATTTGTTGAATTGCCAGTGAAGGAGTATCAACATGTAGTAATGTTAATGAAGAAGTATCCCTGCTTAGTACTCTAATCACAAGGGTGTCCTTGTGTAATAATGTTAATTAGAACATTGGAATGTTGAAGACAGTGGAGCAGCAGCAGCCTATCTGAACTGGTATAGGCCCGCTGCCCTCAACATTTCAGTGTCCTAATACACAACCTTTGCCTTTCTCTTTCCCCAGCCTCTCGAAAATATATTACTTGGGCAGAGGAAAAAAAAGGCAGAGGCCCTGCAGGAGAAGACACATAGCCTTCACCCCCTCCCCACCCCTCCTGTAGCTCAGTGGTACTAGGGCTTCAGATGGAGAGAAAGGTGAATGCTGCTAAGCTCCTGGGTTTCCCTGGCTTGGCTGAACTACAAAAAGCAGTTCGGCCAAGCCGAGGAGAACCAGGGGCTGACTACATCCCTTTTTCACAGCATTTGCTGTGAATGTTCAAAAGCTAACCACTGTGGCCCTGCACATGGCTGTTAGTTGTAGAACATTCAAAGCAACAGCTGTTAACAAAGGCTTCAGAGCCGAGGGGATTTCAACCCCCTTGGGTCTGTGAGGCCTGTGTTTTACTAATTAGAACATTCTGCTCTTATGGAGCGGAATGTTCTAATAGCTTTATAGTCTGCCGTAGCTGTGCTATACCATCCATTAATGGCCCACTCCCCTGTTAACCCCTGTTAAAGGCCCTCCTCAAACGCTGGACCGGGCCATTAATGCCCGGTATTGCCTGCTACGACGTGCTATAAAGCTATAATATGGAGGCTCGATGTATAGTGGTGTGTGAACAAGAGAGTATCCCACTGTAGTGTTGTTAAAGATTTCGGCACACTGTATAGTGTGGTGTTAATGAGGGAGTATTGAAATATAAAGGTGCTGCATATCTTTGTGCAGTGATAGGTTATTGAGTGGGTATCTTAGTATAGCTGTCTGGTAACAAATACTTTTCCTCAACGTGATGTAAATGAAAGATTATTTCTGTAAGAGTGGTGTGTTAATGATGGTGTACCTCAGTTCAGTGTTCTGTTCATGAGAGTTCTATTAACCTGAGTATCACTGTGCTGTCAAGGTACATTAATGATCCTGCACGGGTTTTTGTTAATGAAAATATACCAGTGAGAGGGTTTAAGGAGGAGGTCGTTAGGCAGGGAAAATTGTCAAAGAATGATTTTAATGGCAGAATATTATTTTCTTTAATGTGGAAACAATGACTTGCGCCATAACATGGGTGCTCTGTCTTTAGTGCCAGTGTCTAGTGAGCACTCAGATGGACCAGAGAAAGATGATGTCCGGGCCATGTTGAAGAGGCGTCAGACCCCAAGTCCAACCCTAAACAGCAAACACTCCAAACGTGCAAAAATCAAAGTCACCATTGTCTCACACGGAGATAGCACAGGGACATCAACTCCAAAAGAAGGTGAGACACTACAGCTATAAAGTGGACATTTTCATGCTATAAATTGTTGTGGTGATAATCTTCAGTGGAGAAGAGACACTGGTGACCACGTGAGGTGTGTGTTATGCATGCCTAAATTAGAATCTATGATTTTGCTATTGAAAAGAATTTGACTGGACCGAGGGGGTCATGTAATAGAATCTGCACTCTAAATCCCTTCTCACCCAGTTACATAGTGGGTCTGTAGTGTAGGCGGTGGGTTGTAGTAATATTTAACTTTATTTACTGTTTTCTAGCAGCTTCTCGTGCTGAATCATCTCCTGTGTTTCCTTCTGGTACTACTGTGAAGCCCCTCACTGTCACCATTGGGCAAACCCCATCCGTGGCTAAGGAACTCACTGGCCTTCTATCTGCTGCAAAGTAAGTTCCTATCCCCTATATTTATACCTTATAAATCCCAACACTATGCAAAATATAAAAGTGTCTTAGTAAAGAAAAGTATACATATTTACCAGATGCTGTTGAACATGTATTTAGTCAATGAGTACGCTACTGCATACCATCTGGGGTTGTCCTGTTATACAGACTTACTGGGAAGGGATGGGGAATAGACTGTCAGAGGTGAAAACAGGACAGTAGAGCTCACCCTACAATTAGTGGCCCTGGGCACATAGGGTGACTAGATTCTGGAGAGGTGTACACTGCTACTCTGCAATGTGTCTCTCAGGATAACAAGACGTGACATAGCCAGATGCTGGAGTCGCACCTGTTTTCCATAAGATTTCTGGTCCATGGAGGAATGCAGAGATAGGTAGTTAGTAGTCTCTGAACCATGGGGCGGTGGGCACAAGGGACTCAGCCTGGCTGGATTCTGGCCAACTGGGATGACGCCTGGGTGGAAGGGCGTACTTTCGCTGGGGGCAGCAAATAAGGGCCCATTCACATCACCCAAGAGTGTACTGAGCGACAAACACACCTGGTGTGGCCATCTCGTATTGACCGTTCCCAAACACAGGGGTCCCCCATGTTACACACAGCAACACTCTGTAGCACACACTGCAGTCTCTGTCTGTTGATAGATTTGGAGTTGCTTTCCTTTCTGGTTTGTGGTTGAATGCTGATGTACACCAAAGGTGGATATCTCGACATATTTGGTGGGATTATGTGAGTGGGTAGAGTAACACACTGGGTGGGCAGAACAATTGTGGCGCAACTGCCTGAGGGACAGTGCACGATGTATTGTTGAAAATTCCAATAAAAAGTTTGCTTTAAAAAAAAAAAAAGAAATTCGTCTGCAAATAATTTGTTTTGCATGTTAGCACTCTTCCCATTAATTCCTAGAATGAAGTAGTTTGGGTAAACATTTGCGTTCAGCAGACAACAAAACATCATGTGCACAAATGTTATAACACTTTTTTTCTGGTATCCCAGTTATGTTTTAGAACTAGTTTTGTTGTTGTTTCTTATCCGCACTATCATCCTTTAGAATAACACCTTTCCATTGGCTATGGCAATGCAGAACAGTATTAGACAAATAACTGGTTAAGGAGCGTCTTAAGCACAATATTACTCCACTCCATGACTTGGGATTTATGGGCCATGCCCAGAAATCTCATCTCACTCCCACGCAGAGGGTAACTTTTACAGGGGCAGTGTTGGACATGACAATCATGAAGGTCTTTCATACTCCTTAGGAGATTGTGGATATTCAGGAGATAATGCTGAGGTTTCTAATAAGCTTGGCCAAAATTTCCTTTGTGGAAATTGTGCAAAATGACCAAAGCATTATGTAAAATTACACAAAATGCCAGTCCGTGGCAATTAACTTAGCTGCAGGAAATCTTCCCAGTAGCAGCACACCTTGCAGGCTCCCTTAACATGCTTTCCCTTTTTGGAGCACCTCTTGTGGGAGCTGCAACCTGAATTGAAGAACATCATCTTCTCCAGATTGGGGGATCCATATGTGGATCACTTTGCCAAAGCTAAGAAAAGGAATTGTCTTCAGTTTTGGTGTTTTTCACGTCCCTCTGAATAGATCCCATAGATATGCCCTAAATTGAGTTTGTAGCAGGACCAGCTATACTCATTCCCACTGGTTCCACTTCTGTTAAAGTTCTGGAGTATGGTGAGGGAAGAGTGAGCACAACTGAGTCTGATCACCCCAGTTTGGGTGAGGATGACCTAGTACTCTGATATGCTGGCACTCCACATTTAAATTGCTCGTATTGTCCGGAACATGGTGGACCTATTCTCGCAGCAGAATGGTCAGGTCCTCCAACCCAATCCCTAAAAGCTGTGGCTAAACACACGGAAGGTGAGCTGTGTCAGCTAGAGTCCTTTTGCCTTCCACCTGAAGGTGCGAGCCTCAACTTGGTTTCCAGTAAACCCACTGCAAAATCCCATTATGTGGGACGCTGCAAGACGTTTGTTCACTGGGGTAACCCGGAAGGCCTTAATCATTTTATGTCATGCTTGCCTGATGTTCTGCAATTCGCACCATCTCTTGTCCAGCAGGGCTTGGCAGGAGTTACTGTAAAAGGTTTTTTAGCTGTGCTATGCACCTTCAAACGTCTCCCTAACCAGTCATCTTTGTTTAGATCAGGAATATTGAGTTTTTTTAAGGGTTTGCTTTATTTGTTCCCTCCCATTCCTTTCATTGTACCTCTGTGGGAATTTAATATTGTCTTGGCTTTTCTAATGGCATCCGCTTTTGAGCTGGTGCAGTTGCCCAGTTCAGCTTCTCACTCTGAAAATTGTCTTCCTGGTGGCAATTACCTCAGCTCCTAAGGTCGGAGAAATTCAGGTCTTCTCAGTTTGTTCTCCTTTCACAGTATTTTACCTGGAAAAGTTGGTCCTAGGTACTTCCCCATCATCGCCACCTGAGGTGCTATCTGCCTTCCACATGGGCCAGTTGTAGAAAGCTGGGGGCAGCCGGGTGCAGAGGTCAAAATTGGAGTTTGAACCAATGCTTTCCAATGGAGACAGGGGGTGCCTGAGGCCATGCTACTTGTAGGTAAATAAATCAGTTGCAGGGGCAAAGCTGTGGGGGTTGGCACGGGGGGGGGGGGTCACAAAGCAGCACCAAACATACAACACCAGTGGCGCAGTGGCGGCCGGGTGCAGGATGAAAATTCGATGTCGGTGCCCAATGCTTTTCACTGAGGATTTTTCTGATGGGGAAGAGGCTGCAGGCGTGGCACTGGAGGTTGCAGGAGGAAGACCAACGACAGCAGAGCTAAGTTGGGATGTAGGGGGTCATAGGGGCACCGTCATCGGTTCAGCTTACCAAGGCCCAGGGGCTTTGGTGCATGGGTGCCTTTGGACGTCAGAATCTTCTTACTGGAGCTAGTCGCGGTCATGGGGAGCCTCTGGATTCACACTGCAGGTGCCGTCGTGGAGGGCAGGAGAGATCAGCCAACGCTATACACGAGGTCAGGATCGCCGGTGAGACTTCTCTGCACAGGTGAGCTACTCGGACTCGGGCCCTGGGCGTCAGGTGCAGAGTGGGCTGGCATCACAGATCCACTTAGATCTGGAGTCTTTGGACTCTGTTTCGTCCGGACAGGTCCGCTGTCCTCTGGAGATTGGAGTCTTTATTGAAGGCAACAGTTCTCCCAGGGGTTTTGGAGGTTGAGCTGCAAGACAGGTCGCAGGTTTTGTCGAAGCAGGAGACAGGCCGGTAGGGCTGGGGCCAAGGCAGTTGCCGTCTTCTGGCTTCTGTTGCAGGGTGTCTTCTTGCTTCTTACTAAATAGCAGATCTGGTTTCTAGGTCTGGGGTCTCCCATCTTCAAGATGGCAGGGACTGAAAGTTGTGCTTCACCACGCCTCTCTTAGGGGTGGGGTTGGCAGATGTGGGTACAACTCCTATTCTTTTGAGTTATCCCACCAGTTCTCTCCCACCCAAAGTGGGGGGGGGGTTAAAACACTGGGCTGCCTCTGCTGCTAGCATTACAAAGGCAGCAGACCTTTGAAGCTTCCCTCTCGAGCACTGGCCCATCCTGGGGGAGGGGATTTGACAGGGCTGCCCTGGATGTGCATTGGTTCTGGTCCCAGAGAGCAGAGGCTGTCCACCTTGGGTTCCAAAAACATGTCTGTGTGTGGCAGGCTGCCTAACATCAGTCCGTGACCACACCAGGGTTGGTAGGTTTTCAAGGGGCACCTCGGAGGTGCTCTTTCAGTACATGTTTTATTAAATTTCACACTGTCATCATTGTGTATTTATTACAAGGAGCTGTTTGGTACCAACCCCTCCTGGGTTCAGTGAAGACATCATGGTGATGTGGAACTCACGTTGTCAAGTACCCAGCCCATGTACTTTCTATGGCTTCCCTGGCACTTACAATATTAGGGAATATACCCTACTACTGTAGGGGCACATCTGCTCATGCAGATGTGCCCACTCCTGGGATACAGTGCACTCTGCCTTAGGGCTGTTAAGGCCTGCTAGAGGAGTGACTTACCTAGGCAGTCCTAGCTGGCATGGTACACAGGCAGTGTGACATGTCGACAGTCATTCTTTCACCTCACGGGGCATGCCAGTTGCAGGGGCAGTGGCATGGTCCTAGTGAGGGGGTCCCAGGGGACCCTCTTCAGTCTCTAGGTCCTAGGTACCCAGGGTACCACTTACTAAGAGCTTACAGAGGTAGGGGGAGTACCAATTGTGGATATGATTTTAGGGAAAGGACACTGGCACTGGGAACCTGGACAGCAGGGACCCAATACTCTACAGTTAAAGTTGCATCAAAGGCCACGCAAAAAGTGTTGAGGGGGGTGCGGCAACAGAACCCCATTTTCTCATACCAGTCCATTACACTTTCTCCCTTCTTCCCTACGCCTCATTCCTCCATAGAGAACTGGCTACAAAGGCTGAAACGCTGGTGTGCTGGATTCTGTAGCATCGACTGTACCCGGTAGGACTGCATTGACTACTGGCTCTTTATGGGCTTGGCTGGAGCCAGGAATGCAAGGCAGTTACTAGCATGCCATTTTATGAGAAGCAAAGTCGTGGGCACACGTTCTGGGTTTGTAAAGTCTCGTAACCTGAGGGAATAACCTGTGAGGTCGACACGGGTATATATTTCTTAGGTTTCTTTTATTCCTTATTGTAAACAAACAACCAGCCAACACGTGTTTCGTCACAAAGGGAACGAGTCCCTTGACTTCTTCAGGGCTGCAATGGAAGATGTGTAAAATCTGTGTTATCGCTCTGCCGGTGATAATTCCGACCCGGCTGGTCTAAAGCCAATGCAATTAAAAGCGTGAATAAATGTGCAAAGTAGTGGTGGATGAACCCAAGTACTGGTGATCCACAGGAGTCCAGTGCCTGTGAGCGCGGTAGAGGGAGGGTAAGCCACTCTAGCCCTCAACCTGCAACGTGTGTGCTGCAAGTGGTCTCGACACTGGTTCCGCTTCTGTTCCAAGTTTGTGGGTAGCCACAAACTTGGAACAGAAACCATAAGAAATGTACCCGTGTCGACCTCACAGGTTATTCCCTCAGGTTACGAGACTTTACATACCAAGTATATTACCCCAGAACGTGTGCCCAGGACTTTGCTTCTCCTCATTTGTGTGGGCTCCCACCCACACATACACAGGGGTTTAAGGGTAGTTCCCCTGACCTGGCAGCACCGTATTTACCTTGAACATTCCATACCTTTCGCGTACTAGACAGAGCGCCAAACTTCCTGATATTCTAAAACCCTACACAGTGACAAATAATGCCATTTTATGTTGGCTAATCCTCTTTCTCAATATATACTCTGAATTAACTAAGAAAGGTTCTCCAGAGGGCATTCGTGCCCAATCCACTAAGGCCATAACTGCTTTCATGCCTCTCACCAGGGGCTGTCCTGTAGCTGACATCATACGTTTTCAAATCACTACCACATTATAGCTCAAGCACACAGTGATGAATACTTTGCTAGAGCAGTGCTGCATGATTTTCTTAGCTAATCAGCATTATTTAGTCTCGTCTCCTGAAGGGTATGCTTTGGAACTCATTCTTAGAAAGTTGCAGAAGATCAATCCTTCACAGGAAAAAGTTAGTTCCCTTCAGTTAACAATTGTTCTGGTGGATAAATAATTTTGTTGCAGATTCTTCACCGCTCTCTCGCTTTCTCTTCTGAATGATCCTAAAGTATGCAAAAATATTCTATGCCCTATTCCCTGCTGATGTAGATGCTGTCTTGGTTCCTCTCTGCACATTTCAATGGGGTGTGGAAAATGTACCAGGAATTTACACTGTTGTGCTGGTTTGTGCCTTATATGACCTGATGTCACATCCTTGGTGGGCAAGGTTGTGGCTTAGGCCTCTTTGCACCACCTGGTGGAGCCTCAGAACTATTTCTGGGGCGAAAGTTTCTGGATCCAGTCTGATGTCTGGAGGATATTCCTCAGATCAGGAATCTGCTGGTAGATTATGTGTTCACCAAAAAGTAAGTAACATTTTTGTTAAGTGCACAGGAAGTCGAGGCACTGTATTCTTAATTTAATACCACTGATTTTCCCTAACAAACTCATTTTGGGAAGGTCCCCATGTGGGTGAGCAATTAAATCAACAAAATAAAGACCAGGGAGATTCTGCAGATTTTGTTCTGGAGCTCTAAGCCTTCAAAGGTACACAAGGAAAATTTAGCTTGGCTGCAAAGAGATTTAGCTTAAATGTTAACCTTGTGAAGCTTCATTCCCAGAACCACTATTAGCTTTAAAAATGGCACATATGACTGCTGTACGTGAGATGAAAGTTGCAGTGATTCTGAACATGTGGAACTTGTGGAACATCGGTGTCTCTTATGTGCCCAGTTTGGCTATGGACTCTACAGACTTGTTAACTGTGAATGTCATTTTCCCAGTGATTTTGATGTAGTCTTTCAATGTTTTTTAAGGTCTCTAAAATTCCCTGCCTACCATATTGCACCTAGATTTTCTTGCTTGATGACCAATTTGATGATTCACCTTCTCTGATCGATGCACCTTGTTTACTAAATTGCACCCACTTTTCATTCTCTATTTTGTCTCAAGGTCCAGCTCCATCTCAGATGTTTCTGCTATTGTTTCCAACTCCTCAACAATTCCCATCATCTCAAACCCCAGTGCCTTCCATACACTGCATGGCAGACTGGCAGCCAGCACAGCACATGCCTCGCATACCCTATCCACTAATACGCTTCAAGGTATCGTACTTCCTTTAGTTGAAGATGGAGAAGATGACAGGATGTTTGTGGAGATTCCTGAATGGGTTCAAGCATGGTGTGGGGTTGAGGAGGTGAAGTTTCTTTATGCTCTGTCTCTGAGGATGGCTGTGTATGTCAAACATGGAGAGTGGATATATGCGTAAGTAGCAATATCAGATGTGTACCAGTTTCCTAGAAGGATGCATTGATTAGATATGGGTGGAGCTAGTGATTATTTATAAATGCTGTTTTGTTTTTAACCCTTTTTTATGTATTGTTTATAAGGTACTTTGGTGTCCAAATAAAACATCTGTGGATGGTGGCAAATGAGTTAGAAATGTTTAGGTGCATTGTATCGGTGTGGAGGAAGTGATGCATCTCTGTGCTGTAGCTCAGAGGGTTGGTGAATGTATCAAATGTGGAGGGCGGTGTGTGCATTAACGGCAGTATCTGGTGTGTAGCAGCTGTTCGAAAGGCAGCAGTTACTAGATGTTGGCGAGACTGATGAATGTTTATAAATGCTATATGTTTTGTGTTTTTAATGACTGTAATTATAGGAAACAGTGCCAGTTGTTCGACTAGAGCTTATGTTTCTATTATGGGGTAGTGTGGCTAACATTACAGGCATAACAGCCATCGCAATGGCATATGCTACTTATATTGGCATGCATTGGTCTAGTTTTGTTAGTTTTACTGATGGGAATTCTTTGAATCCATTGTTATTTTCAGCAGGTTTCCTTACATATGTCTTTGATTGCCATGAAGAAATAGGGTTAACACCTTTATGTTTTGCAGTTTGTTTTAGAACTCCTGACCCTTTTGACTTCTACCTTCCATGTTGCCTTATATATCTTTTACATAAATGCCACTAGCATCATGGTCTAAAATTTTCAATGACAATGTGTCTCAGAGATTTTTGGTTTTAATCAAGAAAAAAACAGGTAAATCTCCATATTTTCTCTACCGCAAATTATTTTCCCAAGGATGTGCTGGGGCACTCTGTGGCAAAAGGTATAGCAGGATTGCAGTTCTGGGGCTTGTCCTATTGCTTTTTTCCTCTGTTCTCTCACATCTAGATTTCTACTTAAGTCGTAGTTCTAGAAAAAATGGTAGCGCCCTAGGCACAAAGGTGAATATACATGGGTATATTTATTTGTGTATATTTAGTGCAGCACCTAGATTTAATGGCACACTTTTTTGGTTTCACCATAGGCACCTAGGTGTAGAAGGGCAGCGTAAAGTTACTACTAATACATTTGCACATATAGGTGCAGATCCCTGCCACCACTCAAGTATGTGCTTGTTTTTAACGATAGATAGATGGATGGATAGATGGATAGATGGATAGATAATGTGAGAAAGATGGCACTCGAATTACGAGAATTTTAAAGTATGTTTTATGTTTATTTGATTAGTATCACACGGCTAGTATAAATGTTTAACACATTTTTTTCAGTTTGATAAAGACTTTATATATATATATATATATATGTATATATATTGTGTGTGTGTGTGTGTGTGTGTCTCTGTGTCTGTGTCTTTGTCTGTGTCTGTCAGTGTGTCAGTATGCCAGTCAATCCAAAGAGGGGAAGAAAAACTGGCTCTAATTAGATTTTATGTTTGTCTCCTTTTTTCTCACCCCCTATTTGGGTTGGACCATAGTATGGCACTTAGCCAATATTGTTTGCGCATGTTTGTAACTACAACATACAGTCTTATGTTCGGATCATCACTGCACATACAGCACCTATGCTCTATTGTGACTATATGATTTTCTGGTTGATTACAACATCAGTTCAATGTAAAATACTACCAAGTACTTCACAATTCAATCATGTCTGTCAATAATGCCTTAAGCACTTTGTATTCTGGTGCCAGTATTTCTTTTAATTTTTGCAACTGTGTCCCAGAATGCTTTATTGCTATAAAAGTGAAATGAAAATAGGACCTACTGAGAGTGAGCAAGACTCATGTGAGTTGAAACGCGTTGGTGTTTGCTGTGGTCTGTAAATAAAATTGTGCTATTGTGGAAACTTGGAGTGCAGTGGTAATTTTTCTCTTTGGATTGTATCAGTACGGAGAATTGGTCTGTTCCCGCTGCGAGCACTGGCAACAACTTAGCACCGCACCCAACCTGACCCCATTGCTAGATATATATATATATATATATATATATATATATATATATATATATATATATATATTACCTACTGGCGGTCGCCAGTAGGTAGTTATAGTTAGGACCACGTTTCCATAGGAAATCCGCAACATTCTATTTTGAATAACTTTGGCGCCGGTCGACGAATCCTCACGAAATTTTCAAAATAGGTGGGGCGCTACGCTACGCTCCTACCCTGAAAGTCTCGGGGGGATTCGTCAAGCGGGGGCTGAGATAAAAGGGGGGTCCCAAAACGCGTTTTTCCCATGCATTTTTCCATAGGACCTTTAGACAGGGCTACAGCCCGAACGGCTGAACAGAATTACTAGAAATTTGGCAGAGAGGTAGTCCTCAGGTCAAGGAAGTGCCTTTTGTAGGTTTGGTGTAAATCTGTTCAGTAGATTCTGAGAAAATAGCCTTTAAATCAATATATATATCTGAGCCAGCTTACGGTGCGCTTACGGTACGCTTACCGTACGCGTACGGTGGCGTGCGCGAGCGCGATTCTGATTGGCCCTTAGATCTTAGTAAACATTCGAATCGGTCGAAACCAGGAAGCGGCGGCCGCCATTTTCTCTCTCGCACTCTGAGGGGGGAGCTAATAAACAAATGCCAAAAACATATAAAGGGGTTGTTTAGACAGCGCCCATGCACATAACCATGTTAGTTGAGTCTTCAAAGATCCCCCAAGGCAAAAAACGGTAATTTTAAATTTTTCGAAAATGTCGCCGATTACGCTTACCGTACGCTTACCGTACGCGTACGGTAAAAAATTATTAAAAAAAAAAATCCACACTCTCTCCACCCCGTGTGCAAATGGTGGCCGAAGGCCACCATTTGTGCATGGTCTATTTGAGCACAGCATTTCCCCAAAAAATTTCGACAGATTACCTATCACAAGGAAGCGCATAATATGTCCTCCATGTGCGCACGGTGCGCGAAGCGCATCGTGCGTACATGGCTCATCTAGCGTAACGTGGGCACGCGGTGCGCGTAGCGCACCGCGTGCCCACCGTGCGTGCACGGCACTAACTGCGTAAAGTGGGCGCGCGGTGCGCGAAGCGCACCGCGTGCTCACTGTGCGCGCACGGTGCGCGAAGCGCACCGTGCGCGCACGGAACGAACTGCGTTAAGTGGGCGCGCACGCCACGAATGGCGTAAAGTAACTTAGCATTTAAAAAAACGTACAAATTCACTGAAAAAACCATAGGTTTCGCACACGTTATAGTTAGGAATTAGCATTTAAAAAACCTTGCAAATTCACTGAAAAAACCATAGGTTTCACACATGTTATAGTTAGCTGGACATTTTACTGATAAAAAACCAATGAAATTCCCCCGGTATAGTTACTGTAGGCAACTATAACTCACGCGACCGTAATCCTCTGCTGATGACATATGTGTCTTTATGAAAAAAAAATATTTGTAATATATGTATAGCTCAAATTTAATGGAAGAAGACATGGGCAAATAAGTGTCTAAATACAGTATTAGCATCAGCAGAGGATTACGGTCGCGTGAGTTATAGTTGCCTACAGTAACTATAACGGGGGAATTTCATTGGTTTTTTATCAGTAAAATGTCCAGCTAACTATAACATGTGTGAAACCTATGGTTTTTTCAGTGAATATATATATATATATATATATATATATATATATATATATATATATATATATATATATATATATATATATATATTTTTTTTTTTTTGGGGTGGATACCATCCCGCCCAACAAAAGAGGGGGTGATAGAGAGAAGAAACTGAGGCAACTAGAAACACGCTACATACTAGAGCTCGACACTAAGGCCCCTGGGGGCCTTAATGTAACTGAAGAACTCTACACCTGCCTTTGAAAGGGGATAGTCAAACAGAGCAAAGCTATTATAGCATAAATTGATATCTGAACCTAGGAACTATCTAGAATCACATACTATCTAAATCTAATCAAGTTGAACATTCAAATCATTCTGATTCCAATTGAAAGAAACCCAAGTAGTCGCTGACTTCCAACTATATATAGTTTTTGCACAAATTATTTTGCACATATATTTTATACAGACTTTTAAGGGATTTTATGTAAATTAGATGTGGCTGTCATACTAGGTATTTGCACACAAATCGAGGGCTGAGCAACCGTGCTAAAAAGAAGCAAGTTATTTAAACTAAACACAAAATGTATGAAGCAATTGCACATTTTCCAATCGACCACAATAGCACTTTTAAATACGAGTTAACATATTGTGACAAGTATTGCAAGTACTTTTATGCATTAACATTTAAAGCATTAGATGGCTTTTTTCAGGGTATACCAATATGAAGTATTAATACTTGGAAATATGGTACCCTTTGAGGGATACTTTTATAGCTTTTTATCATATATTTGCAACAATATTAAATACAAATATTTATATATAGATATTTATTTATTTATATATTTATTTAATATTTAATGTATAAACAATTTTTGTGGTCTGATAGTATCAGGGCTGAGGTTAAACAGATATTTAGACCTGAATGTCTCGCAATCTGTACGTATTACATATTCAAATGTAAAATGTTGGCTGGTACTAAATTGATCAACATGCCGTGATAATGTTTAAACATGCGTTGCTTGCACAATTTTCTGCCCAGGCACTCGTCACTTTAAATGTTTAAAAAAAATGTGTAAAAAAAACAGCACAAAAGAGAGTAAAGTTTAGAGAAAAAAAGAAAAAAACTTGAGGAAATGATGCACAAGGGTATTTAAACCAATCATGTACTGTGTTTTGTGTCAAGTGATCAAGGCCCTTTGGGGTTGAGACGCATCATGCTGGTGGTTATTTTTTGGTGAAATAAATTAATTCATCTGCTTTGTGGTCCGTGCTCCTGGTCCTGTTCCTGTCTTGGCAAAATTGGGGAGAAGGTCGGAGTTTTAAGGATATATAGATAAATATATAGATAGATGTAGATATATATAGATACATATAGATAGATATATTCTTTTAAAGATAAAAAAATGTAATTATTTGAGCATTGTTTCCTTCGGAGTTATTTTCATTCCCTTCCTTCATTATTTTCTGTAGAAGCGTGGTAGGGTACCCATGAGTGATGCTAGACTTAGTTCGTCTGGAATACATTTACTCCAGATTTGTGACCTTTAAGGCATTAGCAACTTTAGAAGTGAATAGTTGCGAATAGTAATGGTCTTTTGAGGATGTGTGCTTGTATTAGAATGCCCCACCCTATACCCCTGCCTTATATTTCTATAAACCCTTTCCATTATATAATAATTATTCCCCATTTTCTTACCATTCCTCCTAGTCTCTCCCCAATTTACACTTAAATAGTATACTTAAGGTTACGTATGCAGAGATCGACGCATAGAAAAGATAGTTGAGACTGGAGGCAAAGACATCTGCTCTTGAATTAGTGAATACAATTTTGTAGTATACTGTAGTACTGCTTTACGTGCTACAAAATGGAGTTTGTGAACATCCACCTTAGTTTCCAGCTGAGCCACACACACCCACCACCACCTCCTCCTTTTTCACTCCTCCTTTTTCACTTCCTCCTTGTTTTTCTCCTCCTCCTCCTTTTCACCTCCTCCTCCTTGTTTTTCACCTCATCCTCCTCCTTGTTTTTCTCCTCCTCCTTTTTCACCTCCTCCTTTTTCACCCCCTCCTTGTTTTTCTCCTCCTCCTTGTTTTCTCCTCCTCCTCCTTGTTTTTCACCACCTCCTTGTTTTTCACCTCCTCCTCCTCCTCCTCCTTGTTTTTCACCTCCTCCTCCTTGTTTTTCTCCTCCTCCTCCTTGTTTTTCACCTCCTCCTCCTTGTTTTTCACCTCCTCCTCTTCCTTGTTTTACTCCTCCTCCTTGTTTTTCACCTCCTCCTCCTCGTTTTTCTCCTCCTCCTTTTTCACCTCCTCCTCCTTTTTCACCTCCTCCTCCTCCTTGTTTTTCACCTCCTCCTCCTCTTCCTTGTTTTTCACCTCCTCCTCCTTGTTTTTCACCTCCTCCTCCTTGTTTTTCACCTCTGCCTACTTTTCGAGGTACTGTGTTCCTCAGGCACATTATCTCCCCCTGCCAACAGACTAGCCAGCTTCCCAATGTCTATAGTTTATTGGTACCAAATGAGAGTTTTTAAATCTTCTATCAATTCCCTTTCTGTTATTACCTACTCACTCTTTTCTTGACTATTACCTCATCAGCCTATCATTAACACGTGAAATACCCAAAACTCTGGTAGGGCCAGTATCTGGCACTACCAGAGTGTGACTAAGGTGACTAGTTAATGGCGTGTCACGATAAAGTAAACAATGTAAATAAAAAATTAAGCGGGGTGGGGGCACCCATCAAACACCTATGGAGGGAGGAGGAGCCTAGCGCGCAACCAAGATGGCCGCGTAGGTGCGAGGCTCCCGAGGACCTCCGCGACCTCCTACATATATCCTGACAATATCCTGTCCTAGATGAGGGGACTGTGTTGGTGAGCCCGAGCTGAGGTGGCACCCGCTTTCCGCTTCCAAATTGGACCTCGGACTCCGGCGGTAGCACCGATTGAGATTTCCGGCCTTCTCCACGCCGGACCCCGGATTGGAGTTGTGGGGTGATCCGGAGGCAAAGTCAACAACAGCGGCGGGCTGGGCGCGGCGGCTCGCGTACCCCGCACTTTCACTTTCGCTTTTGCACCCTCCTTGCTGTCTCGGCGAGGTTGGGTCGCGGGGCACTGTGAGGTAGTGTGGCCCCGTTGGGGTGCCCTGCCGACCCGCCGGCTGTGACTTGCCCCGTGGCCCTGTGGTGACCCCCCCCCGGATCCCGTGAACCGGCTTGCCCGCCCTTTACGACGTGCCTGGCACGGCCGTGGGACTGGAACCATGTCCACAAAGCAAGATGGAGATCGGGCAAAGGTGAAATCGACCCGACGTGGCGCAGTCCACCAGTCTAACAGCATGGACCGCTACACCCTCCAGAAGGGATCTCCCGAGGTGCCGCGTAGGTCCCCTGAGGGCCCGACTGATGCTCCTGCTCCGCCCGCGGACCTGACCCTGCGAGACGTGATGGGCGCCATCGCTGAGATGAAGGCCTCGGTGGACCAGCGTTTTGATACACTGGCGCAGAAAATTGACTCGGTCCTTGTGGATGTTGGCCTGGTAAGGGCCGATTTATCCAAGACTAATGACCGGGTCGATTCGTTGGCCCACACCACATCGGGCCTCACGACGGATGTGGCAGCCCTCCAAAAGGAGGTGCGCCGGCTTGGCCAGGCGAGCGCGCTGATGGATCGTCGCCTGGAGGATTCTGAGGGTCGGGCCCGGAGGAACAATGTCCGTATTCTCGGGGTGCCTGAGGGACGGGAGGAGGCGGCGGCAGATCTATTCGTGGAGGACTTGATTCTCACCCACCTCCAGCCCCGGGGACTGAGTAAATTCTTCGCGGTGGAGCGGGCCCACAGGGTTCCCGGGGGAAGGCCCAAGGCCGGAGCCCCCCCGAGGCCTCTCATCGCCCGGATTTTCAACTTTCGGGACAGAGACGCTATCCTGCAATCCTCCAGACTACAGGGGCCGGTCAGACTCCACAATATGGATATAAATTTTTATCCTGACTTCACCCCAGCGGTCCAAAAGCAGAGACTAAGCTTTCTCGGAGTCAAACGTCGTCTACGGGACCTAAATCTCAAGTACGCTATGCTTTTCCCGGCTAAGCTGCGGGTGGAGTTGGATGGCCGTACGCACTTCTTTGATCGTCCAGAAGCAGCCGGGGACTGGTTAGATACCTTGCCTGGGGATCGGGATCGGGGGGGTGGGGGGGGGAGCGGTGGGGGGAGAGGGCCCGCCGGATCAGGACTGAGGGACTAATATTATGCCTCGCTCTGGACAAAATTGATGTCACTTTTGACTGTTCGCCTGTTCGAGTAAGTCTCCTCCTGTGGAGGTCGTGTGGGGTCTCTTGGGGGTTCTTCCTCCTCCTCTGGGGGTTTAGTTAGTTTCACCATCTATGGGGCGACAGGCACACTGCACTTTGGGGGGGCTGTTTGGGCTCATGCAGGGGTGCAGGGAGGGGGGAGTTCTGTTGGGGGGGGGGGGAGTTGGGGTGGGGTGTTGTTGTTCGTTTTTACCACAAGGCAAACCCTTTTCTGTATTGTTTTTAAGGTGCTCTCCGGGGGACGATTGATGGCTCCTGTGTGTGATGGGGGGTAGGGAGTTGACTTTGTTGTTTTGGAACGTTAATGGACTGGGGGATAGGATCAAACGAGGTGTGGTCCTGCAGTATTTGAAACGAATCTCACCCGATGTAGTCTTCCTGCAGGAGACACACCTTATTGGAAACTCTTTTTGTGCCATGAATCGGCGTGGCTATCGTTTGGTGGCCCACTCGGGCTTCACGTCGGGCTCACGGGGTGTGGGCATTATGGTGAAGAACTCGCTCCCGTTGGAAATTGATGAGGTGCGCCATGATAGGGGACGCTATGCTGTTTTAGTGGGGAGAATGGAAGGCAAAGTAGTGGTTTTTGTATCGGTATACGTCCCACCGGGGTTACAGGCGACCACTTTTGCAGACCTGGGGCGCCTCCTCCTGGGCCTTCCGGGGGGACTCCTAGTGGTTGGGGGGGACTTCAATGCGGTGGTTTCTGGGACTCTGGATCGTCACCCCCCTAGGGACCTCCCCCGGGCCCAGGCGTGGCTATCTGGCCTCTTGGATACACTGGGATTGGTGGACTGCTGGCGCTTAAAACATCCCACGCAGCAGCAGTACACTTTCCACTCGGGGGCACATGGTAGCCTTTCACGGCTTAATCATGTCCTTGTCCCGGCGGCCTATGCTGGGAGTGTGGGGGAGGTGCGCCATCTGGCGCGGGGTATCTCAGATCATTCCCCGCTCCTGTTCCATTTTGATGTCCTTCCGAGGGGTGAGGGCAGGGTAGTTCCCATCAATGCCTGGTACCTGAGCGACCCCACCATTCGCGCTGCTGTGATTAAATCCCTGCAGCGATACTTTGATGAGAATGTGGGGTCCGTCCCTTCGGCTTTCTCCTTGTGGGAAGCCTTCAAGACAGTTCTCAGAGGAGAGGCCCTGTCCCTCATTTCCCATGCCCGGAGGCGCGAGCGGGAGGAGGTTACCCGGGTGGAGGCCGAAATTGCTGAATTGGAGGGTGATTTAGAGGGCGGAGTGACGGATGCTGCACTGCATGTCCTACAACTTAAGCAGGCGGCCTACAGGGCCCTCGTTACGGAGGCGGCCAGGGGCCTCAGTAGGGAGCAGCAGGGGCGACTGTATGATGTGGGTGATAAGGCGGGCAAACTGATAGCGTGGTTGGATAAAAAGGAGAGAGTGAATCGTGTGGTCCCGCTGATTGAGAGGACGGATGGTGTGAGTGTCACCGAGCCAGAAGAAATTGTCTCCTGTTTCGCGGATTATTTCCGCGAGGTGTATTCTCCGGTCTCTCCTTGCTCGGAGGAGGACTCCCATTCCCTGCTTAGGGATATCGCACTGCCCTCCCTCTCGGAGGAGGACAGGGTGTCGCTGGATGCCGCTCCTACATCCGACGAAATTGCCCTCGCCATACGTTCGGTTGCCTCTGGCAAGGCCATGGGCCCAAATGGCATCCCTATCGAGTTATATAAGTTGCGACCAGATGTACTGGCGCCCCACCTCCGCGCGATGTTCCTGGCGGCCCACTCGCTGGGCTCCCTCCCACCGGACCAGCGTCTGGCTACTATCGTGGTGATCCACAAGGAGGGGAGGCCTCGGGACCGGGTCACATCCTATCGGCCTATCCCGCTTTTGAATGCGGAGCCCAAAATTCTCGCCAAGGTGCTGGCCAATCGGCTGGTCGGCGTGGTGGGCGACCTGGTTCACCAAGACCAGTCCGGCTTTATCCCCCATCGCAATACAGCCCTTAATCTGCGGCGCTTGCACGGGGTGCTCGCACGTGTCCCATTCGTGCGGGAGCCGGCCATTTTGGCGTCCTTAGACGCCACTATGGCGTTTGACACGCTTGAGTGGCCATACATTTGGGCGATGCTGGCGAAGTTTGGATTTGGCCCGGGCTTCATCAGTTGGGTCAAATTGTTGTATTCGGGCCCATTGGCGCAGGTGGTGGTGAATGGAAGAGTTTCGGCCCCATTCGAGCTGGGCCGGGGCACGCGACAGGGCTGCCCCTTGTCGCCGCTCCTGTTTGCGCTGGCCTTGGAGCCCCTGGCGGAGTGGCTGCGGTGGCACCCCTCCATCCGTGGACTCCGTTGGACCCCCGAATATGAGGACCGTGTGTCCCTATACGCTGACGACATCCTTTTGTACTTAGCCTCCCCACGTAAGTCACTCATAGTCCTGGTTGATGTTTTACGTTCATTCGGCCGGAACTCAGGCCTTGTCATCAACTGGGCTAAATCATGCGTGTATGTGCTCTCTGGGGAGGCTCCTGTCCTTCCGCGGGGTTGTCCGATTCAGATTGCCTCTCAGGGGTTTCGATACCTGGGTGTCTACATTACTCTGGACCCAGAGGCTCGCTACGAGCGGAACTTGCTTCCCCCTCTCCAGCGCTTGAAGGAGGACGTCGTGCGCTGGCGGCGCCTGCCGCTTTCGCCGCTCGGCCGGGCGGCGTTGTTTAAGATGATGTCGTTGCCACGTTTCTTATACGCTCTCCAGAACACTATGGACCCAGTCCCGGCGCGCTACTTCCGTGAGGTGGAGAGTTTACAGCGCCGCCTGTTCTGGGACGGGAGGCCGCGCATTGCCCTGGCGAAGTTGACGCTCCCATGGTATGACGGGGGGATTGCCCTCCCGGACATTAAACGGTATTACTGGGCCTCCCAGCTAGCTGCAATTAACCATGGCCTCTATGGGCCCGCCTTGAACCCGGCGTTTGAGATGGACAAGATGCTACTGCCCGGTGGCGACTACAATCGAGCGCTCTACTCTGACGCGCCCGACGCTCGCTTGACGGGACCTACGCGTGTCATGGTCAGAGTATGGCATGCGGCTAATGCAGCTATGGGGTGGAAGGACCGTTTGACCCGGGCGTCACCGCTGTATGCGTCTGAAGTTGGGCTCTCTCTGGACCTCGAAGGGCTTCGCGAAATGGGACATGATAGGCATCAGTAAAGTGGGGGATCTCTGGTCGAGGGGAGGATTTAAAACATTCAAGATGCTGCAGACGGAGTTTCAGTTGCAGGGCAGTGAATACTTTCGATACCTGCAGATCCGTCATGCACTGGGCTCCGTCTTCCCAGACGTCGCCTCCATCCCGGAGTCTTCCCCCCTGGAGGATAGAGTGCTAGATGGCCACGTCCCAGACAGTACGATCTCCCTTATTTATAAAAAACTGATTAATGATCGATCGGGCTTGCTGATTGGCCTTCGCGAGGCTTGGGTTGCCGACGGTCTGGAGCTGGACGATGAGGACTGGATCTCCGCGGTGGCCTCTCCGAAGGAGGTGGCTATACCGGCTCGCCTTCGCTTCGTCCAGCTCAAGATACTCCACCGGGTCTACATGACGGGGCCAAGGCTTCAGCGCATGGGCTATACTGTGGATGGATTGTGTAAGCGTGGTTGTGGTGCCGTGGCGACCTTCCTGCATATTTTATGGGAATGCCCGAAGGTGGAGCGATTCTGGCGCGGTGTGCACGAGGTCCTGCGAGTGGTTACGCGTGTTGCGCTGCTGCCGGAAGCGAGGAGATGCCTGTTGAATGTGTGGGAACCAACTGACTACTCGGCTCCGCAAACATGGTGGGTGACTCTGGGATATATGATTGCTAAGCGTGACATTGCGCAACTGTGGGGATCCCAGAACCCCCCGACGGTGTCGGCCTGGAAAGAGCACATGGACTGGTGCATGTTTCGAGAAAAGGTGGTGTATGTGGCGAGGGGTAAGCCTGGGACATGGGTGAAAGTGTGGGGCCCCTGGAACGCCTACCGTGGGAGTATTTGCGCGCCACCATTGCTGCCTGCTGCCTCACCAGCCCCGTCCCCTTAGCTGACCCCTTCCCCTAGCCCCGGGCACAGGGTTCCCCCAGTCCTCGTTCTGTTTCCCTTCCCCTCCTTGGACTCCTCTGATAGTTGGGGTTCCCCATTGGGGAGCACGTGCTGCTACTTTCGACTGTAGGGTAGCCTTGTGGGTGTTGTTTTCTTGTTGTTTGTATAAAATGAAACCGCACTGTGACGTATTATGGCTGTGGCCCATGATGTTGATGACTCCTTCTTATGCTCCTTTGTAATGCCAAGTGTTCTATGAACGTATGCCATATGTTTCTGCCATTCCTAGCGGCCGGCCGGAAGGTTGTGGGCCCATAATTGTATATTCTTGAGATTTGTAATAAACGGTTTAAAAAAAAAAAAAAAAACACCTATGGAGACTTATTCTGATGACCACACCGACTATAGTCTCTCTCTCTGCTCCATTCAGCTGGAGAAATTAATTACTGTTAGTATATAGAACCATTTCCCTCCTCCAGACAGGTCATCACCTTTGCTTGGTCTTCAACTGCAGATTTTATAGCCACCCTGATAGCGTACATAAGAGCCTGCTTCAAAATACTTCTTGATTCTCAAACTTTACCCTCTAATGTACTTAATCCCAATGCTGGCTCTCAGGCACAAATGTCAACAAAGATTGATCTCCAATGTTTTTATTCTGTAGTGGCTAAATGTGTGGCTAGTGAGGGCTTAAAATCAAAAGTTCCTTTTGCTTTAAAGAAAGGAGCTTCTGATGGATACATCTGACTGTGGATTCCTCACCTTATGAATATCCCCTGCGCCAGCATTCTTCGGACATTTTTCGTAGCTCTCCACGCCGACGAGGTCGTCACAATGCCATGGCTCCGCTCGCGGCTCCGCGTGATGTCACTGGAGCCATAAGAAGACCACGTCGGCATGATGTCGTCACTTCCCTTTTTTTCCGCGCTGTCGACGCTAACGTTTTTTTCTGGGACTTTCCGTACTTCGTCTGATACTTTGTATTTTCATTTGTATCTCTTTCTCTTTTGTCATGTCTGCCCCGAGGAATTCAGGTTTTAAGCCCTGCAGGGAGTGCGGTGGACATGTGTCAATTACTGACCCGCATGAAGATTGCCTTTTGTAATTATCTTCAGACCACGACGTCGAAGGATGTTCTTCGTGGAGGAAGATGAATCCTAAGGCTTTGAAGGAACGAGAAACCAAGCTTTATATGGCCAAGGCAAGAAAAGAAAAAAGGGGTCGGAAAAGGTTAAAGTCCAGGTCTTCGACGTCGCGCGACTCCAAGAAGAAGCATAAGAAAAACAAGAGACATGCTTCTCGGCGCTTATCCTCGAAGTCTGTGGTGTTGAGCTCGCCTTCTCCTGTTCAACTTGAGAAAAGGACTTGGTTTCTCCTTCATCGTCTCCTCAGGTGACTCCGGCTCAATCTCCCTCTTATAAGGGGACTCCAGAGCAGGCGACGATGCCGAGATTCTCACCGACTCCAGAGGGTGTGTCGAATCCGGCTGATACTGAGATTCCTGCTGCTCCAGCTATTCCACCTGTGGCTCCAGCGGGGCCGACCCCAGAGGTGCCTCGTTCGGATCCTGAACTGACTTCGTACCCTCAGTTGCCGACGCTGGGTTCGGATCCGTTGCATTTTCTGAATGCAATGTATGGCGTGTTCGCCAGGGCCTCGTACCCCTCTGATGCACCTTCGGGCCCCATGGGTCCTATGGAATTTTGTTTGGGTGAGCCTCAGCAGTACCCTCAGGCCTCCTTTATGCCTTTCATGCCCGCGACGCCGTCCTGGCATCTTCCGGCTCCGAGGATGTTGACGCTGTATGGTCAGTCCCCGGCTCCATCCCGAGAGGCTTCTTGGATTCGATCGGCGCCGGCTACAGTAGTGGATCCACCTTCGACGCCGTTCCCGGAGCCGTTGACGCCGGTGTGGCGCCACCGACGCCGCAACCGAAGATGCGCTCAAGGAGAGAGGCACAGAGGTTATTGGAATAGGAGCAGTACCAGGCTGAAGAAAGGGAGGAAGGAGAGGTGTATGACACAGAGGATGTGTTTGAGGACTTGTGTGAGGCAAGTGGGCTTGACACTAATCCCGAGTGGGACTTTGCTTCTCAGAAGGCTTCTCCCCCGAAGAATGTTGCTCCTTATCATGCGGTTATTAGGAAGGCTGCGGAACTTGTGGATTTGCAGCTTCCTGTGGCGGAGTATAAGCCAAACCTTCTCACGGAAGTGCTTCATTCTCCTTCTTCGGTGGTTGAACCACTTTTGCCATTTAATGAGGCACTGACTGAGCCAATTCTCGATGCGTGGCTCAATCCTCTTTCGGCTCCTGCCGTTTCGAGGTCAGTCTCAAGAAGGTATAGATCTGCTCCTGGAGATCTGGTTTTCCTTTCTTCTCACCCCTCTCCTGAAAGTCTGGTGGTACAGGCTTCTTGTTCGAAGCAATTTACAGGGGCATTTTCGCAGGCTCCCACAGACAGGGATTCCAGGAAGTTGGAGCAATCTGCGAAAAAGGTATTTTCATCGGCCAGTATGGCACTGAAGTCTACCAACGCCACCTGTCTCTTGGGCAGGTATATTCATGCACTAATGGACTCTGAAAAACAGCTTCTTCCCAAGTTGTCTGAGGAGGACAAGGGGAATCTGAGTGAGGTGTTGGTGGACACTCAAGCTGCGGCTCACCAGGTTATCCAATCTGGTCTGTATATGGTGCATTCTGTTGCCAGAGTAATGGGTTCATCCATTGCAACAAGGAGACATGCATGGTTAAGATCTTCTGGGTTCTCTACTGACGTTCAGGCTGCTCTTATTGATTTATCATTTGATGGTTCCAATCTTTTTGGTGAAAAGGCGGACTCTCCCCTGCAGAGATTTAAGGACAGTAAGGCAACGGCAAGGTCTTTGGGTTTGCAGACTCAGTCAAGAGGCTATGGATATAAAAGATACCGTGGCTTTGGGAGATCTTCCTTTCGTGGGTCCAGTCAGCCTCAGCAACAGCAGCAGCAGCAGCAGAACCCCTTGTATAAGAGCTACAGGGGTAAAGGCAGAGGTCGCATTCGGGGAGCGGTACGTCATCCCTCTTCCTCCTCCTCCTCTACTTCCCCCAGCCCCTCCTGGTAATGCAGGAAAGCAGCCCTAGATCAACCATCCTGGATCATGTGGGTCCTGTGGGAGGTCGGCTTACCCATTTTCTACAGGATTGGAAATTAATCACTTAGGAACTTTGGGTTTTAGATCTTGTAGAGAATGGGTACGCCCTTCCCTTCAGGGAATTCCCTCCTCCTTGCCTGGGGTTCTGCACGGAGGATCATTTGCTTCTCCTTCAGAAGGAGGTTCTCACCCAGTTAAAAAAAGGTGCGATAGAGGTGGTTCCGGAGCGGGAAAGGGGTCAGGGTTGCTACTCCCGGCATTTCCTGATCCCCAAGAAGGATGGCCGGTCACGTCCTATCCTGGACCTCAGAATCTTGAATCTGTTTCTCAAGCAGGAGTGGTTCAAGATGCTCACTCTAGCGCAGGTTCTTCAGGCGCTGCAACAAGAGGACTGGATGGTGTCCTTCGACTTGCAGGATGCGTATTTCCACATCCCAATCCTGAAGTCGCACAGGAAGTATCTCCGTTTTACAGTTGGGTCGCAACACTACCAGTTTGCGGTCCTTCCGTTTGGTCTTACTACCGCACCTCGAGTCTTCACCAAGGTGATGGCAGTGGTGGCTGTCCATCTCAGGCTTCCAGTTTTCCCCTACCTGGACGACTGGCTGCTCAAAGCGGAGTCGCCAGAGATGGTGACTCATCATCTGAAGGTTAGAACCCAGTTGTTGTACAAGTTGGGTTTTTCGATAAATATACCCAAGTCTCACCTGGTGCCCTCTCAGCGCAACCTGTTCATAGGGGCAATACTGGATAATACTGTGTGTCGGGCATTCCCTCCTCCTCAAAGAATTCTCGACATTCAGGAAATGATTCCCTTGTTTTACAATGAAGCGGTTGTTCCGGTTCTGAAGGACCTTCGCCTGCTCGGTTTGTTCGCCTCCTGTATTCTGTTGGTCAATCAGGCACGCTGGCACATGAGGGCACTCCAGTGGTGCCTCCGCAGGCAGTGGTATCAGCACAACGGAGATCTAAGGGAGTCTGTCAGGATCTCCAGAGAAGCTGCAATGGATCTGTCTTGCTGGAGCGTGGAGGGCAATCTGTCTCAGGGAAAGGCCCTTAATCTTCCTCCATCGGTGGCCACAGTGATAACAGATGCTTCTACCCTAGGGTGGGGTGCTCATCTGGGGGATCTGGAGATCAAGGGTCTTTGGTCTCCAGAGGAGAGATTGTCTCATATCAATCTTCTGGAATTGCGGACAATGCGTTTGGCGCTCAAGGCCTTTCTCCCTTCCCTTCGCGGTCAGTCGGTTCAAGTCCTGACGGACAACACTACCGCGATGTGGTATGTCAACAAGCAGGGAGGAGTAGGGTCGTACCGTCTCTGCAGGGAGGCATTGCGGCTTTGGTCCTGGGCTCAGGACCATCAGATTTGCTTGATGGCAAATCATCTGGCTGGGGTGCTGAACGTGCGTGCAGACAGTGTGTCGGCAGTTTTGCAGCGTGAATCTTTCTGGATTCACTATGCTGTGCATTATTCCGCCGTCTTGTGGTTGGGTCCGGAATCGTAGTATTTTCTCTTTTTTTTTTTTTTTTTTTTTTCGTGGCCCAGTTGGGCAGCGATGTGAGAAAGTGCCATCTTTCTTGCATGGTATGCCCCCACTTTTTGCTGAATTGCTGAATGTACTTTGACTGAGTGTGCCCCGGACTCCTGCAAATCAGGTGCCCAGGGCCTATGTTCCTTCCCTAAAAACCTAAAACCCAAATTGGCAAACCCTGGCCTCATGTCAGCCCCTGGTAAATGGTACCCTAGGTACCCAGGGCCTTGTGACCACGGAATGCGTCTAAGGGCTGCAGCACTCATTGTGCCACCCTTAGAGGCCCTGTACCCTAACACACACACACACACTGCCCTTGCAGGCTGAGTGTCCGGGTACAAGACAAAACAAAGAGTCGACATGGCACACATCCCTGTGTGCCATGCCCACCACCTACACTGCCCTGGCATACATCAGCCACCCCTCTAGCTGGGTGCCCTATGCCAGTGGTGTGGGCACAGGAGCATGAGCCCTGTGCCCCTACAGTACCCAGGTCCATTCCTGGGCACTGTAAGTGCAGTGCTGCCATTTAAGAGTACATGCTGCTGAGAGCTCGTCAAACATGAACTCCACAGCACCATAATGGCAACACTGAAGACTGAGAAGTTTGGTATCAAACTTCTCAGCACATTAAACCCGCACTGATGCCAGTGTGGGATTTAATGTACCAAGCACCCCAGAGGGCATCTTAGAGATGCCCCCTGAAATCTGACCTACAATCCACGTCTGGTCTGGGAGGCTGCCTAGGTTTGCCACAAGGTACAAAAGGGGGTGGTGATGGACGGAGCATCAGAACCAATCAAACACTCACACCCAGTCAACAGATCTGGGTTTGATCCATCACCATTATTTAGCCCACTCTGCCACCCCACTTCAGACATGGCCATATGCAAATCAGTCTGACCCTGTGCCTCATGGGAACAGTCCAGCCCGAACTGCCAAGCCATGCCTTCCCTGGACCGGAAACAAGCTTCCTAGGACCGGTTTCTGGCATTTCAGCCGTCTTCAGCCAGGCTTGCTTGAATCCAGTGGCAAAGTGAGCAAGGCACTCACGTCTGAGCATACCCTGCCAACTTATGGCGAACAAAGTGGTACAAAAGGGGGTGGTGATGGACGGAGCTTCAGAACCAATCAAACACTCACACCCAGTCAACTGATCTGGGTTTGATCCATCACCATTCTTTAGCCCACTCTGCCACCCCAGTTCAGACATGGCCATATGCAAATCAGTCTGACCCTGTGCCTCATGGGAACAGTCCAGCCCGAACTGCCAAGCCATGCCTTCCATGGACCGGAAACAAGCTTCCTAGGACCGGTTTCTGGCATTTCAGCCGTCTTCAGCCAGGCTTGCTTGAATCCAGTGGCAAAGTGAGCAAGGGACTCACGTCTGAGCATACCCTGCCAACTTATGGCGAACAAAGCGGTACAAAAGGGGGTGGTGATGGACGGAGCATCAGAACCAATCAAACACTCACACCCAGTCAACAGATCTGGGTTTGATCCATCACCATTCTTTAGCCCACTCTGCCACCCCAGTTCAGACATGGCCATATGCAAATCAGTCTGATCCTGTGCCTCATGGGAACAGTCCAGCCCGAACTGCCAAGCCATGCCTTCCCTGGACCGGAAACAAGCTTCCTAGGACCGGTTTCTGGCATTTCAGCCGTCTTCAGCCAGGCTTGCTTGAATCCAGTGGCAAAGTGAGCAAGGGACTCACGTCTGAGCATACCCTGCCAACTTATGGCGAACAAAGCGGTACAAAAGGAGGTGGTGATGGACGGAGCATCAGAACCAATCAAACACTCACACCCAGTCAACAGATCTGGGTTTGATCCATCACCATTCTTTAGCCCACTCTGCCACCCCAGTTCAGACATGGCCATATGCAAATCAGTCTGACCCTGTGCCTCATGGGAACAGTCCAGCCCGAACTGCCAAGCCATGTCTTCCCTGGACCGGAAACAAGCTTCCTAGGACCGGTTTCTGGCATTTCAGCCGGCTTCAGCCAGGCTTGCTTGAATCCAGTGGCAAAGTGAGCAAGGGACTCACGTCTGAGCATACCCTGCCAACTTATGGCGAACAAAGCAAAAACCAAAGGAAATGATGGACGGAGTGTTGAACATTGCAAGCACTCACCCCCAGTCAACTGATCTGGGTTTAATCCATCACCGTTCTTTAGCCCACTCTGCCACCCCAGTTCAGACATGGCCATATGCAAATCAGTCTGACCCTGTGCCTCATGGGAACAGTCCAGCCCGAACTGCCAAGCCATGTCTTCCCTGGACCGGAAACAAGCTTCCTAGGACCGGTTTCTGGCATTTCAGCCGTCTTCAGCCAGGCTTGCTTGAATCCAGTGGCAAAGTGAGCAAGGGACTCACGTCTGAGCATACCCTGCCAACTTATGGCGAACAAAGCAAAAACCAAAGGAAATGATGGACGGAGTGTTGAACATTGCAAGCACTCACCCCCAGTCAACTGATCTGGGTTTAATCCATCACCGTTCTTTAGCCCACTCTGCCACCCCAGTTCAGACATGGCCATATGCAAATCAGTCTGACCCTGTGCCTCATGGGAACAGTCCAGCCCGAACTGCCAAGCCATGTCTTCCCTGGACCGGAAACAAGCTTCCTAGGACCGATTTCTGGCATTTCAGCCGTCTTCAGCCAGGCTTGCTTGAATCCAGTGGCAAAGTGAGCAAGGGACTCACGTCTGAGCATACCCTGCCCACTTATGGCGAACAAAGCAAAAACCAAAGGAAATGATGGACGGAGTGTTGAACATTGCAAGCACTCACCCCCAGTCAACTGATCTGGGTTTAATCCATCACCGTTCTTTAGCCCACTCTGCCACCCCAGTTCAGACATGGCCATATGCAAATCAGTCTGACCCTGTGCCTCATGGGAACAGTCCAGCCCGAACTGCGAAGCCATGTTTTCCCTGGACCGGAAACAAGCATCCTGGGACTGGTTTCGTGTTCATAACCCTCATCAGCCAGGCTATCTTGAATCCAGTGGCAAAGTGAGCAAGGGGCCCACGTCTGGGCATGCCCTGCCAACTTAGGGCGAACAAAGCAAAACCAAAGGGGATGATGGATGGAGTGTTGAACACTGCAAGCACTCACCTGGCTTGGGAGTTCGGGCTGGACTGTACCCATGAGGCACAGAGTCAAGACTGATTTGAATATGGCTGGGTTCAAACTGGAACGGCATGGTGAGCAAAAAAACTATGGATGTAGGCCCAGATCTCTGTACTGGGGTGAATATATGACATTGTTCTGCATTCTGTCCATCAACTGTTGTTTTTGCATTTGTCACCCCGAATGGGAAGGGTATGCCCAGACGTGGGTCCCGTGCTCTCCATGCCACTGGAATCAAGCTATCCTGGCTGAAGAGGGGTGAAACCCCGAAACCGGTCCTAGGATGCTTGTTTCCAGTCCAGGAAGGACCTGGCTTGGCAGTTCGGGCTGGACTGGTCCCATGAGGCACAGGGTCAAGACTGATTTGCATATGGCTGGGTTCAAACTGGAACGGCATGGTGAGAAAAAAAACGATGGATTTAGGCCCAGACCTCTGTACTGGGGTGAATGTATGACATTGTTCTGCATTCTGTCCATCAATTGTTGTTTTTGCATTTGTCGCCCTGAGTGGGAAGGGTCTGCCTAGACGTGGGTCCCTTGCTCTCCATGCCACTGGAATCAAGCTATCCTGGCTGAAGAGGGGTGAAACCCCGAAACCGGTCCTAGGATGCTTGTTTCCAGTCCAGGGAGGACGTGGCTTGGCAGTTCGGGCTGGACTGTTCCCATGAGGCACAGGGTCAAGACTGATTTGCATATGGCTGGGTTCAAACTGGAACGGCATGGTGAGCAAAAAAACGATGGATTTAGGCCCAGATCTCTGTACTGGGGTGAATGTATGACATTGTTCTGCATTCTGTCCATCAATTGTTGTTTTTGCATTTGTCGCCCGAGTGGGAAGGGTATGCCTAGACGTGGGTCCCTTGCTCTCCATGCCACTGGAATCAAGCTATCCTGGCTGAAGAGGGGTGAAACCCCGAAACCGGTCCTAGGATGCTTGTTTCCAGTCCAGGGAGGACCTGGCTTGGCAGTTGGGGCTGGACTGTTAACATGAGGCACAGGGTCAAGACTGATTTGCATATGGCTGGGTTCAAACTGGAACGGCATGGTGAGCAAAAAAACGATGGATTTAGGCCCAGATCTCTGTACTGGGGTGAATGTATGACATTGTTCTGCATTCTGTCCATCAATTGTTGTTTTTGCATTTGTCGCCCCGAGTGGGAACGGTCTGCCTAGACGTGGGTCCCTTGCTCTCCATGCCACTGGAATCAAGCTATCCTGGCTGAAGAAGGGTGAAACCCCGAAACCGGTCCTAGGATGCTTGTTTCCATTCCAGGGAGGACCTGGCTTGGCAGTTCGGGCTGGACTGGTCCCATGAGGCACAGGGTCAAGACTGATGTGCATATGGCTGGGTTCAAACTGGAACGGCATGGTGAGCAAAAAAACGATGGATTTAGGCCCAGATCTCTGTACTGGGGTGAATGTATGACATTGTTCTGCATTCTGTCCATCAATTGTTGTTTTTGCATTTGTCGCCCTGAGTGGGAAGGGTCTGCCTAGACGTGGGTCCCTTGCTCTCCATGCCACTGGAATCAAGCTATCCTGGCTGAAGAGGGGTGAAACCCCGAAACCGGTCCTAGGATGCTTGTTTCCAGTCCAGGGAGGACCTGGCTTGGCAGTTCGGGCTGGACTGTTCCCATGAGGCACAGGGTCAAGACTGATTTGCATATGGCTGGGTTCAAACTGGAACGGCATGGTGAGCAAAAAAACGATGGATTTAGGCCCAGATCTCTGTACTGGGGTGAATGTATGACATTGTTCTGCATTCTGTCCATCAATTGTTGTTTTTGCATTTGTCGCCCGAGTGGGAAGGGTATGCCTAGACGTGGGTCCCTTGCTCTCCATGCTACTGGAATCAAGCTATCCTGGCTGAAGAGGGGTGAAACCCCGAAACCGGTCCTAGGATGCTTGTTTCCAGTCCAGGGAGGACCTGGCTTGGCAGTTGGGGCTGGACTGTTAACATGAGGCACAGGGTCAAGACTGATTTGCATATGGCTGGGTTCAAACTGGAACGGCATGGTGAGCAAAAAAACGATGGATTTAGGCCCAGATCTCTGTACTGGGGTGAATGTATGACATTGTTCTGCATTCTGTCCATCAATTGTTGTTTTTCCATTTGTCACCCCGAGTGGGAAGGGTATGCCCAGACGTGGGTCCCGTGCTCTCCATGCCACTGGAATCAAGCTATCCTGGCTGAAGAGGGGTGAAACCCCGAAACCGGTCCTAGGATGCTTGTTTCCAGTCCAGGAAGGACCTGGCTTGGCAGTTCGGGCTGGACTGTACCCATGAGGCACAGGGTCAAGACTGATTTGCATATGGCTGGGTTCAAACTGGAACGGCATGGTGAGCAAAAAAAACGATGGATTTAGGCCCAGATCTCTGTACTGGGGTGAATGTATGACATTGTTCTGCATTCTGTCCATCAATTGTTGTTTTTGCATTTGCCACACAGCAGACATGTTGCTGGACCCCTGGGTAGGAGAGCCCCTGCTCTCCTGGGCCTGCAACAATGCACATCCTGGGCGAGGTGCTAGATCTCCTCCCCCAGGATGGGCAGGGGGAAGCTTCAAAGGCATGCCGCCTCTGTGAGCTTCCCCAGGCCACTGGCAGCCCCCACTCTGGCAGGAAGCGTGGCCGGAAACCCCAAATAAGGACAGGGAATGTGCCAACCTGCCAACCCCACCCCTCAGGTGGTGGAGGCGAGGTGAAGCACATCCCCGGGCGCTCGCCATCTTGAAGATGGGAGGCCCTACCCAATCAGGACTAGACTACTGCCCCCCTCCCACAGGAGAAAGGCAGGATAGGGGGTGTACCCACCCCAGGACAGGGACCCATTTGTCCCTGCCCTTCACCTACCTGTAACGCCCCATAATCTTGTATTTAGGGGCACCCTGAACCTTCCTTCCCCAGATTCCAGATTCCAAAATACAAAGAAGAGCAAGAAGAAAAAAGACCTGCCCTGCAGCTGCTAAGAAGAAGAAGACACCAACTGCTTTGGCCCCAGCCCTACCGGCCTGTCGACCCTCGAACCTGCTCCTGCTACAACCCGGCACCTCTGGTGGCCAGCAACCTCACAAACCCCGGAGGACCTGGCTACCTTTTGGCTCTAAGCACCTGGGACTCCCATGAGCAGAGGCTCTGCTCAAACTCAGCATCTAATCCCTGGCATCAGCCCGGAACCGAGAACCCTGTACACACTGCACCCGCCAAGCCTGGCCTGTGCCGGAGTGAACAAAGACCACGAGGACCACCCCCCAGCGACTTTGGCACTGAGTCTGGCACCCAAGGACTTCCCTCGATGCTCCTGACGATGCCTGCAGCCTCCGAACCAGGTACCCCCCCCCCCAACCTCGATCAACAGAGGGTAAGATTTCCCGACACCAAAAGGCACCCCGGCGCCCTGTGGCCCCCTGTGCCCAACTCCTGGGTACCTACCTATCCTCCAACTACCCAACTTACCTCTTGAAGTGGGGGTGGCACCTGAAGAATCTTTGTCCCCGAGCTTGCAGTCTTATTCTAAACTGGAGCTTTCCCTTTGAAATCAATTGAGCGCCCGCAGGCTCAAAAGCACCCTGCACCCAGCCACGCGAGTGGCCCTGGCAGTGTAACCTTTGTATCTATCTACTTCCCCGTTTGTCCTGAGCAAGTGACTAGGAGCCCAGCTCCCACAGCCGCGTGGCCTGCTAGTCAGCAGCCACCAACCAGGGCCACCCTGCCTCCCATAGGATAACATTGGGCCTAACTCACTCTGCACCCGGCTGCCCCTGTGCCGCTGAGGGTGTAGCAACTGTACCTACCTGACCCTGGGAGACCGCTGAGTCTGTGCCCAAACCTTAACTTTGCCAGTCGAGTACTTACCTGAAAGCCGATAACTCAATTTTCTCCATAGGGTAACATTGACTGGTTTCTTCTGAAATTTCTTCTAAGGTTTCTGGATTTGGGGGTGCGGGGAAAGGGTTGTTTTTGGGAATGCGTTGGGGCTCCGCATCAGTCCTCTCTGGTGTTTGGGGAATGTCTGTCTCGGAGTTACGGCCTGTAGGCTTGCCTCTTTGCTTTGTGGTCTTGTGTTTGAACCCTGACTGTTCGCCCCTTGACCTCCATGGGTAGGAGTCTCAAAGTGGCGAGTCTGAATGTTAGGGGCTTAAATAACCCGGTTAAGCGCTCCGCTATCCTGTCCCTCCTGGAGGGAGCGGGGGGCGACGTGTGTTTGTTGCAAGAGACTCATCTTCTCTCTAAAGACACCAAGCGGATGAGGGATCAGCGCTTCCCCTTGCAGGTGTTGTCTTCTGGTGCGGCTAAAAAACATGGGGTAGCCGTTCTTTTCAGTGCGCGTGCTCACTGTAAGATTCTTTCCCAGGTTGCTGAGATTAAGGGGAGACTCCTGGCGCTTCGCGTGCAATGGGGGGACATGTGCTTCACTGTAGGATCGCTGTACGCCCCGAATAAGCATCAGGAACACTTTATAAAGATGGCCTTTTCCGAGGTATTGGCTTCACCAGATACCATGATCTTAGTGGGAGGAGACCTAAATGTGGTAATGGATGCGTGCATGAATAGGTCGGAGCAGCGGTCCCATCAGACGGGTGCTCTCTCGCAGGGAGGGAGACAATGGTTGAGTGATGGCGGGCTGCATGATGTTTGGCGCGTACAGCATCTTACTGAGCATGATTATACTTTCTACTCGGCAGCGCTTAAAACTTACGCCCGCCTTGACCATTTCTTAGCTTCCGCCTCCCTTTTGCCCTACCTGGCTGACGTGGTTATCACTCCCCGTTCCCTGTCCGACCATGCCCTCATCTCGGTGCAGCTCAGTTCTCCAGCGGCGCGCCCCCCTTCTTCCGGATGGCGCCTGCACGATTCTCTGCTTAGCTCGGAATCCGTGTTTACTCGCATACGGGACACGATTGTGGCTTACCTGGCTGTTAATGATCAAGGGAATATGCCATTGGCGGCGGTTTGGGAGGCCCTCAAGCTGGTGGTCCGGGGTGAGTTCATAGCGCTGGCGGAGTTGGAGCGGGAGGTGGGAGCACTGGAGGGCTTCCATAAGCGAACTGGAGCGCCTAGGGTGTGGAGAGAGCTTCAAACGAAACGGTGCATGCTGAAACATTTGGACCTCGACTGGGCCGAGTATGCGCTTCTGCGGCTGCGACATAAGTTTTACCTTAGCGGGGATAAGGGGGGGGGGGCGTTTACTGGCCCATAGGCTCCGGGCGTCCGCGCAACGAACTGCGATTCACTCCATTCGGGATTCCCAGGCGGTGGAGCAGACCACAGACGCCCTGATTGTCGACTCTTTTCGTCATTTTTATCAACGCTTGTATACTAGGGAGGAGACTGGGTCAGTGGAACGAGAGGCTTATCTTGCCTCCTGCCGTATTGAGCCGCTGTTTGCCTCCTCGGCGGACTTGTTGGAGTCCAACATCCGGATTGAGGAAGTCATATCGGCGATAGCCCGTCTTAAGGTTGCCAAATTGCCCGGCCCAGACGGTTTCACCGCTTTGTTTTTTTAGACCTTCTGCGCTGAGCTAGCTCCGCTTTTAACACGTCTTTTTAACTCTTTTCTGGAGACAGGGGAGGTGACTCCCACCATGACGGAAGCCGCGATTACGGTCATTCTTCAATCTGGAAAGGATCTGCGGGATTGTGGCTCCTATAGGCCAATCTCCCTCCTAAATATTGACGCTAAATTGTTCGCGAGTATTTTAGCAGCGCGTCTCAGCCCGCTAATGGATGGCTTCATAGATCTGGATCAATCCGGTTTTATTCCCACGCGGCAGGGCGGAGATAACACCAAGTGTATCCTTCATCTTATATACCTAGTTCACCACTCTCGGACCCAAGCTTGTCTCCTTTCCATGGACGCCGAGAAGGCCTTTGATCGGGTGGACTGGGACTACATGTTTGCTGTTCTGCGCGCTTTTGGTTTCAGAGAGCACTTTCATCGCTCGGGTAATTGTCTCTATGTCGCTCCTAAGGCGTCGGTGAGGGTGAACGGGTGCCGGTCTTCCCTCTTCCCCATCTCTAGAGGGACGCGGCAGGGATGCCCCCTGTTGCCGCTATTATTTGCGCTCTATATGGAGCCCTTTGCTCAGCGCGTACGCTCCAATCCGGATATTGAGGGTATTAAGTTTGGTGCCGACGTTCATAAAATTAGTCTTTACGCGTACGACGTTATCCTCTCTCTCACTCATCCACGTTCCATCCTGCGGTATCTGACATGAGAGCTTCATGCTTTTGGCTTGGTGGCAGGATTCAAAGTCAACTTTTCCAAATCGCTGGTGTTTAATCTTTCTATCCCTGAAGATGAGATCGCTGATTTACAGCGGGATTTTGCCTTCCAGTGGGTGCACTCTGACATTTCCTACCTGGGTATCCGCTTGACCCCTTCCGTTGCCCAGACTGCCCACCTCAATCGCTCTCTGATTGGTCCCTCCTTGTCCTGTCCTGGTATGGGCGGCTGGCGGCGGTAAAGATGACTCTGCTGCCGAGGGTCCTTTATTTGTTCCAGATGCTTCCGGCGCAGCCGCCACCAGGTACCCTCCGCAAGTTGCAGGGCCTGCTTTATAAGTTCTTGTGGCATAATAGGAGGCAGAGACTCGCCTTGCCGATTGTTACGTTGCCGAAAGCCGCCGGAGGGTTGGGTTTTTCGCTCATACGGGCGTATTATCAGGCCTCTTGTCTCCGATTTATCACGGAGTGAAACCGACCTACGTCCAGCAAGCATTGGCTTTTCATGGATCAGACGGTCGCTGGTTGTAATATTTGGCGTGAGCTTTGGCTTCCGCGGAAGCATAGGGCGTGTGGACTCTTAAAGTGTGGGATCAGTTAGCGAACTCTAAGGGGTGGACCACGTTCCCCTCCCCTATGACCCCGATCGTGGACAACCCTGACTTTTCACCGGGATGTGCGTCCCCTGTTTTCCAGCGCTGGCGAGAGGAGGGGTGTAAAAGGGTGGGCTCCCTTTTGGAACCGGATGAAGTGATCCCTTTCGCCCAACTGCGCAAAGACTATTTTGACTTGCCGAGCACCGACATCTACCACTACACGCAGTTGGCACATTGGGTGACCCTCCCCTCCAACTTCGCTTTGATGTCCCGGCCCCTGACCGTTTTTGAGCGCTGGTTGGTCTATAAGAAAGACGATCGGAAGCTCATTTAGCAACTATATGCAATAATAATGGCGCAGCCTAGGCAGCGGCGGTCAAGGGCGCAGGTGCGTTGGGAGACTGAGTTGGGGCGTCCGTTAACGAGCAAGGAATGGGAGCATGTTTTCTACCGCACTCACCATACGGCGGCCGCCACGGCGGGGGCAGAATCTGCCTATAAGGCGGCGGCATACTGGTATTCTACTCCAGCGCGC
This sequence comes from Triturus cristatus, assembly GCF_964204655.1. Classification (NCBI taxonomy): domain Eukaryota; kingdom Metazoa; phylum Chordata; class Amphibia; order Caudata; family Salamandridae; genus Triturus; species Triturus cristatus. The sequence continues at coordinate 376,040,824 of NC_140594.1, read as the reverse complement.
ATTCAGTCTTGGGACCCTACTAAATCTGGTCTCTGCTGGCAGGCGTGTGGACACCCTGGCACTCTCATACACTTGTTGTGGCGATGCCCAAAGCTGGTGCGGTATTGGGCGGCGGTCTTGGACGATCTTGATGAGGCGTTTCAGATCAGGCTGCCGCAGGAACCTGTGCACACACTGTTGGGCCTCCCTCATTCCAAGTCCTTTCCCCTGCGCACACTGAGGGGTAGGCAGCTTGCGTTGGCGTTGCTCGTGGCGCAGTAGGTTCTCTTGGCGCAGTGGGGCTCTCCGGCTGTGCCGGACTCGCGAGACTGGCTCCGGAGACTCTGGCATCTGCTTGCGATGGAACGTCTATCGCTTAGGCTGGATGGGAGGGGCACGGACTGCGTGAAGCTCTGGGGCCCTTTCTTGCGGCTTCTGTCGAAGGAGTTGCGAGCAGTTAAGTGCCCCAAATATTTGCAGATTCTTCAGCTTATCCCTTTGGAACCGGCGGGGGCCGCTGGGGAGGCTTGACCCTTCTTTGATTCAGACTGTTGTATCTCGGGTCCTCGGGGTAGAGGGTAGTGACTGATGTGGAGAGGGTGGGGAGGGTTGGGGGGTGTTTCTTTGTTTTGGTTTTGAACTTTACAGATAAATGTGATATATGAGCTATTGCCTGGTGGGCCTGGCCTGTGCTTCATCAGCTTCTTGCGGGGGCTGTAGACCCATGCGCTGTGTATGGTCTACCTTGATTTGCTCTGCCGGCCGCAGGATGTAGGCAGCTGAGCTGTGTATTTTGCAGATGTATCACTTAATAAAAATGATTGATTCTAAAAAAATGACTTCGACGAGAAGATGAGCCAATTCACCATCCCGCCGAAACCCGCGGTCAAAGTCGAAAGAGATGACGATGAAGCGGAACCCCCGAAAACTCCCGAACCAGCCGAGGAACTCGGGGACGAAGACTACTATTTTGAGGGAGAAGGCGACAAATACCTTCAATCCTACCGGTACTCTACACCCTCAGAGGCACAAGACATGTAATGGCAAGACCTCGACACAGAATCGCCGGAAGACGGGGTAGACACGTACCCTTCGAGGCCCTCGCCGCCAGATGACATAGGGGTCTACAACATGGTCGTGCAGAATGCTGCACAGACTTATGGGGTGAAAATGGAGGAAGAGAAGCCAAAATCAGGTTTCCTCCTGGAAACTCAACTGCCACAACAAACGAGGAGCCAATTCCTGCCCATGCTCACTAGTGTGCTGGATCAAGGAAGAGAGGCCTTTATGGAGCCTGCAACATGCAAAGCTGTGACCCCTAGGACTGAGAAGAAATACAAACATTCTTCACAGGACCCTACATACATCTAAGGTTCAGTGCCAGCCGACTCCATAATTGCAGCAACAGCTAGGAAGAGGGCCAATGTACCCACTAATGCCGAACCACCTCCAGACAAGGAGTAGGAGGATGGATCTCACAGGGAGAAAAGCGGAGAGAAATGCGACAATCCAATGGCGCATTGCTAACTCCAACGCCCTGATCAACAGGCACGCTTATCAACACTGGGACGCAGTAGGACAGCTCCTAAAACATCTACCGGACCAGTACCAGCAAAGAGCTACTCACCTGGTGGAAGAGGGGAAAAACATGGCGAACACATGCCTAAAATCAGCATTGGACGCGGCAGAAACATCAAGCAGGCTAATGATAGGAGTGACTGAGAGAAGACACGTATGGCTCAGAATTTCGGGATTCAAGCCAGAGGTGCAAAGCAACATCCTAAACACACCTTTCAATGTAGAGCTACTGTTCCGCATGCCAGTCGACGGCAAGTTGACACAGCTCAAGAAGGACAACGAAACAGCAAGGTCCATGGGGGCGTTGCAGTTCAGGGGAATGAGAAGAGGCACACCCACGAGAAGGCCAGGCGGTAGAGGAGGCAACGTGCCCTCCACATCGCACCAAACGTTCCAGCAAAGGCTACCAAGGGAACAACCAAGCCGAGCAGCAGCAGGGACAGCAACAGCAGGACTCTCAGTACCAGCCCCGGGGACAGTCCTTCCGAGGGCGCGGAAATGGACGAGTACAAATACGGAGAAGAGGCCAACAGCCCTCAACCAAGTGACTTCATCAAGGAAGATGCCCCCACCCTAGCAACACCTCGGTGTGGGCAGAAGGACTTAAAGGAAAACTACAGCCAAAGGTTCAACGACAAACAGTACCTTGAACACTCAACACCGGTAGGGGTAAGAATAAGAGACTTCCACCAGGAATGGAGAAAGGTCACATCGGACAAATGGATACTAAACGTCATACAATACGGATACTGTATTGAGTTAGAAAAACGGCCTCCGAACAGAAAACCAAGAAACAGGGCACACTCAGCAAAGGAACTCTCGCTCTTGCAGCTAGCAGCGCAAGAACTGCTCAGTAAGGAGGCAATAGAGGTGGTACCAAAGGAACAAAGGGTTTTGCTCAACTTACTTCCTGGTGCCAAAGGTGGACGAGACACTAAGACCTATCCTAGATCTAAGGTTCCTGAACAAATTCATAAGAACACAAAGGTTCAAGATGACTTCCCTACAAGAGGTAATACCACAAATACAACGAGGGAACTTCATGGCTACTATAGATTTAACCCCTTCTGTGCCCATGACGAGATAGTCTCGTCATGGAGCGCGGTTGCGCTGTGCCCATGACGAGACTATCTCGTCATGGACCCCGCCCGCTAATGAAAGGGCCGGCACAGGAGGGGGAAAGGGCGGGGCACTCAAGGGGTTAAAGGACGCATACTTACACATCTCCATCAACCACAAACACAAGTGCCTGCTAAGGTTTGTGATCAATCAAAGCCACTACCAGTTCACAGTACTGGCATTCGGGCTCAAATCAGCACCAAGGGTGTTTACAAAATGCCTAGCAGCTGTCGCAGCACACCTACGAAGGCAAGGGATACACGTATACCCTTATCCGACGACTGGCTTGTAAAGGCAAGTTCGTACAGCCAATGCAGACTACACATCCAGCACGTCATACTAACACTGACAAGACTGGGGTTCTCGATCCATTGGGAGAAATTGTCAACAGAACCAGAACAAATCGAGATATTCTTAGAGGCAGAGATCGACACCATGTAGGCCAAAGTGTTCCCCAGCAGGAAGAAAACGTTGGCGATACTGAAGGAAACACGTCATTACCGCTAGGGGCAAGTTCTGACAGTAAGGACGGCGAGCAAACTGATGGGAATGATGGCGTCATACATCGACCAAGTCCCGAATACCCGACTACACATGAGACCATTCCAGGAATGGATCCAGCAGCAATGGTCACAGGGAGTTGGGAAGATCTTGTGGTTGTCACGCACGCAGTGCATCAGGAAATAGCGTGGTGGAAAAAGGAAAACATATCACAGGGAAAGCCATTCACACAACCAACTCCAACAGTGACCATCACAATGGACGCCTCCCAGCTGGGGTGGGGCACACACATGAACAAGCTCAGGGCGAGGGGTCTATGGTTGCAGCAAGATGCGGTCAGAGACATCAACTACCTAGAGCTAAAAACTGTATTCCTAGCCTTAAAAGCCTTTCAGAAAGAGCTGTATGGGAACAGGGTGTTGGTCCAAACAGACAACCCAACCACCATGTTCTACATCAACAAACAAGGAGGAACACAATCAGTACCACTATCAGGGCTAGCACAGGAAATTTGGAGATGGGCTATCTCACTAAAAATAGACCTACTAGCAATACATCTCCCAGGGAAGGGCAATGTGTAAGCAGACCGGCTCAGCAGACCGACGTCGGCATCTCACGAATGGGAGCTCAACCAGCAGGAAATAGAGAAGCTTTTCCACAAATGGGGTACTCCACAAATAGACCTATTTGCAACACACCAGAATGCAAAATGGCAACACTTCACATCTAGACAACCGGACCATCGGTCCCAAGGGAATGCACTATGGATAAGTTGGTCAAATAACTTTGCATACGCTTTTCCCCCGATACCACTGATTCCCATGGTACTCAGCAAATGCAGAATCAGCAACATGACGCTAATACTGGTAGCACCTCAGTGGGCCAGGCAGTCCTGGTTCTCGCAGACAGTGGAAATGGCACAAGAACTAGCAGACAGGTTCCCAAGAAGACGGGACCTGTTAACAATGCAGAACGGAAGGGTGCTTCACCCAGAACCAGAGGGTCTCAGCCTAGCAGCATGGCTCCTGAAGACCTAGAATTTGCACACCTAAAACTACCACCAAGTACTATGGCAGTACTCAGGGAGGCAAGGAGGCCTACCACAAGAAAGTGCTACATAGCAAAATGGAAGAGGTAGTCCCTATGGTGCATCAAGGAGAAGCTACAATTGAAGGTCACAAGGGAATCAATAGTACTAAAGTACTTAACACACCTGCTACAAAGCGGATTAAGCTACACATCCCTGAGGGTGCACTTGACTGCGGTGGTGGCCTACACAAGAGGAGAAAAAGGGAAAAGTTCTTCACCTTTCAAGTGGGGAAGAGATTCTTGGAAGGGTCCAAGAGAATCGCCCCCCCAAAGAGGATGCCAGCACCAGCATGGAACCTCAACGTAGTGCTAACTCAATTGATGAAGGCACCCTTTGAATCTATTCACATGGCTACACTGCACATGCTCACACTAAAGACGGCCTTCTTAGTGGCGATCACATCACTACGAAGAGTAAGTGAGTTGCAAGCACTCACACTCCAAGAGCCCTACTTACAAATACACAAGGACAGGATTGTAATGAGGACGGACCCACATTTCATGCCAAAGGTGGTGTCTCGGTTCCATATTAACCAAACAATCCAAATACCGAGTTTTTTCCCCAAACCGACCACAAAAACAGAAAGGGCTCTACACACACGAGACGCCAGAAAGGCTGTAATGCACTATATAGAAAGGACAAAGAAGGGCAGGAAAACAAAACAGTTCTTTGTCTCCTTTGCAAGCAGTTTTCTGGGATGACCAGTCACCAAGAATACCATTGCACGATGGACTGCGCAAACAATTCAACTCTGCCACAAGCAGGTAAGACAACAGTTACAAAGAGCAGATCAGGGTCACTCAACAAGGAAAAAAGGAGCAACAATTGCGTTTCTAGTGAACACACCTATCCAAGACATTTGCCAAGCGGCAACATGGTCTTCAGTGCATACGTTCACTAAGCACTACTCTGTGGATATTCAAATGAAAAAAGAAGCGCAAGTGGGACAGAAGGTCTTACAACACATATGCAGTAGCCAGTGCTCATCATCCACCCAGCCACCACAATAAGGACAAACCGCTACAAAGTCTATGCACAGCATAGTGAATCCAGAAAGATTCACGCTGCAAAACGTATAGTTTCTTACCTGTCGGTGTAGTTTTGCAGCTTGAAGACTTTCTGAATTCATCCACCCTCCTCCGCCAGAAAGATGAGACCGGAGGTGAGGGGTTAATGATAAACAAGACTTTACAAAATAACAGAGAAGACAAGATTAACACAAGAAAAAAAGAATCTGAAGATGGCGACCAAAGGTGGGAGCTTCCGCAGGATGCGCGCCGACGTCACGAAGGACACCAAATGGTGGGACGTCGCCGCCCATCTGGGCCACGGAAAAAAAAAAAGAGAGAAAATACTATGAGTCCGGACCCAACCACAAGATGGCGGAATAATGCACAGCATAGTGAATCCAGAAAGTCTTCAAGCTGCAAAACTACACGGACAGGTAAAACTATACGTTCTCCGCCGACCACAAGGAGTCTTCATCCGGAAGTAGTTCGACACATCTTTCGGACGTGGGGAACTCCTCGGGTGGACCTGTTTGCCACTCTCGAGAACGCGCACGGCCCGTTGTTCTGCAGTTTCCGATGCAGGGGGCGTTGGGGGACGCATTTCAGTTGAGTTAGAGCTTGCTACTCTTTTACGCATTTCCTCCCATACCCTTGATTCCTTGGGTTCTGAGGAAAATTCGCCAAGACCGAGCCCAAGTCGTATTGATTGCCCCGAATTGGCCAAGAAGGGTGTGGTACACAGATCTACTTCACCTCTCATCGCACCCTCCGCTCTGTCTCCCTATCAGGGCAGACTTCCTCTCTCAGATGGAGGGGCAGGTTCTACACCCCCACCTCCAGAGCCTGCACCTTCATGCCTGGAGATTGAACGGGACAACCTGAAGTCTTTTTCTCTCCCGCCTGACGTGGTGGATGGTATTTTATCGGCCAGGCGACACTCTCCAAGTCTATCTACTCCTACAGGTGGTTGAAATTTGTTAGGTGGGGTGGAGAGAAATCTATTGATACTCTGAAAGTGCACCTTTCTGATGTTCTTTGTTTTTCACTTCATTTGGCTCAGCAAGGCTGTGCTGTGGCCACTGTTAAAGGATATTTGTCGGCTTTGTCGGCATTTCTTTGTTTGCCCAATCAGCCTTCTCTTTTTAAGTCTCCAATAGTTTTAAGGTTCATTAAGAGGCTTATTAATATGTTTCCTGCCCACTCCTTTTATTATGCCCCAGTGAGATTTAAATCTGATGTTAACTTTTTTAATGGGTTCCACATTTGAACCTATGCATAGTTGTCCTTTGAGACTTCTGACGTTCAAAACGGTCTTTCTAGTGGCTATCACCTCGGCTAGGAGGGTGAGTGAGCTTCAGGCTTTGAGCCTCCTTTTCTGACCATACATGCTGAAAGGATGATACTCAGGACCAGGGCTGCTTTTCTGCCTAAGGTGGTAACTCCCTTCCATCTAGGACAGTCCATTACCCTCCCTACTTTCTATCCTCCTCCTCACCCTTCCAAGGAGGAGGAGAGGCTTCATCGTTTGGATCCAAAGAGGCCGATTAGTTTCTATTTGGATAGAACAAAGGACTTCCGCCAAGATAATCAGCTCTTTGTTGGATATGCTGGTCGGATGAACGGCAAAGCGGTGCACAAGTGCACTTTATCCAGGTGGATCGTCTTGTGCATCAAGATCTGCTACGCTCTGGCTTGTAAGGAGCCTCCTGAAGGCATTAGGGCTCATTCCACCAGGGCCAAGTCATCTACTTCTGCCTTGTCCAGGGGTGTTCCTGTGCTGGACAATTGTAAGGCTGCAACTTGGGCTTCCCGCCACACTTTCGCAAAGCATTACTGCTTAGATTCCGAAGTGAGGAGGGACGGCCATTTTGCACGCTCTGTTTTACAGGGCTTTTTGGTATAGAAGGGTGGACACCCTCCTCCGGGAGTGAGACTGCTGTGGGATTCTATTCATAAGGTGAGGAATCCACAGGTAGATATATCCATCAGAAGAACAAGTTACTTACCTTCGGTAGCGCCTTTTCTGGTGGATACAGTATCTGCCTGTGGATTCCTCACTGACCCACCTGCCTCCCCGTTGTCCACCCTTTTATACCTTAAAAAGGGTATTAGTTAATATGTTGTTTCATATTGTCATTCTGCATTGCCTCTATTTTGCCTTTCTGTAGGCTTAAAGGAAATGTTTGCTTTATTTTGCTTTCCTTTGTCACTTTACACTGTGTGTATTTGTGTGAAAACTGTGTACTACGTATGCATTTTCCATATGGTTGGTGGTTTCGCCTCGGTGGCACGGAAAAAATGGGTGGAACTGATGTCATCACGCAGACGTGGTCTTCTTATGGCTCTAGTGACGTCACACGGAGCCGCGAGCGGAGCCATGGCATTGTGACGACCTCGTCGGCGTGGAGAGCTACGAAAAATTTCCGAAGAATGCTGGCGCAGGGGATATTCATAAGGTGAGGAATCCACAGGCAGATACTGTATCCACCAGAAAAAGCGTTACCGAAGGTAAGTAACTTGTTCTTTGGCTCTGGTGGTATAACCAGAAAAATGAGCAGCTATCCCAGCACAAGTAATCCTCTATGTATCTACACATTTTTAATGATTTAGCAGGAGAAAAGGTGTCAAGACTGTGAAAGCAAAGTAGAATGGATACATTTCAGAATACATAAACGCCTATTTTGGAAACAAAAATGTTAAAGCTTGTTAAAGGTTATCATTCAATTAGATTGGACATGCTGAAGAGCTAAACATATCAAGTTTACAGTGAGGCTGTAGAAAGCCCTTCTGTTAAACATCCAGCTTATTCTGCTAGCCTTGGGCTTTGCATTTTATGTCCTGTAATATCCTCACGCTCTCTTGTTTCTGTGCTGTCTCTTGATGGCTTATGTTAGGCGCCGTTCTCTGCTCCTCATGTCCTGAACTCCAATTTGGAGGCGCCTGATGTTTTTCCCCTCACTCTTGTGCGCCTCTTACTCCGCTCCATTATGTACTTGCCTGTATAGTTACATTTGTTTATTGTTTCAGGGTCAACAGCTACTTCAGCGGCTGCTTCTGCCAGCAGCCTCCTGCAGGGTCTAAGCTTCAGTCTTCAGGAGATCGTCAGCAAGCCTCAAATTCTGGCAAACAACTCTGCTACCTCTGTGTCTAACATTCGGCTGCATGGCACTGTGTCTACGACTGGGTCAAGCATACAGGTACACAGTACTGTATCTCGCAATAATGCTGAATACCATTTGTTAAATAATAATATTTACTACACTTATGGCACACCCTCTACCATTTGTTCACTGATAACTTTGAATAATTATTACATTACCCAGTGTTATTCCATTATGCAAGTATTGCAACTCATGAGATATGACTCTCAAGAACTTGCCTCCTAGTATCATGACCTTTATCTGTCCATTGCACACTCGTCACATCCATCTATCACGTTCTCCATGGCACAAGTAATACAGCTGAATGTTTCCCCACATACCATGTTTCCATTTGCACCCGCTGGGTCTTGGTCCCCTATGTGTTGTTGTCTAGTCTTCACTTATCCAGTGTGCCCATTTCCCCTAGCGATGCCTGGGTGTCTAGCTTCTCTGCATACCTTGTGCTGTTGTATGCCAACTTGTCCTGCCCCCCTGATCGCATTGTTGTTTCCCTTGCTCCTGTATCTCTCAATGGTCCCACTTCTCTTACAGGATAACTTCATATATTGCTCTGGTGACCTCAGTGTCTAGTTTCCACTTCTGTGTCTTGCTTTCCATTTGCCACAGCCGTTTCTAGCTGCTTTGCCTCTTCCCCTTGCCTACTCTCAAGGGCATACCTCTGTTCGTCAACAAGGATTGGGTTTGCTTGCCAGCACCCTTACAGCTTGGTTTCACAACACTTCCCTCTAATGCCCACCTTCCTCTTCCTCCACCCTCAGACTGGTACCTGCGCTCCTTCTACTTGCATCCCCGTGTGTGCAGTCCATAACTGTTTGGCTCGAGACATGTGTACTGTAGATACACAGGCTTTGCATACTCCTTCTATCTAGTGTTGGGTCCGGTTGTTTGCAAATTGTTTTTCTTCGAAGAAGTATTTTCCAGTCACAAGGTTAGGTGACGCCTCCTTTCGCTGATAGTGCGCATGGGCATCGACTCCATTGTTAGATTATATCCTTTTCGGCCATCAGAAATGTATTGCATCGCTCTGATTCGAAACTGTTAATCGGGATCTCTTCGCTGCGCAATTCACTCTACCCTCCTTGTTATTGTTTCGATCGCGTCTTCTACCATCCTCGTGTCGAAATTCTGAAAACTTTCTTTATCCAGTCAGCAAACTCTAACCGTGGCCTTCAGGCCTAGCCCGTTTCATCTTTCTGCTTTCACTCGAATATGCATCATTGAGTCTTCTGCTGATGGAACGGACTCTGTTTCAATTCTATCCTCTATGCCATTCCAAATACCTGTGCACCGACCTTCATAAGGTTTGTAACCCTTGTCTCTCCCGGAGCATAAAGAAGAAAGCTGCAACGCTTTTGAGTCGTTCTGATCCAAAAGGACTCTGCGTGACCGTCTGGCTCGATGAAGAGACATGCAGCGACAGGGTATCGAGGACACCCCTGATATCTTTGAAGAGGATATTGAGCAAGAAGAAATGGAAGCATCAGAATAGAGAGAAGCCTTGTCCGTCCAGGGCTCCGATTCCGAATTGGAGATCAAACTAGAGCCCTACAACGTTCCAGCTGGGCAGGGTCCAATGAGTATCACAGCCCCTTTGCCCACAAAACCCGCTTCCACGAAACTAAAGGTTTCTGGGCCACCACTGCCATCAGGCCATGGTAGGCACCGAGACTCTGATTCCAATGCCCGCCCTCTGGCTCTGCACTGAAACAGCAAGTGAAACTTTCGGGCTGGGGCCGAGTTGACACCCCTTAGGTTCTGAAACCTTCGGTTACAAAAGATAAAAAGGACAAATTCAGCTCTGCACTGAATTTCGGCACCAAAGCACAATGTTGCTCCTCTAAAGCCTCAGGAGCCAATTATGGAAACCATGAAACAAAAGCTGTATACAAAACAAAAGAAAATCTGTGTAAACCCTGACACTCGACATATTACAACTAAGACAGTAGTACTGTCTTCCAAAAGGAAAATAGACACTGGGTATAAAATCCCTCTTAAAAAGAAGGACATGGCTACTAGCCCTATTCGCCACATTCCTCAAACCCCTTCACCTGTACCCATTATACCAGTTTCAGACCCTCTACACATCACACCACTGGGATCTCCAGGTACAGATCTTGATATTGGGGATGACATTTATGATCAGCCACCACCAGATCCATGGGATGATTATAATATGGATCCACCTACTGACACAGATCCAGATCTATACCCTGCTAAACCTTCCCCTCCTGATTATAATACTTCATATCAGGAGTTAATTGCTAGGGCAGCCACGTACCACGGAGTGACTTTACATAAGGAATCACTAGAAGAAGATTTCCTCTTTGAAACTTTAGAAAAAACACATAGAACATCATTAATTTCCCATGTTAAAAGGTATGATGAGGCATACTGAAGAATTTGTTAAAGATCCAGTGAGGGCAGGTATTAACACCTAGGGTGGACAAAAAATATAAACCCCACCATCTGACCCAGTTGCCATTAAGGGTCAGCTGCCTTTGGATTCTTTAGTGGTCTATAATTCTCATAAAAGAGGAAACTCTCAACTTCAGGAGAGGCACTACCTCCAGATAAAGAATTAAAACTAATAGATGCCTCAGGCAAAAGAGTAGCTGCTCACACAGCAAACCATTGGCGTATAGCCAATACACAAGATCTGTTGGCTAGATTCGATAGAGCCCACTGGGACGAAATAGAAGATTTATTACAATATCTCCCAGAGGAGCACAAGAAAAGAGGGCAGCAACTGGTACAAGAAGGGAAACTTATTTCCAATTCTTCTATAAGGTGCGCGTTAAATGCAGCGGATACTGCAGCCAGAGGAGTCAACACCAGTATTCTCCTCAGAAGACACGCATGGCTAAGAATCTCTGGTTTCAAACCAGAAGTTCAACAAACTATCCTTAATGCCCCTTTTGACAAAGTACTCCTCTTTGGGCCTCAAGTTAACAAATCACTTAGAAAAAGGATACAGAAATGGCAAAATCCATGGGCGCGCTACAGTGTCCTTCTAACAGAAGATCCTTTTGCCGCTCATTTTATATAGGAGGCTCAAAAACTAATACTACAGTTGCGGCCCCATCTTCATATAAAACCCAGACACAATCCTCTCCCTCTAGACAATTCTATAGAGGCGGATACAGAGGAAACCATTTTAAAGGAAAAAATAGAGGCGCACAACACGTACCTCTCCATCCCCCAACAAGACTTGACTTCATATCTCTTCCCCCCGATTATCCATTCCCTGTTGGGGGGAAGACTGCAACAGTTTCTTCCCATTTGGCAATCAATAACCCTTCATACAAATGGGTATTGGACATTATCCAACTTGGTTATTGCCTGGAGCTCACAAGCAACCCTCTAATATTCCACCTCACACTCTTGTGACTGCACCAACATCAGCTCAAACAAAAGGTACAAGCTCTTCTAAACAAGCATTTGCAATGGAATAGGTCTCGCCTTACTGAAAGTTTCAGCTATTCGCGTTGCACATGATAATGTTTGTTAGATTTAATTTTGTTAAAAAAAATATTCCAGTAGTAGCGTAAGTAATAAAAGAAAATCCACGAAGAAAGAAAAGGGTTGTTACTAGGTGTCTTTGTGGAGTTGTAAAGGAACCTCTACTAGCCATATAAAGTACTTCACCCTTAATTAAGCTGGGATATTTTTTTTAACAAAAAAAGCAATCGGTCTTGCATTAGTTTGAGTTGGAGCTATTGGCTTTGTAAATGGCAATGTCTTTTACCTATGTGTTATGGAGTGTATGTATGTGGTGTGTAGTGGAATTATGTGGGTTGTATTGGATTAGTTAGTTATGTAATTATGAGGCGTGGAATTGTGTGGTGTGGTGTGGATAGGATTTGCGTAGTGTAATTATGTGGCATGGTGTACTGTGGAATTATTTGGATAGTAATTATGTGGTATTTAGTGTACTGGGATCATGTGGAGTGGGATTCTGTGTAATGGAGTGTAATTATGTGGAATGGTATTTGTTGTTGTGAAGTGGTATGTTGTTGAGTTTAATTATGTGGTACACTTGAATTTTGTGGCATGATGTGGAATTGTGTGATGTGGATTCGATTTATGTGGTGTGGACTGTATATATGTGGTGTGTTAGGTAATTGTGTCGTTGAGTTGTAGTGGGATGGTGTTGTGGAGTGGAATAATGTGGTTTGGTGTTGAATTATGTGGTGTGCATTGGAAATGTGTGGAGTTGAATTGTGTGGCAAGGAACTGTGTGGGTAGTGTTGCATTTTTGTAACGAAAAAGAACAAATAGTTAGGAGCTAAACTCCAGGTCTGTGTGTTTGGGTGTTAAAAAAAAGAAGGGAGAGTTAGAGGTATTGGTGTTGTAAATGTAAATATCCTACTTAGGTGGTATGGACTGGGGTTGATGTATGTGGTGTATAGTGGAATTATGTGGGTTGGATTGGAATTGTTAGTTGTGGCATTATTGTGTGGAGTGGAATTATGTGGCATGGTGTGCAGTTGTATTATGTGGATAGTATTTTGGTGCTTTTGCCTGGATTGGAATTGTGTGGAATTGCATTTTGTGTTGTGGATTGTTATGCAGGGGAGTAGAATTATGTGGTGTGCTTTTGAATTTTGAGGTATGATGTTGAATTCTGTGTTCTAAATTTAATATATGTGGTGTGTAGTGGAATTGTTCTGTGGAGTGGAATACAGTGGTTTGGTGATGAATTATGTAGTTTGGAATGGATTTGGGTGGCGTTGAATAGTGTGGCATGGAACAGTGTGGTGTACAGGGAAACTATGTTGAATGGAATTATGTGGCATGGTATGGAGTGTATTTATGTGGATTGTTGCTTCATAGTGGATTTATATGGAGTGTATTTTTGTGGTATTGAGTAGCATGCAATTAGGTGGAGTTGAATTATGTGGTGTTAAATGGTATTATGTGGATTGTAATTATGTTGTGTGGTGTGGAATTGTGTAGCTCTGAATTGTATGTTGTGGAGTTGTGTGGATTGTTTTGATTTTTGTGGCACTGAACGCTTGTTGTCTATCTACAGCAGTGCTGACTGAGTACACATAAAAAATCCTTCCCTTAAAAAAAGATGAAAACTTCACGCAAAAGCTTCAGACTAACACTGTTAACATTCATACAATTTCTAGAAAGAAAGCTACTGTTTATAGTTCCTGAATGAGCAGAATTATTTTTTATTCTAATAAAGGAGTACTCCTTTCGTAGAAACCTGTGGGTTATGGTTGTTTGCTTATAACAAATAACCCAGATGTATTGGTTACATCTAATATGCCCTGTTTACAGGTCTTGAGTTCCCTTGGATTTTGAATTATATTGTAGACACTTTAGAAAATAAAGAGATTAAAAAGAACATTTTTACAAATGTACCACACTATCTCATATTAAAGAAAAAAAGTCTTGGAAGATATCACAAATATTTTTTATGATAGGCTAGTAGTGTTGGGATTATCGCGTAAATGTTTGTTAAAAAAGAGAATGAAATGGATGATTTCGACAAAAATTCCACGCTGTATTATATTATAGTAACGGAAAAGCAGCACATGTTTCTCAAAAACAGACATAGCCTTTGATTGCTTATCTTTATCTTATCAGGGCAGTCTCCTTCCTGGAGCACGCATAAAAAAGCTTGCGAGTAACGTGAACACTTAGCAATAAACTCTACTTAAGAATAACAAAAGACTGGCTTTCACAGAGCAGTGACTTTTGCTTTTTCTAAAGCTTTGTGTTCTAGCAACTGAAGTGTGTGCTAAAGAAAAACACTCCCTTTGCATTAAAGCCAGAAAACTGCATTAAGTGTGTTGGACCTGTCAGCCCTTCTATTTTTTGATCGTGCCTCATTTTTTCCACCCTCATTTTGATGTTGGACTTAGGTCTCCGGGCGCCTTTTCATTGCCAACCAGTGTTAAGGTGCAGGTGCACCCTTCTCCCAAGATGGCTGCCACAGACCCCTGCTACTGCAGAGTGGTCTTTCATAGTAGCACCCTAGCTGCCAGGAGCTGGCTGGAACCCCACAATAATGTTGCGACACCAGCCCGCCTTTTTTTGTCCCATAGGTAGAATGGGGAAGCTCCTAGAATATGCTGGAACCTTCTAGAAGGGAGGTGTGGTTTTTACTTTTGCCGCCTTGGCTAGAGGTCACCTGACCTAGGGATACATAAGTGAGGGAGGGAACTTTTTCCAGTCAGTTGGCCAGTTGGGGTGAAGCAGAGCTGGAGAATCCATGCCGGAGTGTAGGCGGTAGGGCCTAGCCAGGGACTTATGCCTCTGAGAGTGACAGGGCTTAGGTGCTGCCTCTTAAGTGAGTGAGGGATCCTGTGAAACCCACTGATCTTGCCCAGCAGTAGGAGGACCCAGGGAACCTCTGCCCAGCCTGACTAGGAAGGACCTAGTCGCCAACTCATCCCCTACCCCCCAAAGAACCGAACCCCAAGGGCGCCAGTATCATCTGGGCCACAAAGACTGAATATTGAAACTGCAGAAGCAACATCCTGAAACTTCATGCCAAACCGAATATTGTAACTTCATGAAACGACTGATTGCCTGACTGCTGGGGATCGACCAGGTACTGGCGCTGTGTTTCCTGCGCTGCCAGACCTGACCTGTGACCCCCTGTGCGGATCTGCTGTCGAGCGCGGAGCTGGCCGAGCTCCCGCTTAACTTGTGACCCCCCCGGGTGCGAGGACCCGCAACGCGATCACCGCCGCGGCCCGTAGGCCTCAGGGAAGTGTCAGTGCCAAGTCGGGGCCTGCGGAGAAGCCTGGGGCCCCGCCGCTGCCGTCGCAGCGTCAGAAGGAAGAGCGAGTGTCCGGGAGTGTCCCGCGCCGTTGCGCGCATCGGAAGAAGGGCCCGGAGCGGAACCGAGCGACGAGACCAAGGTAACCCCCGGGGGCTGGGAGGTAGGCCTAAGACTCGCCCCCCCCCCCCCCCCCTGCTCCCCGGGAGTCGTGGGAAGGCCCGGTGCGCCCCCTGCCAAGTGGGAACGACGCCGCATGCAGAGACTGTGACTTTCCCCCCTCCGTGGGATTTCCCGCCGTAATTGTGAGTCTCCCCTCCGTGGGATTACCCTCTCCTGGGGACTGCCGTTCGCAGGACTCAACAGTGCTCAATGCGTTCTATGTTGCAGTAGCGCTGATCATTCCTTTTTATCCAGTATTGGGGTATCTTTCATAGATTCACATGCCTGAATCATTCCCCGTCGCTGAGGCGGGAGTCCCACGGTAAATACAAAAGTAGTGCCAAGAGTAAATAATAGTAGTAGGCTAAAAGAAAAAGCCTAAGGCCTAAGTCTTAGTAGCCTATCTACATCATTATAGAAAAAAGAACCAAAGATTGGTCCCAGCCAATCAGCTGCCAGCACCCTCCAGAACCTTCCCAGCAGAGGCAGTTCTCCTCAGATTTTCACCGCACGTCGTGTGTGAAGGGAGTCTCCCTGAGCTCTGCTCAGTTTCTTCAGCTATTACTACTTTTTGGATCATACCAAGATCATACTTCATTTCTCTGACCCTATTAAGGCAGTAATATGGCAGAGTGGCAGGAAACAAGGTAATAGACTATGAAATATGTCTAACCTTTCCTCAATAACTCTCAAGTTCTGAGAGATGAGGCTATTATTGGGACTACAGAGACTTTCATCTGTCACTTCTGATGAGAACGACGAGGATTGCTTCACCTCATAGGAGAGGTCAAAGGGAGAAGTCGCGCCAGGAACCTTCTGAGGGCGCGCAAAAAAGCCATAAAGACCTACCTTGAGTCTTGATAGGCATTTCTCACAGAGAGAGGCAAGTGGGAAAAATCTCCTCAGAGGCTGATCTTACAACTCCCTTTTCATCCCTACATCAGGGAAATCTGTTTAACCTGACATTAAGGAGTCTATTACAAAACTCCGTGTCTAATATTACTGCCTCAACAATATTGACCTTATCTACGATGGCCTCGTCTATGAGGGGCCTCCTATGATGGTCGTCTACGATGGTCATCTACGACTGCCTCATCTACGACTGCCTCATCTACGACGGTCGTCTACGACGGCCTCATCTACGACGGTCGTCTACGACGGCCTCATCTACGTCGGTCGTCTACGACGGCCTCATCTACGACGGTCGTCTACGACGGCCTCATCTACGACGGTCGTCTACGACGGCCTCATCTACGACGGTCGTCTACGACGGCCTCATCTACGACGGTCGTCGACGACGGCCTCATCTACGACGGTCGTCGACGACGGCCTCATCTACGACGGTCGTCGACGACGGCCTCATCTACGACGGTCGTCGACGACGGCCTCATCTACGACGGTCGTCGACGACGGCCCCATCTACGGCGGTCTCACCCACGAATGGCCTCATCTACGATGGCCTCCTCTACAATGAGATTGCCCAGGACAGCCTCATCTCGAAGAAAAACTCATCATACGATTGCCTTATCTAGGTCTGCCTCATTTACGGATGGCCTCCCTATGATTACCTCATCTATGATGGTATTGTCTGACCATCGTCTACGACAGCCTCATCATGTATGGATGGCCTCATCTACGAATGGCCCCATCTTCGAATGGCCCCATCTTCGAATGGCCCCATCTTCGAATGGCCCCATCTTCGAATGGCCCCATCTACGAATGGCCCCATCTACGAATGGCCCCATCTACGAATGGCCTCATCTACGAATGGCCTCATCTACGAATGGCCTCATCCACAAATGGCCATCATAGGATTGCCTCATCTATGATTGCCTCATCTATGATTGCCTCATCTATGATTGCCTCATCTATGGTTGCCTCATCTATGGTTGCCTCATCTATGGTTGCCTCATCTATGGTTGCCTCATCTATGGTTGCCTCATCTATGGTTGCCTCATCTATGGTTGCCTCATCTATGGTTGCCTCATCTATGGTTGCCTCATCTATGGTTGCCTCATCTATGGTTGCCTCATCTATGGTTGCCTCATCTATGGTTGCCTCATCTATGGTTGCCTCATCTATGGTTGCCTCATCTATGGTTGCCTCATCTATGATTGCCTCATCTACGGATGGCCTCACCTATGATTGCCTCATCTATGATGGCATTGTCTAGGACGGTCGTCTACGACAGCCTCATCTATGATGGTTGTTCAGGACGGTCATCTATGACGACGGCCTCGTCTGCAATAACCTCGCCTACATACCCATGTCTACGACATCAAAGTCTACGATGAGATCGTCTACGATGGCCTCATTTATGACTGCATCCTGTACGTAATTTAATACAGTGGGCAAGTACTAGACTTCTACTGCCAGTTAGTCGAACAGACAGAATGTTTCCTTTATGATTTTAAAGAAGAGTCCTGGAAAATCTCGAGTGTGGTACCTATACTAGACTACATCTATTCTAGATGAAAAGAAATACTGTGCACCTGCTAAAGCCCATAATATCTAATGGGTCACCCTCGGCCAGCTTCAATAATTTTACAGGCCGCCCAACAGTGAAAAATTCTCTACCATGGCAGCGGCCTCTATTAGAGCTGCCAATCCTCTAGCCATAACCGGCTGTTATGACCGTCAAATGTGGTCAGACATGGCGAGTCTCATTGACCTAATTCCTGAGGACCGAAGGCAAAAAGCAAGAAAGATTCCGTTGGAAGGAGAATGTGCCGCATCGGAAACTATAGATGCGCCTTGGACATAGTGAACACCAACTTCCGTCAGCTAGCAGGGGCTGCAGTGTTTGGACACCAGGGATGGCTTAAAGCCACTACTTTCAAGCCTGAGGGGCAATCAAAGATTCTAGACATGGCCTATGATGAAGAGGTTTTTGGTTTGGTGAACATATTGATGAAACCCTCTTAGCTATAAAAATTAACACGGATACTGCAGGATCATCAGGCACCCTTTAATACGGGTGCAGATCTTTCGGAGGAGCGAGAGGACGTAGTTTTTTCGTCAAGAGGAGGATACCAAAACCAACACAATAGGCAGTATCGATCCCAGTACAGCCTTACAGCCAGACATCATACCGTCAATAGTCTACGGCTAGTTTCTCCCGTCAGGGTGGTCGAAAGATATCGCAGTATCAAGGCCGAGACGCTAACAGGAAGCAGTGATCTCCATAGGGCACCAACCTTTTTACCCTTCTTACCCGTGGGCCAGAAGATATCAGCTTTGTTCACAAGTGGCAGGAAATTACATCAGACCAATGGGTTCTAGACCTAGTAACCAATGGCCACACCCTGGAATTCATCAAACAGCCACCTATTACTCTGCCCAGGGGTCCCCCTCGTCGTCATGAGATTTTGAGTTGTTTAAACAAAGGAGATTTTATGGCTTCTCTGGATATGGAAAATGCGTATTTCCACATACCTATCCACCCCAAACATCACAAATATCTTCGCTTTCAAGTGCCTTGCGCACATTCAGTTCAAAGTGCTCCTGTTTGGGCTGAAATTGGCACCAAGAACCTTCACGAAGTGCTTGGCACCAGTGGTAGCAGCATTACGATCTCCAGGAATACAAGTGTTCCCTTATCTAGACGATTGGCTGCTCAAAGGTCCTTCAGAACATGAAAACAAGATTGCCACAGCAGAGTGTATCCATCTCTTCTCTTCTCTGAGGCTGTTTCTCAACGACAGCAAATCAGTTACGTCCTCTCCAAGTCATGTTTTTTCTCGGAGCAAGGTTACACACGGTCCAATGCAACGCATTGTTGTCACTTGGTCGCCAACTGCATCTTCACAAATTGGCAAGGTTAATTGAGAAAAAAAAAAAAAAAAAGAGGCCAGTTTCAGGCCGAATGTTCGCTTCGCTCCTGAGGATGTGCTATTCAACGATACATCTCATACCCTTGGTACGGCTCAAAATGCGACCTCTTCAGGAGGAACCGCAACTTCAATGGCAACAAGCCATGGATTTGTTTGACTATACCATCAAGGTCACGCCGCACATGATAAATTATCTACATTGGTGGTCGCAGACAGAGAATCTAACCCAGGGACTCGCGTTCCTACAGACCATTCCAGATTTCGTTTTAACGACCGATACCTCCATGGAAGGATGGGGAGGTCATCTGCGGGATTTGATCTCAAAGATAAAAACAACAGCAGATCAACAGGCTGAGCGTCGCGCCGTTTATCTGTTTTCTCCAAGCATTCCTCCCGAGGATTAAGGGTTCGTCGGTGCTAGTCCGGACTGGCAATACCATCAGCATGTATTATATCAACAAACAAGGAGGATAAAAATCAGCTATGCTCTCGCAAGAAGCTTAGGAATTGTGGGAATAGGTCACTTTCCACAAGATGCCCTGAGAGCCAAACACGTCGGGGGTCTCCTCAATACCCTGACGGATACGCTGAGCATGTCTCAGTCGGACTGTTAAGACTGGAAGCTGGAAAAGGAACAGGCGACCACAGTGTTCCAAGCTTGGGGTAAGCCAGCCCTGGACCTATTCACAACAAGAGAGAACAAAGAATGTCAATATTATGCCAGCAGGTTCCCTCAACAGGGGTTGGTGTATACGCTTTTCCATAATACCATTGATTCCGAAGGTGCGCCGCAAGTTGAAGTTGGAAGGTTGCTGTCTAATTCTGATTGCACCCCGTTGGCCAAGACAATATTGCTTCCAGGAACTTCTACTATTGTCTCAAGGCAAACCCATTTGCCTTCTGCTGATGCCTATGATGTTGTCAAGGGTCGAAGGCCAAGTGGTTCATCCGGACCCACAGTCACTGCACTTGCATGCATGGCTCCTGATTTCTTAGAGTTCAAGGACCTCAGCATTTCACAAGACTGTCGTGAAATATTGGCCAAATCTCGTGCCCAAAGCACAATCAAAACTTATCACTTCAAATGGAACCGAATTTGCTGTTGGTGTGAGGCAAATAATATTCACTCAATTCAAGCTACTGCAGAACAAGTTCTCCATTATCTGCTTTCTCTAGCCAAGTCTGGCTTACTTTTTCACCGGTCAAAGTACATCTTGCTGCACTTTCTAGATTCAGGAAATACTCAAAATTCCCTTTTCTCTGCTCGCCTTTTCTTATCAAACAATTTATGAAAGGAATCTTCCGAGCCTTCTCTCCGGTGCGAGCACCCCTCCAGAGTGGGAACTCATCACTGTGCTAGTGCAGTTAATGAGGCGTCCATTTGAGCCTATCCATAAAGCTGATCTCAAATTCCTCACTTGGAAGGTTGCCCATTTACTGGCTCTTACCTCGGCAAGAAGGGTTAGTGAAATCCAAGCTTTCACTATAAATGAACCCCCTTTTACATTTTGCTTGGGACTATGTAACCCTTCAAACAAATCAGTTTCTTTCCTAAGGTACCATAAAATTTCACTTGAACAAACCGGTAAGATTAAAAACATTCTTTCCGGATCCATCCACTCCAGCTGAAAGAACATTACACTCGCTGGATGTTACACACTGTTTTAAGCTCTACCTACAGAAAACTAAGGATATCAGACGATCCAACCGGCTGTTTGTGGCGAATGGTCAAGCAACTCTTGGAAATGCTGTAACAAAGCAGAACAATAGCCAGATGGCTGGCATCTGCTATTCTTTTTTGCCATGACAAGGCTAACAGACCTTTTCAGAGGAAAGTCAAAGCTGATTCAACAAGAACAGTATTGACGTCGACAGTTTTATTTTGCTGGAGTAACTCCGGAAAATATGTCGTGCTGCGACATGAAAAAATGTCCACACGTCGACGAAGCATTACTGTCTTCAATTTTCGCATCAAGATGATGCAGCGATTGGACAGGCTGTTCTGTGCCATCTCTTTCATTAAGACCAGACTCAGATACTTTGCCCTTTTATGTATTATTCCATTCTTTAATATTCATGTAAATGTACAGATTTATATATCTGCAAGATTTTAAATATTTGTGTGTATATATATATATATATATATATATATATATATATATATATATATATAATAGCTAATACTTGGATATAGCTTTGCTTCCTTTAAGACTACTCTTTTAAAAAAAAAAAAAAAAAAAAGAAGAAAGAAAGGTGTTTTTTCAAGCACTGTGGATGCTATTTGGGAGTTTATGAACCAGTGTCTCCCACCATCCGCAAACGACAGTATATGGTTATACTGCTTACTACTCTGATTCAGGCATGTGAATCTATGAAAGATACCCCAATACTGGATAAGAAAACAAGTTACTTACCTGTAACTACAGTTATCCAGTATTGGTATCTTTCATAGATTCACATGCACCCACCCTCCTCCCCGGCTAGTCAGTTCTCTATATCTGGTATACTTACTTCTCACTTGTGCTAGGAAAATCTGAGGAGAACTGCCTCTGCTGGGAAGGTTCTGGAGGGTGCTGGCAGCTGATTGGCTGGGACCAATCTTTGGTTCTTTTTTCTATAATGATGTAGATAGGCTACTAAGACTTAGGCCTTAGGCTTTTTCTTTTAGCCTACTACTATTATTTACTCTTGGCACTACTTTTGTATTTACCGTGGGACTCCCGCCTCGGCGACGGGGAATGATTCAGGCATGTGAATCTATGAAAGATACCAATACTGGATAACTGTAGTTACAGGTAAGTAACTTGTTTTCGTATTCAACAGTGCTCAATGCGTTCTATGTTGGAGTAGCGCTGATCGTCCAATTGTATTTACCAGTGCTCAATGCGTTCTATGTCTCAGTAGCGCTGATCATTCCTTTTGTATTCACCAGTGCTCAGTGCGTTCTATGCCTAAATAGCGCTGATCATCCATTTGCATTCGCCAGTGCTCAATGCGTTCTATGTCTCAGTAGCGCTGATCATTCCTGTGTATTCACCAGTACGCAATGCGTTCTAAGTCTAAGGAGCGCTGATCCCATGTGTTGCATTCACAAGCGCTCAGAGCGCGCTAAGTCCAATTAGTGGGTAACCTCAGTCTGTGGTCTCAAGCGCTCCAGGCGCCAGTGGAGGTCCCAAGTGCAAGGCACTTCCTGTACCCACAACGCTTATGCTCAGGGTGCTAGGCAAACATTATGCGACCTCGAGTTATGCTCATGGGCCTTTGTTTCTTCATAGACACCAGTAGCGCCACGTGTGCAGGCCCCGGCCCGCAGCACTAGGGAAGTTCATACTGCAGGGATTGCTGAGGTAACCGTAATGAGATGCTGTAATGCACATGTTAAAGTGTACAGGTAATGAGATGCTGGAATACACATTTTAAAGTGTACAGGTAATGAGAAGCTGGAATGCAAATGTTAATGTGTACCAGTTAAGATACATTGCCCTCCAAGATTACCGTGTGTGCTCCTTTGATTAGATAAAATCTGATTATTTGCATTCACCTCATTGTGTGGCGTCCATTATTGTGTGCGTTTACTGCTTCAGAGGATGCGTGTGTTGTATGGTCGCTTAACACACAGGCCTTTGGGTGCCCAGCCGCTCGTGTCAAGTTACCCCCTTAGGGCCTGGAGACCCCAGGTCTTACAAAGTGACAGTAAATGAAAGATGCAAGGGGCTGTTACTGCACATATAATAAGCATACCAAGATTATTTATAAAGTGCCCTCCCCCATGTCCCCAGAGACAGAGTGTTTTGTACACTATGTGTCTTTAATGTACTGCTAAACTGCCTCTGCGGACATAGGAGGAGAGAGGGCACTTCATAAATATTCTGGTCCTTTGAAAAGTGCCACACAAACGAGTTTTGCAGCCATTCAGATGTTAAAAACAACTTCCACACAGTGGAAGTTGTTTTTAACATCTGAACGGCTGCAAAACTCGTTTTTGAGAGGAAAAAAAAAGTGACTGTGGGGAAAACTACATTTAATGTGTGTTTGCCCCATAAAAATGTTTTTTCCAAGTTTAATCTTTCCCCTCCTCATGCATTACTAAACCAACTGTTTGCAACTCGCATTTCTGCAGGGCAATTTAAACAAGCAACAGGAGGGCAGGATGTTGATGCTAATTAAATCTGGTGTGGTGTTAATGTAAACTAGCAGCAGACAGCATCGATTAAAGGAGGAGGGAGCCGAGGAGAGGGAGGGAGCGTCTGTCAGTAGTAAATTGTAAACAAGCAGTTGCAGATTTCAGGTAAGCATGTTGTGCGTGTGATAGGAGAAAGCCATTTAAGAAAATAGTGCCCACATACACTAAATAAAACATACTGCGTAACACCACAGTAAGAGGGCCAGTCCTCATGGGAGGTTACAAAGAGAGACAAAGAGGTACTAAGGAGGGACTACTAAGCCTATTGACGAATCAAAAACCATCATTTACAAAGGACAGGAAGAGAAGCCAACTGTTAAGCTGGGCGGAGCTTAATGAGCATATGCTGAATACTGCATCTCTAGAAGAGACAGTGCATGCGCTGCTCCAAGCGAGACCTAAAAAAAAAATATAGAACTCTATAGAACCGGTTCCATTCCAACATCAAGCATCAGGGGTGTATTTACTTTACTTCCTAATTCCCAGAAAGAACGGTTCGTTAAGGCCAATTTTAGATCTCAGGCCATTAAGCCTATACTTAATATCAGAACACTTCCATATATTCACACTTCAACAGGTACTTTCGCTTCTACAACAAGGCGACTTTATGTCAACACTAGACCTAAAGGACACATAACTTCACCTTCCTAATCACCCAGCACATTGCAAATATCTCTGATTTGTAAAAGAGCAAAAGCACTACCAGTTCAAAGTACTCCCATTTGGAGTAACAACTGCACCCAGAGCGTTCATCAAATGCAGTAGTAGCAGCTCATCTACGAAGACAGCAAATTCATGTCTTCCCATACATGGACGATTGGCTTATAAAAGCCAACACAAATCTCAAGTGTTTACAACACACTCAAACTACAATCAACCTTCTACATCAGTTGGGATTTACAATCAATGTACAAAAATCCCATCTTCAACCCTTACAACTGCAACTCTATCCAGGAGCTATTCTAAACACTCAAATGGCTCTGGCATATCCCAATGCAGCCAGAATACACAAGTTTAAAACACTGCTACTACAGGTCCAAAACAACCAGGATCTCCCAATCAGAACCTTCATGCAATTACTAGGGATGATGGCGTACTGCATTGCTGTAGTGCCTCATGCAAGCCTAAATATGCGTCCTCTACAAGAATGCTTAGCACGTTGGTGCAATCAATCACAGGGTCAGCTAATGTGTTGGTAGACAGCCGCACACATCGCTGTTTGCGATATATGATGAACTGGCTGGGAGGATCCCTGCCCCTACTACTTCCATCTTACTACCGATGGAAGACTTTTCCTCCTCTATTGTGGTTGGCCAGTTGACCAGCTTCTCACAGTTAACGGTGGACAAAGTCAACGATCTGTTACTAGCCACAAAATCGTGGTCCCCGACAGAACCCTGTACCCCCTTGAACTTGGGATTTCTGTTTGATATCCAATTAAATTTAGCAGGACAGATTAACCTTTTGATATCACCCTGCTTTTTGCTAAAAGTTTGCCTTTTATTCCATTAGACTTTAGAAAAATGGTTGTAATCGTTTTAATTCTCTCTCGTATTGACCAATGTGACGCCCTTTTTTTGGGCTTAGACAAACTGCGAAAACTTCAATCACTGCAAAATGCAGCAGAACGAGTATTGCTCAATATTCCTAAATACCACCACATTTCTAGCAGCATTAGGGAGC
This sequence comes from Triturus cristatus, assembly GCF_964204655.1. NCBI lineage: Eukaryota > Metazoa > Chordata > Amphibia > Caudata > Salamandridae > Triturus > Triturus cristatus. The sequence goes on along the minus strand of NC_140594.1, from coordinate 376,015,786 downwards.
TTCACTGGCTTCCAGTCAGGCAGCACATCGAGTTTAAGGTGCTATGCCTGGTGCACAAAGCACTTTACTGTGGAGGGTCGCTGGACCCACAGAAACTCAGTGGTACACCCCGTCTGAATCTTAGATCTGCCAGTAAAGGCTTATTCTGTGTTCCCAAAATCTATAAGGCTGGATGCGGAGGTAGACGCCTTTCCTATCGAGCATCGAAGCTCTGGAATGAGCGACCAATCAATATTAGGCTTCAATCTACCAGACCCCTGTTTAGGAAAATGCTTAAAACCTGGTATTTCCCTTCATTGGAATGATGCAGTACTTTGTGGTCTTTTTGCTCGTTTCCTGGTTACTCCCAGCGCCAAGATGCCTCGGCATTCGTGCGCTCTACAAGTTCTTTACTTGCTTACGCAGTGGTGAACACACAAAATCTATGAAAACGTCTTCTCTTTATCGACCTTATTCCACAGATTGTGCTCACAACAGACGCATCTCTCACAGGATGGGGTGCACATTTACAACATCTAACAGTTCAGGGTCTCTGGACCACCAAACAACAGAGCCTTCACATCAACTACCTGGAGCTGCAAGCAGTTCAACTGGCGTTGAAAGCATTTCTACCTCACCTGATAGGGAAAGTTGTCCTAGTCCGGACAGACCCTATGACAACAATGCACTATGTACAAAAACAGGGGGACACATACTCTCTACAACTGTCACGCCTCTCTCAAACCATTTGGCGTTAGACAATTCATCAAAAAATACAACTCATAGAAGAACATTTTCCAGGGATGGACAGTGACTTTGCCGATCTGCTCAGCAGTATGCGGCAACAAGTCCATGAGTGAAAACTCCACCCACATGTTCTTCTTCCTTACTTCAAACAATGAGGGTTTCCACAAATGGATATCTTTGCTACAGCAGAGAACTCAAAATGCCCAGACTTCGCTTCCAGGTTCCCACACCCTCTATCCAAAGGCAATGCCCCATGGATGAACTGGTCAGGGATATTTGCTTACGATTTTCTTCCTCTCCCTCTGCTTCCGTTTCTGTTTTGGAAGCTCAGGCAGACATCTCTCATGCTAATTCTAGTGGCTCCCACATGGTCTCGTCAGCCATGGTACACCACACTACTAGACCTGGCGGTAATTCCACATCAGAAGCTTCACCTCAATTCAAACCTTCACCTCAATTCAAACCTTCTCACTCAGAACCATGGAGAAATCCGACATCCAGACCCCAAGGAGCTCAACTGTGCGATTTGACTCCTGAAGTCATAGAATTTGGATACCTAACCCTACCTCCAGATTGTATGACAATTTTTAAGGAAGCAAGAAAACCAACTACTAGGGCATGTTATGCAGCAAAGTGGAAAAGTTTGTGATATATTGTAATACAAATACAATTGATCTACTAGATGCTTCTGTACAACATATTCTTTGTAATCCTTTGCATCTACACCGAGCAGGATTAGCCCTACACATCCATTCCACTACATCTTGCAGCGGTAGCTACATATCTTCCAAACAGACATTTATCCTTCTTCAAAGTTCCAGTAATTAAAGCTTTTATGGAATTCCTTAGAAAGAATAATACCACCCAGGGTACCACATGCACCTACCTGGAACCTTAACATTGTTCTCACAAGGCTTATGGGTCCACCTTTTGAACCATTACACAACTGCCCATTCCAATTTCTTACGTAGAAGGTTGTCTTTCTAATTGATATCACTTCACTAAAACGTGTTGGTGAACTACATGCATTAACCTTAACGGAACCTTTCTTTCAACTTCATAGAGATAGAATTGTTCTTCGTACAAACCCAAAATTCCTTCCAAAAGTTGTCTGTGCTTGTCATATCAATCAATCAATTGAGTTGCCTGTTTTTTTTCCCTCAACCTGGTTCAGTAGTAGAAAGGGCTGTACACCTGATGCCAAAAGAGCACTATTGTATTATATTGATAGGACAAAAGATGTTCGCACAACATAACAGCTTTTTGTTGCCTTTGCTCCACCTCAAGAAAACCTATTTCTAAATCTAGTATTTTCTAGATGGATTGTTAAATGTATTCAAGCGTGCTATGTTAAAACCTAAAGAACTTTCTACTCGCAAAATAGGAGCATCTATGGCCTTTTTAGGCAATATTCCCATAGCTGACTTATGTAAGGCAGTTACATGGTCCTTACCACACACATTTACCAAACATTATTGTGTGGATGTAGTAGCACGTCAACAAGCTAATGTAGGACACTCAGTGCTAAAAACACTCTTTCAGACAACTGCAACACCCACTGGTTAGCCACCGCTTTGGGAGAATACTGCTATACAGTCTATGCGAAGCATGTGTACCTACAACACATGCCTCGAACGGATCACTTAGTTACCCTGTAAGCATCTGTTCTTGGCATGTAGAGCTATAGATTGACATGTGCTCTCCCTCCACCCTGGACACCTGTGGTTGTTGCAAATCCTATTACTTACATTTTAAGCACATGGGCATCTCTATACTACACTTACTTACTGCATTCTCTGCCTCTTGCGGGAAAACAATCTAACAATGGAGTCGATGCCCATGCGCACTATCACCGAAATGAGAAGTCACCTTACCTCGTGACTAGAAAAGACTTCTGCGAAGAAAAACAACTTGCAAACATCCGGACCCAACACTAGATGGCAGGAGTATACAAAGTATGTGAATCTACAGCTCTACATCCCAAGAACAGATTCTTACAGGGTAAGTAACATAATCCTTCTTCCTACTGTTTGTTTATAGTCCTCCTCCCTTTGAACTGTTGATAATTTTTCTTTCTCCTATTTACCCTGTAGCATTCTCTACAGCCTCACAGTGCTTATATCTTCCTCCTGCTCCCCTAAGGTGCTCTTTTCTCAGGTGTTCTGATCAAGACTTTTCTATTTACATTTCAGAACCCGGTGGTGAAGACATCAGTGCCTGCTCATAGCATTGCATCTTTGAGCGCAGGTGCAGCAAACATAGTGCGCACCATCCCTGTGGTGACATCAGCATCATCGTTTGTTGCTTCTGGCAGTGGAAAAAACACTGCTATTCACCAGCTGCTGACCAATGGCGGACTTGCCAAGTTGGCAAGCAGTCTGCCCGGGCTGGCACAGATCTCAAGCCAAGGTGGAGGTAAGTAATAAAGGGGTCATTGGGTTTGACTTGAGAGATAGGTAGATACCTGGACAGAGAACAGAAGAGCACAAGAGATTGAGAGAAGAGTGTGTAGTTTAGCAGAGGAAAACAACTGGGTAGGGAAACCAAGGATTGTCTTCAATCTCCAGCTGGGGTGAAGGTGAGTTCTACAAAGGGGTTCTAGAGTCTGATGTGAGTTATGAAGAGAAGATCTATTACACACGCTCTTGCTGCACCAGGAGTCTGCCTCTTATGGCTCCTATCGTATTTTTTTTATTTATCTTTTTTTATTGTATTTATTAACAAAGCTCAAGAGACCATACAATACAAGACAGTTCCATAAGTCCATACATGGAGAGACCACAGAAATCAACAGCAATGTATTAATTAGGGAACAATAAAGACAGTATAATGTTACCCGTCAAACCCGATCCACATATCTGGGGCAGTCAGATTTGCTTTAATCATCAGCAGAAGCTACTTCACACTAGAGCGTATTGCGATCTCTCTAGGGCTCTGCAGTGCCTCCTGCCATTCGTCATCATCTATGCAGCCAAGGTCTTTAGCCCAGGCATCTCGGAGGGTAATCAAGGGGTCTGGTACATTATTTATTAATTTATTGTGGATGTCGGTTTCTGAGTAATGGGGTCGAGTATCAACCTATCTTCTAACGGGGAGTAATCCGGAATAGATGTTCCACTATGTATGTATGAATGCAGAGCATGCAAGAGTCTGATATGATGATAACTCTGTGACTGATGAAGGTTGTATTCCCTCTGGAGATCTGCGAACTTGAGGGGGGATTCGCCTTTCCATACATCCCCTAAATACTCAATCCCAATCAGTTTCCACCCCTTGAAACCCGTCAGAGCGGCCACTTCGCGCAACTGATCGCCCATCCACAGTGGGGTTCTACCGGTCAGTTTTCCAGCCCACCCTAAAAGTTTATTAGCCTCTCTCCAGCACTGCAGCACCACCTTGATGTGTTCAGGCCACTCCATGTGTGATCTCCGAGTATATAGGAGGGATTCACAGTTTCCTCCAGGCATAACCATTCTGTCTACTCTGTAGGCTGGTTCATCAACGCCTACGTATACCCAATCATTTATCACCTTAAGGTGCGAGGCCCAGTAATATAGCCTGATGTCTGGAACAGCCGGGCCTCCATCATACACTCCCTTTTGTAACTTGTTAAGTGCAATTCTTGGGGATCCTCCCTCCCACAGCAATGTTCTAACCGCCTGCGATATTCGTTTGAACACATTCAGGGGGACAGGGTACAGAGTATTCTGTAGAATGTAGAGGAGCCTCAGCAGTGTCATCATTTTAAATAAGGCCGCCCTACCTATGAGGGAGAGTGGGAGAGTCCACCAGTGATCCACGTCCGCTCCCAGGCGGCTCATTTGGGGTTCAAGATTCCTATCTAGGAACACCTTCCTGTCTCGCATGACATAAACACCTAGATATTTAAAGCCCTCTGATACCACCGGGGCCGAACACCGCGTCGGAATCCTGGGGGTGTGGGGGGCCCGACAGTGGAAAAATCACTGACTTCGACCAGTTAATATTATAGCCGGAGTAGCTACCAAACAGTTTGAAGATATGCAGTAATCGCGCTATTGAGCAGTATGGTCGCGCAAGATACAGAACAATATCGTCAGCGTAGACGGAAATGTAGTCTTCCCATCCCCTAGGCGACGCTATACCCCAGATCATGGGATCTCTCCGGATCCAGTGCGCCAGTGGCTCCAGTGCCAGAGCGAAAAGTAGTGGAGACAGGGGGCAACCCTGCCTGGTGCCCTATGCACAGCTCGAAGGATCTAGATATTGCCCGGTTAACACGCACTCGGGCAGTGGGCATCTTATACAAGAGTCTAATCCAACTACAAAAGTTCGGACCGAAACCAAGCTTCTGGAGAACCATGAACAGATAGGGCCACTCGATGCTATCGAAAGCCTTTGATGTGTCCGGCGCCATCAATGCCGTTTGTGGAGTCTTAGTGCCCTCAGTCATGTATAGCACCCCATATAGTCTCCGTAGGTTGTGGCAGGGCTCATATCGTATTTGTCTTTGGCTTGACGACACCCTAGTACATTCATGGTGCTTACTTGATAGACCCCTTCATTCACTTCGATTTTCTATCCCCAGGACACTTGGGTGCCCTGGGAGCCATTACTAGCAGTCAAATGCAGTTACGTTTGCTTAGCGTTTTTGTTGTTACCTTTTTACTACACCAGCATTAGATCTTTCATATATGCCCGAGTCATTCCCTTTCGTCAGGCTGGGTGTCACTGTCAACTTTAAATAGTCGCAAAAAAGTGTTAGAATGGGCATAGGTGTCAAAAAGCGTGTTCGGTTCAGTGAGTGCTAAACTATCCTACCACATAGAGGACATCATAGCTCATGATTCCTACTGCCTGTTGTGTGTGATGTTGTCCCTGAGTAAAGCTGTTCACTGACCTCTCACTGATCTTATCCTGTAACTTTCTTGGTCTACCCAGGAATTCAACCAGCCATATCTTCTGTTTATAGTGTATTGTTTGTTATGTTTGGTAATTTTGTGGAAAAGCTCAGTTTTTTGGGCCAAGGAGACCTCTTGTCTGTTACCAACTGTCATTGTGACTGATAGAGACACACCTATCTTTTCAAATCATACTCTACCTGTGAATAGCAAAAGATCTATACTGATGACCCACATGAGCAATATATTTATTGCTTTTATGCGATGCACAGGGATTCATGTTGCAACATTTGTAAAAACCTTTCCTTCCAGGATTCTGAAGGATAGAGAGAGGAGGCTTTTGCTATATTTATTGGAGGAAAAAACATACTGACCTTCTAAAGGAGCTGCGTCCTCATTGTGGGATGACTCGATGAAAAGTGTTCCACTAAGCACTTCCAACAAGGCAGCGCAAAAAAACCAAACTGAGTTTCCTAAAAAAATACTCCAGGAAGGGTGAACACCAGTTTGCACAAAAGACTCCGTGAAAATCCAGCTCCCTTGACTCTGTAACAGAACAGCTGTCCTCACCAGTGACATCTCAAGTCATCCTCATCGACGATGAAGAAAAAGCCACAATCAACATAATCTGTGGCACCCCTTTTGTGACTTGTGGTTCAGACGCCATCGCCAACCATGAAGACATTTTCATTGACTATGACCATATCAATGACCAAACCCTTGTTAACAATGACAGCTCCTTCGACAAGACCACCCCAAGGATGATTTTCACAAGTGTCCTCAATGACCCTAGAAGTAATTCCCCGTTTAGTACAGGAGGTCAGAATATGCCTCTTAAGGGGTGAGTTTCAGGTCTTTCCTCACTGTGCGCCAATGCTGCTAATCGCAGCTGCCGTAGTTCGTGGCCGTATAAAAGTCCACATGGGAGATGCTCTTACTTGACTTATGATCTACTTACTACACGGACATAGGAATTCAGTCTTAAACAGCCTTGAAAAAGTCTTGTAGACGAAACCCGTGTCGGATGCCTGTTTGGAGATATATTGACTGCAACATGACGAAGAATAAAAGTCAAGAATATCTATTTGAAAAGCACACTATTGACTTTTACTATCGACATTTCATTGTCTTAAGAGACCTATCAGGACTTATCTGTGTGCTTTGGTACCTTTTTCTTCCTTACACTTACCGTGCTGGAACCCTGCTCCACGATTTAACGTGCACCCATGGTGGCAGGGTGTCCGTACCAAATGAGCACCACAAGCATGGGCAGTCTTTGCCCTTATTATTTCCTCTCACTCTGACCACGTGCTTGATGTGCGAACCACCCCAAGGATGACTGTTCTTCCAGCATCGCTGTTGACCCATTTTTCACTGCTGGTGGCAAGCCCAGCAATGATGCCTACTACCCTGTAGACAAAACCCCTCGACAATAACGTTTGATATATTTTTCAATGCCAGTCCCACCACCCCACAGATTCTGGACTTTGAGCTGGAGGCAGATCACAGCGACCAGGACGTAGCCTTGGAGGCAACATATACTCCTACGCAGTTGGATGTGTGTTACATCTCAGAATTTTAGGAAAAGGAGTTATATGAAGAGGAAGACTACCAGGAATATGAGTGTCAGCCGCACACCTCTGTAACTGCAGCCATTCTCAGTCTTCTAGACCTCTTCATACTTTAAAGAACCAGAGGTCATGTAGGCGCCTGTTGTTTCTTGATAGCTTTGCAGCAGTTGATGAATACCTTCCCAAGACTGTTTTTTCAATGGCCTGCCAGGCAACCTCCACCTGCCATGCCCTGGGCTCCATCCATACCTACTCTACCTTCTATGCTACTGGAGGATTAAGTTAAATGTCACCAGTGAGCTGCAGTACCCATTGTGCTACCAACTGAAGTGGCAAAGCAAACATGACTGCAGGTTTGCCACCAGTAGCCTAGTTGTGCAGGTTTAAACTGCAAATTTGACCTGTCAAAATAACCTTTAAAAAAAAAAAAAAAAACATTTTATTGAATTTTGATTGTACCAGCGGCCAGGCCACTAACATAGACACAGTTATACTTCTGTTACAGCCAGATACTGATAAGGTGTGTGTGAAGCAAAAATAGGCCTGCAAAAGAAATCCATAAACAAAACTAAAACTGTACCACAGGTGGTACAGTACGCTCCCCATTCTCATTAAAATTGACTTTATATTGGTTTGCGGTCAAGAATGGTACAGAAGAGGGGGTAGACAACTAGTGTACACTGCCCATCTATGATGGATCTATCGGGTGTACAGAGGGTAGGTCGATGCCCCTGTATGTTGCCCAGCGGGCCCATATCTTTTTGTGTTTCTGTGGGCAGCCCCTCACTTTGAATACTGCCATTTCCAATCCCATACAACTGTTCAAGCTGTGCTTCCCCACCCGAAGAGATGGCAGCGTGGTTCCCTTCTGTTGTTGGGCAATGTCCCTCTTTGCCAACGAGAGACCCAGAAACAAGAGGTTCTGTTTATAAAGGTTCCCTCCAATCCCCTCAGTACTATGTAATAAAAATAGTTTAGGCTCAGGGGCGAGATAAGACCCTCCCCAGGCACGTGGCTATCTTATGCCACCATGGCTGGAGGGCCTTGCAACTCCACACTGTGTGGAAAAAGGTCCCCTCCTCGTCCTCGCACAGAAGACAGACTGGGGACTGGATAACCCCTATACGCCAGAGCCGAGACAGTGTATAGTAAGATCTATGGACATATTTGAATTGGATTAGGCGGTAACGTGTCGCTATTGCTGCCCCCGAGGACTTGCCAGCGCCGCCATCCAGTCATCGTCAGTGAGGCATGAGATATCTGCTTCCCACGCCAACCTAGTTTTGTTTAAGGTCGTGTCGTTGTGTGTGATTAAGGTTTGGTAGATCTGACTGATTTTATGTGCCCCCAGGTCTCCTATTAAAAGATGGCCCTCCAGAGGGTGAAACTCCGGTTGCTCCTCTAAGGCGCAGATCATTGGGGATAGTGCATGCCCAAGTTGTAGGTACCTATAAAATTAGTTGCGGTAGAAATGAAACTCCGATTAGAGCTGTGAGAACGATTTAAGGATTGTGCCCCGCATAACGTCCCTAGCATCGAAATACCAATCAGGTCCCATGTGTGAAAACCCAGCAATGAAGCCACTGGCCAGAGGTATGTTCCCTGCTACAGTGGAGTCGTCTGTGTCAGGCGGCCCCTCCATCACATCACTCTCACCATGCGCCGCCAGATTTGAATAACTACTTTGCATGCCGGGAGCAAGTGATCCAAGTTTAATTGGCTGTAGAGGAGACCCAGAAGAGACTTCGTACCCATTGCACGCCTCTCGACTGTAAAAGCCGGGTCCGTATCCGAACCGTACCACCCTTGATTTATGTATAGGAGATGGGAGGCGGCGTAGTACACATAAATGTCTGTACACATAAATGTCTGCAGCCACGATGCCGTCGCAGTATGTCGATTGTGCGACCCTGACCGCCCCATCGTCCCAAAGAAAATGGTTCTGGAGTGCGTTGACCTGTCGGAACCAGGATTGGGGGATCTCGTAGGGGTAGTTCTGAATTCGGTATAGTGATACCATTTTGAAATTGGCCAATCTACCATATAAAGAAAGGGGTAGGGGGGGACCAACACTTCATCTCATCCCGAATATGGGGCAGCAGTGAGTGAATATTATGGGACCAGGATATAAGTGGATTTGGGGATTTAAAAACGGCAAGATATTGGAACCCCTCTGTGGCGTGGGATAGTTGCGCGGACCAGGTACCTCGCCCCTGATTCCCGCAGATGGGAAACAGCACCGACTTGGATGGATTCGCACTGAGACACAACGTTTCCCCGAACACTCAAGAATTTGTAGATTTCTTGGGCCAGAGAATCCCGGATCAGCGAGAAAAAACAGCACATCGTCAGCATATAATGCAACCCTATCCGATTTCTCGGCTGATAACCAGGGAGTTACACCTCACCCATGTAGCAAGGGGCTCAATGGCTAGGGCAAATAACAATGGGGAAAGTAGACAAACCTGTCTGGTGCCCCTACCAATTGGAAATTGTCTGGACTGTGCGCCGGCTACCCGTACGGAGGCCTAGTTATCGGTATATAGGAGTTGTATATAGGTCAGAAACCGCTGGCCAAAGTTGAGAGCTCGGAGGAGAAGCTGGAAAAGGTAGTCCCAGCTCAAGAAATCAAATGCTTTATCTATATCGGCCAGCAAGAGGGCTGTAGGGCATCCGTGATCAGGGGCTTTCGCAATGACGTTATGGACCCGACTAATGTTGTGCCTGGTAGACCTGCCAGGCATAAAGCCAGCCAGGTCAGGATGGATCAACTCTTGGATATGTATACAGAGGCGGTCTGCGAGGACCTTACCCAGTAGTTTCACCTCAAAGTTCTACAAAGAAATGGGGCAGTATGAGGATGGCTCCTCCAGAGGACACCCTGGTTTGTGGAAGACTACAATCTCCGCATAGCGCGTGTCTGGAGGGAGAATCTGCTGCTCTAAGGCTTCTTGTAGTACTCTTAGGAGGTGTGGACCCAGAAGCGACATATATGAGCATAGGAAGTCATTTGGGAACCCGTTGAGGCCCGGAGCGCGACCGGGGTGTATGCCCGTTAGGGAAGTACCGAGCTCCTCAAGGGTGATTGGGGCATCTAGTTGGTCCTGGACATGGTCCAGTAGAGCCCTTGGCGGAATATCCCTCAGGAATCTTCCTATCTGGTCCGATGTAATGATCTCCTTTTTGGCATAAAGGGATCTATAATATGCTGCGAAAACCTGAGCGACCAAGCCCGGAGAGGTACACAGAATGCCCTCTGCGCCTCGTAATACCGGCACCGGGAAAAGCACATGCATTTCCCAGCACAGACAATGAAGCATCTTACTGGACTTGTCTCCCCATTGATAAATTCTAGACTGGGACGCTAACTAAAATTCCTGGTATTCATCGGTTAACAGCTGATAAAGTTGTTGTTGGGCTAGAAGAATGCCACGCCTTGCCTGGGGGTCCCCACTCTCCCCCACTCAGGCCTCCAGGTCTCGCTGGCGATCCCCTAACTCGACGACCTGCGCCAGGTGGTGGTGCTTCTCCCCGGTGCGATAATTAATATCTACCCCACAGGTTGTGGGTTTTAGGGCTTCCCATAGGGTGGTACATGAGGGCGCCATGGCAGCGTTTGTCTAGGTAATTTCTGATCCCCTTCCGGATTGCATCCTGATAAGCAGTATCACGCAAATGCCATGGCGACATGCACCATCTGAGGGGGGGTTTATGGGGTCCTTTGAGCAATTTTAAGGTAACCGGAGAATGGTCACAGAGACCCCGGGACAAAATGGAGACAGCTGAGGCCCTGTGAATGTACGTGCATGGGAGAAATAAATAGTCCAATCTGGAAAGTGAGCCGTGCACATCGGAGAGATATGTGAAGCCCAGATCTGTGGGGTGGTAAGCTCGCCACGCTTCAGCCCACCCCAGAGTTGTGATCCGTTGAAGTAACTTTGGGTCCCCAGTTTGTGGGCTGGACCCTGCCTCCCACTTCCATCTGTGCCATGATCGCGTTCCAGTCTCCCCCATCACAGATATGCCCTCCGGGAGTACCCCCAAAAGCCTGTAACCGTATGGATTAATGTCTGCCCCAGGGGTGGAAGGTCGTAAAAGCTGCCTAGCGATAGAGATTCTCCATGTAATGTGCCTGTCACAATAGTGTAGCGCCCACCAGGATCAGCCCAAGTTTCAGACACAAGGAATGGAACTCAACGGTGGATAAGGATAGCAGTCTCACAGGACCCTCTTACAAAACCCGAATGTAATACCTGGCCGTAACCAAGTCGAGCCAGACAAGGGGCTTTATTGCCCAGCATGTGGGTCTCCTGAAGGAAAAGTACATCAATCTCTAAACGTTTGGCCTGTCGCAGGATTCTGCCGCCTTTGATCTTGTCCAGGAGCCCCCGCACATTCCATGTCATGATGTTAATCCCACCTGTATGAGCGGAAACCGACTGCATGGCCATCTGTCAATCAGGGGGGATGCCATTAGTGTGGCCTGTGCGAAGGAGCGACTGTGACTATGTGCATGTGTGTGAACCATACAAACATTTGTGTAGAGCAACTTGAGAACAACCCCCCCACCCCAATACTTCCCCAAACCTGAAGTATCTGTCGTGGTGATAGGCACCCCAGGGCCCCAACCGGGGACCACAGACAGCCATCGCTTATGGTGCCCCAACTTCCCATAGTCATCAAACTGAATTGTTCAGAACGTGGAGGGGCCATTGGTTCCAAACCCCCGAGCCAGGCGATGAACCCAGGACAGACCACCATCATCGGCTGAGAGATGTGACACTGTCGTAAGAGCGTAGTAACTGGTCATCCGCATCTGCCCAGTGGTTAGGACTCTTGTTCCTGCTCTGGAGAACGCCAATTGGAATGCGACCTGTGCCGCCTGTTAGAAGTGGGTTTTTTCAGCTGCGATCTATGGGTACCTTGAGAGGAGTCAAACTTCGGCCGAGGCGGGATGTGAGGCTTAAGGTGAACTATCTCATCTGTTCAGGCGAAAATGGCTTCCGGGGAATCAAAGAACAAAGACTTGGACTTGTATATAACCCGCATGTGGGCCGGGTACAATAGCATATACTGGAGGTTGAGCTCCCGCAGATTGCGCTTAGCTGCGGCGAATGATTGACCAGGCAAGTATAGTCTGGGAAGAGCATGGTGGTGTGGGAGTTGTAGACTAGCTTCTCTCTGTGCACTCTGCCAAACTGGAGCATGGTGTCCCGGTCCATATAGTTTGGCAATTTGGCAATGACTGGACAGGGGACAGGGCCGTTCACCCGGGGTGTGGGTCTCTGAGTCAGCGCCTGGGGGGCCCCCTCCACCACGAAGCAGGGAGACAGGGAGTCATCTGGCATGATAGATTTAAGCCATTGGGTGAGGAAGCGTTCCATGGAGGTACCCTCGCTGCCCTCGCTGCCCTCCGGGGAACCAATTAGACGAATGTTGTTTCGCCATGAGCGGACCTCAGCATCCTCCACCCGGGAGGCTAACTCCTGCATCACAACCATGAGCTAATTTACTTTTTGTTGGAGATTGGACACGGTGTCTTGCCCGGACGAAACCCAGTTTCCGTAATGCAGTCCGCCGCCTTCCTGAGGTCCTATTTCAAGAATGAGACCTCCGCTCCCACAGCGCTGATCTTGGCGTCCAATGAGTCTCAGGCCTGAAGGATCGTGGCCAGCAGGGCAGCATTGTCTGGAACAGGGCTCCCACCCTCTGCACCCCCGGAGCCACTTGAGGCGGAGGTAAACTGGTCGATGGTGCATTGTTTCGCAGCTGAGCCGCTGGACTTATCCTTCACCATGATGCACAGAGGAGCCGTAATAGGCTCCGTATGGGTCCCACGGTGTATCTGGTATTTCACAGGGTGCTCCGAGGATCCGTCAAGGGGGGGGGGGGGGGGGAAGAGACACTACGGGCCAGGCCTCACAAGATCAGCCCACCACAAGCCACACCTGGCCTAGCCTGACTGCCTCCGCATCCTGGGGACAGACCGCAAAACGGGCCCCTGCGAGGACATGTTTGCTGGACCCCCAGCGCCATCCATTCCCCTCCCACCCCGCCTGGTATGCTCCTGATGCAAAAGAGGCCCCCGGGGCAGACCACCACCGCACCCGCTGAAGGAGTGGGTGGGCCGCGAGCACCGGGCCTCCCAAGGCCAACGGGCCCTGCACTACGCCACCGCCCAGGCCTGGGCCCCGGAATCAACACCAGGCTCTCTCCCGCACCGGTCCGGGGAGAGGGGGAGACCCGACACCTAGCAGTAACTCCAGACATGAGGGATACAGTCACCGCACCATGGCCCTACCTCAACATAGTGGCATGGACGTTCAAGGAGTCAGCCACCAGCGCCCCCCAGGCAGACTGAAGCAGAGCCGCAGAAGACTCCTCCGACCCCTCACACGTATCCTCCAGACCCGGCGGGGCGACTCCGGCCCATAGATGCAGCTGCAGTGGATGGGCTGGTGCCACAGGCCCACCCCGAATCCGGCACGGGTGGCCCCCGGCTCCAAGGGGCACGGTGGGCCTGAGCAAATGGTTAAGATGATGGCTCACGTCTTGAATTCACACCGGGGGGCACTCCGGGAGGCAGAACAACCCACGTTGGCCTCCCCGGACCACGCCGCCTTCACAGCAGGTCGTCCCCACAGGAGCCGGCTGGGCTGCGTGGCCGCAGTCAACCCTGCAGCATCTCCCGCCTCTGGTTGCTCACCCGGCACCAGAGGCTCACCGCAGGGCTGATCGCCACCCCGTTGGCATCAGTCCATGGACAACGGGTCACTCTGCAGGAGCCGCAAGCCGTTGATCACTTTTCCAGGGATTGGAGGATTTTAGGCGGATTCTGAGGCTTGCTGGGGCAGAGCTCACCTAGAAGGCATCTGCCATGCTGGCTGTCTTAGCCACACCCCAAAAATGACCTCTTTTGACAGGCCTAAACCCTCCTTTTAAATATTAAGTCACCCCCTTAACTAGGCTTACTGCCAGTTAAGGCAAGGTCCTCGGTATTTAAGAGTAGTCCATGTAAACGTTTAATGTTAAACCTGTCTTTACAGGGAAAAGGCCCAAAAGGCTAATATCACTGTAGCAGTGTTAGCTGTTCCTTAGGAAAGTACTGGGATACAATACTGAGTTTAATAAATGTTATCTCGCCTCGGAAACCGCTAGGGAAATATTTCAATGACTCTTTATTTAGTTGGTAAACAAAATAAAATGTAATGGTAAAGTTGAATTTTGTCCAACCATTACAGAAAATGTACATTAGAAAAGATATCTTTCGCCTACTTAAAGCTTCCAAGGCTTTCCAGTGCCTTCCATCTGTTACCTGGCTGATGGCTCCCCTGTGGTGGGGGAATCTAACAATAGACTGACCTGAGTAGGCAGAGATGAACCTAATATAGAACATTCAGGGAAGGTTGGAAGGATCCTCTTTGACATTAACATGTCAGGTTCTGCTTCAGTGTCACGTCTTTGTTGACTGATTTGGTGAGGTTTTTCCTGTCACTTGGGCTTACTTCAAAGAACCCTCCCCTGTCACAGGCAAATGTTAGCTGACATTAGGGCAGGGTGTGAGAAATGGCTTCTTCCTGCATGGCTGCCCCCACTTTTTGCTGAATTGCTGATGTGCTTTGACTGAGTGTGCCCTGGGCTCCTGGTAATCGGCTACCCAGGGCCTATGTTCTTTCCCTAAAACTGCATTGAACCCTAAACCCAAATGGCATCTCTGGTCACAGGTCAGCCCCTGGTAAATGGTACCACAGGTACCCAGGGCACTGTGACCAGAGAAGGCCTCTAAGGGCTGCAGCACTTATTGTGCCACCCTTAGAAGTCCTGTACCCTGACACACACACACTGCCTTTGCAGGCTGCGTGTCTTGGTGCAGAACAAAGTCAAGAGTCGACATGGCACACATGCTTGAAGCTTTGAAATAGCATGTAACCTTATATGTGGACTAAAACAGAAAAACTATTTGAAAAATAGAATAAAGTGCAATTGAACGGAGAAAAATTGAACATTATGTATTGAAATGGAGTATCATTGAATATTCACGACATTGCTGTGCAACTGGGATTGGGGCGCAACTACGCTCCACCTTCATGAACACATCCCTGTGTGCCATGCCCACAAACCCCTGCTCTGGCATACATCCGTCGCTCCTCTAGCTGGGTGCCCTATGCCAGTGGCGAGGGTATAGATGCATGAGCCCTGTACCCCTACAGTGCCCAAGTCCATTCCTGGGCACTGTAAGTGCACTGCTGCCATTAAGAGTATATGGTGCTGGGAGTTTGTCATTACAAACTCCACAGCACCATATGGCTACACTGAAGACTGGGAAGTTTGGTATCAAGCTTCTCAGCACATTAAACCCACCCTGATGCCAGTGTGGGATTTAATGTAAAATACACAACAGAGGGCATCTTAGAGATGCCCCCTGAAACTCGACCAACTTCTAGTGACCTGACTGAGTGGCTGCTTAGGCTGCCACAAACAGATATGTTTCTGGACCCCTGGGTCGAGAGCCTGCTGCTCTCGGGGGCCTAAAACAATGCACATTCATGGCCGGGGGGTGCCAAGCGTACTCCAGGGTTCATGAAGGGAAAGCTTCAAAGCCATGCTGCCTTTGTGAGCCTCCCCAGACCATTTGCTGCTTTCAGCAACTGGTCCCCACTGGTTCTACCCCCACTTTGGGCGGGAGAACCGGCGGGAACAACAAGTGAGGGAAAGAGGTGTGCCCACCTCTGCCAACTCCACCTCTCAGGTGGGGGAGGCGAGGTGAAGCACAACTCTGAGTCCCTGCCATCTTGAGGATGGGGGGACCTAGCCAACCAGGGACAGCCTCCTGCCCCTCTCCCACTGGAGGGTGGCACGATAGGGGGTGTACCCACCCCAGGGAAGTGACCCATTGGTCCCTGCCCTTACCTACCTGTAACGCCCCTAAAAGTAGTATTTAGGGAGCACCCCGAACCTTGCTTCCTCAGATCCAGCCTCACAACAAGAAGAAAAGAAAAAGGACCGAACATCTGTGCAACCAGCTAACAAGAGGAAGATGCCCACTGACTTGGCCCCAGCCCTACCGGCCTGTCTTCCCTCGAACGTGCTCCAGCGAAATCCCGGTGTGTCCTGCAGCCAGCAACCTCAAAAACACCGGAGTTGATCAAACTGCAGCTTCTGGCTCTGGCCGGATACTGCGAATCCAGCCCACTCTGCACCCACTGATCCCGGCCCAAGCTTGAGTGGAAAAACACAATGAGGAGGTCCCCCCGGCGATCCTGACCCGAGATCCGGGAACCCCTGACCTGCCTCAAGCCTCCAGCTGACGCCTGCAGCCTAAATCCAGAAGGACCCCCTGACCGCGACCGGGAGCTGGTAAGAAGATCCGACCCTAAAAGGCACCCCTGCACCCAACGCCCCACGGTCTTGGGTGGCCAAACTGACGGTGCCTAACCAACCCTTAACTTCCAAACTTACCTCTTGAAGTTGTGGTCACACCCAGAAGTCCTTCGTCTTCCTGCCAGCGCCCTGCACCCGGCCGCCCTAGTGTCGCTGAAGGTGCCACTTTGGTTCTACTTTGTTTCCCCGTTTGCCCTGAGCTAAAGTCCAAGAGCTTTGCTCCCACAACCAAATGGCCTGCTCGTCAGCAGCCACCAACCGGAGGCGCCCAATTCCCTATTGGATAACATTGGGCCTCAGCACCCGGCCGCCCTAGTGCCACTGAGGGTGTAACAAGAGTGCATCACTGAACCTGGGGGACCCCGTGTCTACCCCCAGAACCTCAACTTCCACTACCAGATACTTACCTTAAAACCGATAACACGATTTTCCAACATAGGATAACATTGACTGTTTTTCTTGGAAAGTGTGGAGTTTGGAAACCTAAAGAATTTTTTTTTAATTGTGCTATTTAACAAAAACTATTTTACTTACCTGTTTGCAGGAAAAGTCCAAGAGTAGTATGCAGGTATACTACTCTGAGTAAGAAAAGTAATCTATTAAGTAAGTCACTGGTATTCTACTCAAAAGCCCATTCAAATCTATGTACTGTATTTACAAAGCATTGCGTTTCTCTGAAACATTACTGTTAGTCAAAACAAAGTGCATATACAATTACCAATCCAAACTGTATTACAACTGTATATTTACTGCAAAGTACTTATCAGTTACCTGTGCCAGGCTTACTTGGTTCTAGGAAATAAAATAACTAAAAGAATATTTTTATACAAAAACAATTGGTCTGAAGTTCAGTCTTTGAGTGTGTGAAATCATTTGCTGATTGAGTGTGTGCAACAAATGCTTAACACTGTCCTCTGATACTGCCTTACTGCTCGACCAATCTACCCCAAATAGAGAGTAAGGTTCTATCTACTTTTACCTCTGCCTACGTTTTGGGTTCCACTGGACTCTGTGCACACTATACCTCACTTTGGTATAGTATAAATAGAGCCAGTTTCCTACATTGGTGGATCAGCGGTGGGATATAAAACTTTGCATGTGTTGACTACTTGGTTACCACCTGATCACACAACAGAACTCTTAAATTGTCTTTAGAATTCTGATTTTTCAAATTGGCAATTTTTTGCAAAATTACTAAAAGTCTTGCTAGGCCCTTGGTTAAGTCCCTATAGAATTTTTTAAAAATAAAAAGTCAGTTTAGCTAGGGTTAGAGGGGTTAGAAATCTTATTTTTTTAACAGTGTATCAAAATAAGAACCCAGCTGTTAGTGAAAATAACCACAATGCCATAGAGGACCAGGTTGAGGAGCTTGACCTCACCCCTTACCTTCAGCTGTCTTTCAAGGAGGTAAAGTCCCTATGCAAAATTAATAACATAACCATGGGGTCCTATCCCACCAAACAAAAGCTCCAGTTCCACCCATCTAAAATGGTGAAGGCCAATCAGATGAGGAAGAAAATGAAGGGGATGACCAGGTAGATCAAACCTCTCCACTTCATAGAGAGAAAAGGGCCCATGTGCCCTTGACTCCAAGAGTAAACCTCTCAGTACCTAGATCCCACACAGGTGGATCAGGTACCACTGAGGACATTGAGGACAGCCTCAATGAGGAGGACAGCCTTTTAGCAAGGTTGAGCAAAAGACTGGACCTAGAGACCAGGTTGCTGGCTCTAGATAGAGAGAGAGCAGAGATGGGCCTAGCACCCATGAATGGTGGCAGCAATTTACTTAATAAGGATAAAGAGCAATCTTATGATCCTGAAATCCCCAAAGGGATTGTCCCTAACTATAAAGAGAGTGATGATATCACAAAATGGTTCACAGTCTTTGAGAGGGCTTGTGAAATTAAAAAAGTGAAGAAGTAACACTTGGGGGCACTCCTTTAGGAAGTGTTCTCTGGTAACTGCAGAGACAGACTCCTGACCCTTTCTGGGGCAGATGCTGGGTCTTTTTACCTCATGAAGAGAACTCTGATGGAGGGATTTGGACTCACAACTAAGGAATAGAGAATTAGATTCAGGAGGGCTCACAAAACCAATAGTAGATTGACTTCGTAGACTTCTCAATTAAAACACTAGATGGTTGGTTAACTAGACACAATGTGCATAATTTCAATGGACTTTACAATCTGTTTATGAAAGAACATATTTTAAGAAATTGCACTAATGAAAAGTTACATCAGCATTTGGTAGACCTAGGTCTAATTTCTCCCCAAGAATTGGGAAAGAAGGCAGACCACTGGGTCAAGACAAGGGTGACAAAAACAACCACTGAGGGTGACCAAAGGAAAGGGGTTACAAAACCTTCCCAGGGGAAAGGTGGTGAGAATTCCCAAGATAAAAAGCCTGAGTCTTCAAAAGGGCCCGAAAAACCTGCAAGGGGGGGGTGGGTCCCAAAACTCTAACCAATCTACTAACAAGTACAGGGGAAATAACTTTGATCCTTGAAAGGCCTGGTGTAACAACTGTTGAAAGTTGGGACACTTAACTGGAGATGCTACTTGTCCTAACAAGAAGCCCCCCTAGTCTTAGTACAGCTACTCCTGGTGGAGCAAGTCTCCAAGAGCAAATCGGGTTGCACACTGATGCAGTTTTAGTTTCAGAAGGGGAAGTTGAGTTTGCCACTGCAGCTGTGTGGACACCCAACTTAAAGAAATACTTACAATACCCTTGGATCAATGGAACTAGGATAGAAGCTCTGAGGGATACAGGTGCCAGTGTCACTATGGTGAGAGATACACTGGTTTCCCCTGAGCAATACTTGAGAACTTACCCAGTCACCAATGCTGACCGTGTTACCACTAACCATGCAATGGCTATGATGACATTAGACTGGGGGGGGGGGTTACAGGCCTGAAACAGGTAGTGGTCTCTCCAAAGCTACCAGCTGCATGTCTGCTTGGCTATGACCTGGAAACCTCAGCATGAGGTTGAACTGAAAACCCATGCAGCAAAGCTGGATATCCCTGAGATGGTGTGCGTAAAAACAAGAGCACAGAGCAAAAAACAGGGTGAAAAAGAAGTGTTGGAGCCTGAAAATATGGAAACAGGTAAGGAGCAAACTAAGAGTAACAGCGTGGGCAAAAACCAGAATAGTGTTTTAAAAGAACCCTCACTCACCAACCTAGTTGGTGACATGCTTCATCATCGGGTTCCCACCAGAGAGGCCGAATGCCTCTCTGGTGTGCTGCAACGCCTGAATTACAGCGGAGCTGGTTGTGATAGAATGGGAAGTGAAAATTTAAAAGGTGAATGGTTTTAACCAATAACCAATTTAATCCTGGCAAACCAAAAACCGAATAAAAACAGGTGAATCGGACAAGAGCCGGCCAATTAGGTGGGACAAGGCTCGTCCTATTTACGGGAAGGTCAACATGTTTCTGCTTAACATGCCCAGTTGGCTAAGCATTCGTCAGGACCATGGGGAACACCACGGCGGTATGCACACACTAAGGTGCACCCTAACCAGTGGTGTTATTAAACGGTAAAACTTACTCTTATACCGCAAAAAGCCATCCTATAATTCAGGGGCTAGTAACGCCTGTAAAGGAAAAAACAGACATAACACACATAAAGACATATAAAGACAGACACTTTGTGTCACTTGAATTGCTTATACTTTATGTGATTCAGGTGAACACAAATGGTAGGCCCATGCTGTGAAGCGGGAGTCAGTGTCAAATAACGTTATGTGGTATAAAAAACTCCCACAGTAGAGTGCGGTGCTCCATAAGGGCTAAAAGGACCTGTACATTTATAGGTGTCTTTCGTTACGGTACTATGCACTATTTGTGCCTGTGAAAAAGTTCAAATAGAACTATATTGACTGGTCGACCAGCGATGTGCAGTCGACAGAGGCTATTTAGCCATTGTGTATGCCGAAAAAATAGCAGACTCGTTCAAGTGGAGTGCATGCTGAAACGAGCGCACATAGTGTTTGCCAGGCGCCGTTGCTCCAGTGCATGACTATAAATAAAGTTGGTTAAAAACAACAACAGCATGGAAAAAAGGGGGCTGAACTCTTACTCAGTACAATGGTATTGTTTGCGTCATGGGTCCGAGAGGGGGGTAGTGAGCTATAGTATCTGTGAGGGCAAAAAAAAAGAAAAAAACAAAAAAACAGAAGAACCTAATTTGTCTAGGTACTCAAAGGTGAACCTCTCTGGGACCAAACGGATGCGGGGGTAAAGAATATCCACTTACTTCCATGCTCGCACACTCCCGTGGAATACCTGGCTTCGTCCTGCTCGGCCCGGATATTGGTGAGTGTAAAGCGAAACCGGAAGAAATACTAACGCAAACCGGTCATGTGATCACATCAGCGTGCGTCACGTGATCACAACAGCGTACGTCAACGTGTGACGTCAACTAGAGGGGCGTGTAGTAACAGACGAACTCCCAGATGTGATTTGACCGGGAATGCTTTTTTCGGTGGAGTTAAAGGTTGCATTCTAGTTTAATATTTAAGAAGGCGGTGGACGGGTAATGTTCGTACCAATCTGTTCTAGCATATGAAGATACACAAAGCATTTGCGTGCATTCTTACTGCGAAAAATGTATCCCATAGTTTAAAGATTCGGAATGGCAGTCATCTGGAGGGGCGTGTAGTAACAGACGAACTCCCAGATGTAAATTGATCGTGAATGGTCTTTTCAGTAAAGTTAAAAGTTGCATACTAGTCTAATATTGAAGAAGGCGGGGGACGGCTAATGTTAGTGACAAACCGTTCTAGCATATGAAAACACACTAAGCATTTGCGTGCATTCACACTGCGACAACTGTATCCCATACTTTAATGGTTTTGAATTTCAGTTAGCTGCTGACTGTTAGCTAAAAGAAAGTAGTGTCTAAAACCCTTCAAGTGATTGTGCATTTTAGGTGGGTCTCCAAAGTGACAGCTGCCTGAGAGGTCATATCAGTGCGAGGCTCAGTTAGGTACAGACTTATTAAAACAACCCTATTGATCAGGTAGATGAATCAATAGAAAATGGGTGTTTTTGGAATCGTAAGCTATGCTATAAGGAGGCCATCAGGGTGTCATCCTGTGTTTGGATGGAAAACTGCCAACAAATCAATTCTTGAAGATAGAGTTCCATGGGATGGTGTCATTCAGACCTGTGAGGTGAGTCGAAAGGCGATACACCCATCTCTGCTCCTTTTCAAAGAGTCGTTGCTGAGTATTTAATCCTGGTTTCAGTTTCTCAATGACTGACCAGGCCATGTCGTTTGTTGTGTGATTGGCCGAAAGAAAATGTTCTGTTAGTTTGGTACTCAATTTCCGACAGCGAATGGTGCTGCGATGCTCGCAGATGCGCTGTTTTATCTTCCTGCCGGTCATCCCGACATATCTTAGTCCGCAGGGACAGGTAATCAGGTAGACAACGTCTGTGGAATTGCAGTTTGTGTGTGTCCTCTGCACCCATTGCTTCACTGGTTCAAGTTCAAGATATTTTGAAGGGGAAGTCAGGTGGCAAACACTACATGAGCCGCACGGGTAGTGGCCCACAATAGGAGGAAGGCCCCATGCGCTGGTGATGGACACAGTCTGATCTTTGTCTAGTGGCCTCGGGTGGGTATGAACCAAAGCATCCTTCAGACTTCTCGCTCTTTTGTAAGAGAATAAGGGTTTTTCCCAGTTGTGTTTGTTGCTCGTCAGGATGTTCCAATGTTTTTTTATGGACTTACTGACTGCGTTTGATGCTGCATTGAAAGTGGTCACACACGTGAGAGGTATGGTGTCTTGGTCGTCTCTCACATGGTCTTCTAATAGAGCATCACGATTTTGGTTACGAGCCCGCTTATTACTTTTAGAGAGGATCTTGTCAGGGTAACCACGGGATTTCAGTTTCCAGGTAAGTTCTTGTGCCTGTTTTTTGTATACAGACACTTCGCTACAATTCCGACGTAGACGCAAATACTGCCCAAAGGGGAGGTTTTCCCTCAGTGGGCGAGGATGGTAACTGGAAAAGTGTAGCAAATTGTTTTTCGCCGTGGGCTTGTGATGAGTTCTGGTTTCTAAGGTGTCGCCTGTTCTGGTGATGACCACATCCAGGAAAATCATCTCATCCTTACTGTGTGTATAGGTAAATCTAAGATGGGGATCGCAAGTATTTACCCATCTAAAGAAATCCTGGAGGCGCTCTTCAGAGCCCTGCCAGATGATAAGCACATCATCAATGTACCTTTTCCAAAAGAAAAGGTTTGGCAGAAAAGGGTTATCTGGAGCCAAAATGAACTTGCATTCAAAATCGAATACGTACAACCCGGCTACCGAAGGCGCAAAAGTGCTGCCCATTGAAGTTCCTTTAGTTTGCTGGAAAAGGTCACCCTTGTATTCAAAGAAGTTCTTCTTCAGTGCGAGAGTAGCACAGCTAACAATGAATTCTCGCGGGGTGGTGTAGTTCCAGTCACTTGACTCAAGAGTGCGCCTTACGACATTGATGGTGTCATCCTGGGGGATACAAGTATATAAACTTTCAATATCCATTGTCACCAGGAAAAGTGCTCCCTCTGGGAGAACAATCCTTTGAAGTAGTGCTAACAGACTCTTAGTGTCTTTAAGATAGGTGCTGGTTGATTGAATCAGTGGTTTCAGAAAAAAATCACAATAACGTGACAGGGGTTCCAGCAATGAACCGATACCAGACACAATGGGTCGGCCAGGAGGAGGTGTTCTGTTCTTATGTGTTTTGGGCAGGGTGTAAAAATAAGGGATCTTACCCTCACTGGTAGTGAGGAAAGTCGCTTCCTGTTTGGTGATACTGCCATCAGCTTCGGCGCCCCGAACCAAATCGTGAATGATACCTTGAAGTTCCAGGGATGGATCAGTAGTCAGGGGTGTATAGCTGATAGGATCATCTAGGAGACGTCTGCATTCCCTGTCATAGGCAGTGGAATCCTGAATGACTACTCCCCCACCCTTGTCTGCTGATTTAATCACGATATTCGTGTTTGATTGCAGAGAAATTAGTGCTTGGAATTCACCCGCCGTCATGTTCTTGAAACGGTTGGGTTCGATGAAGGCTTCAACGTCATTAGATACCGCCTGTTCAAATGCTGTAATTTCGGGCGGAATAGAGTGAGGAGGAGGGGTAAAGGTGGATTTGATCTTAAATCCTGTATCACTCGGCGGAGAATTGGTGTTGTCCAAAGGTAGTTTCTCAAAAAAGCTCCTGAGCTTGAGTTTCCTGAAAAAGTTTCCAAAAACACCCCTTTTCTATTGATTCATCTACCTGATCAATAGGGTTGTTTTAATAAGTCTGTACCTAACTGAGCCTCGCACTGATATGACCTCTCAGGCAGCTGTCACTTTGGAGACCCACCTAAAATGCACAATCACTTGAAGGGTTTTAGACACTACTTTCTTTTAGCTAACAGTCAGCAGCTAACTGCAATTCAAAACCATTAAAGTATGGGATACAGTTGTCGCAGTGTGAATGCACGCAAATGCTTAGTGTGTTTTCATATGCTAGAACGGTTTGTCACTAACATTAGCCGTCCCCCGCCTTCTTCAATATTAGATTAGTATGCAACTTTTAACTTTACTGAAAAGACCATTCACGATCAATTTACATCTGGGAGTTCGTCTGTTACTACACGCCCCTCCAGATGACTGCCATTCCGAATCTTTAAACTATGGGATACATTTTTCGCAGTAAGAATGCACGCAAATGCTTTGTGTATCTTCATATGCTAGAACAGATTGGTACGAACATTACCCGTCCACCGCCTTCTTAAATATTAAACTAGAATGCAACCTTTAACTCCACCGAAAAAAGCATTCCCGGTCAAATCACATCTGGGAGTTCGTCTGTTACTACACGCCCCTCTAGTTGACGTCACACGTTGACGTACGCTGTTGTGATCACGTGACGCACGCTGATGTGATCACATGACCGGTTTGCGTTAGTATTTCTTCCGGTTTCGCTTTACACTCACCAATATCCGGGCCGAGCAGGACGAAGCCAGGTATTCCACGGGAGTGTGCGAGCATGGAAGTAAGTGGATATTCTTTACCCCCGCATCCGTTTGGTCCCAGAGAGGTTCACCTTTGAGTACCTAGACAAATTAGGTTCTTCTGTTTTTTTTTTTTTTTTACCCTCACAGATACTATAGCTCACTACCCCCCTCTCGGACCCATGACGCAAACAATACCATTGTACTGAGTAAGAGTTCAGCCCCCTTTTTTCCATGCTGTTGTTGTTTTTAACCAACTTTATTTATAGTCATGCACTGGAGCAACGGCGCCTGGCAAACACTATGTGCGCTCGTTTCAGCATGCACTCCACTTGAACGAGTCTGCTATTTTATCGGCATACACAATGGCTAAATAGCCTCTGTCGACTGCACATCGCTGGTCGACCAGTCAATATAGTTCTATTTGAACTTTTTCACAGGCACAAATAGTGCATAGTACCGTAACGAAAGACACCTATAAATGTACAGGTCCTTTTAGCCCTTATGGAGCACCGCACTCTACTGTGGGAGTTTTTTATACCACATAACGTTATTTGACACTGACTCCCGCTTCACAGCATGGGCCTACCATTTGTGTTCACCTGAATCACATAAAGTATAAGCAATTCAAGTGACACAAAGTGTCTGGCTTTATATGTCTTTATGTGTGTTATGTCTGTTTTTTCCTTTACAGGCGTTACTAGCCCCTGAATTATAGGATGGCTTTTTGCGGTATAAGAGTAAGTTTTACCGTTTAATAACACCACTGGTTAGGGTGCACCTTAGCGTGTGCATACCGCCGTGGTGTTCCCCATGGTCCTGACGAATGCTTAGCCAACTGGGCATGTTAAGCAGAAACATGTTGACCTTCCCGTAAATAGGACGAGCCTTGTCCCACCTAATTGGCCGGCTCTTGTCCGATTCACCTGTTTTTATTCGTTTTTTGGTTTGCCAGGATTAAATTGGTTATTGGTTAAAACCATTCACCTTTTAAATTTTCACTTCCCGTTCTATCACAACCAGCTCCGCTGTAATTCAGGCGTTGCAGCACACCAGAGAGGCATTCGGCCTCTCTGGTGGGAACCCGATGATGAAGCATGTCACCAACTAGGTTGGTGAGTGAGGGTTCTTTTAAAACACTATTCTGGTTTTTGCCCACGCTGTTACTCTTAGTTTGCTCCTTACCTAGTTCACTCTTTTGTTGTTGATTTATTATGAACCTGGGGGATCAAGAGTGATTTTCCCTCACCCTCTTGTTGTTATTGTGCCTGAAAATATGGCCCAGCCTCCCGAGAGGAAAGGTAAGAAGACCGGGGAACCAGCTTCTGTACAGCAAAAGGATCGGGACCCCTCTCCTCAGGCAGAGGACTTGGACACCCCAGAGGGAACTGAGCACATGGAGCTTGACCCTTACCAGGTGAACTCTTGGCCCAGGGGGACCCACTAGGGAAGAGCTGTGCCCTGGACAGCAGCACTGCCCAACTCTTGAAAGCCTGAGGCATGAAGCTGCTGCACAGGAAAAGGGGGATGTGTAGGAAAGTGGGTTTCTGTTGCAGTAACAGGAAGACCGCGTCAGCACAAGTCGTGCTCATAGCGAAAATTTGCTTAACCGCGCTCAAACCCTTTCGTTGAAGCCTCAAAGTGCAGTGCTAAAAGGTAATAACCTCCAACTAAGAGTTCCACAAATTTGTATCTGAACTCCTCACACAGGTAGTGGTCTATACCCACACCGACCATCACCACACACCCCTAAGGTCCTGATGAAAGCCCACCTGACCCTGAAGGGCAGATAAGGGGCTGAAACATGTCGACCCACTTTTTGAACTGATTGTGCAGCGGACACATTACACGCCCATCCTGCACAACTTCCTCCCTTTTTACTCTTTTCCCATGTACCAGACAACAATAAAAATCATAGTCTAGGTAGCACGAGGAAATATCCTTTTTAAAACACTGATTCACTGAACACGAGCACTTTATCCAACTTTCTATCCCTGATCACTACTGTAAATATCCAGTGGTTCCCTCCGGGTGGAGGTAGCATAAAACTAAACCCAATGATGATGCTATCACGTTTTTTAGGCGGAGAATCAAGATATACCGCCACACGAACCACCTAAAACGTGAATGAGGGTTTTTTAAGGAACAGTCGAAAAACCATATAACCCTCGATAACAGGTACAAGTGGCCCATTCTAATTTTGATTATAAGCAGTAACACCCCCCACTTTTTGCCAGACTACTGATGCACTTTTCCTTGGTGTGCCCAGGGTCCCTACCAATCAGGTTCCCAGGGCCTGTGTTCTTTCCCCAAAACTAACCCAATTGGCATATCTGGCCACAGGTCACCCCCTGGTAAATGGTACCACAGGTACCCAGGGCACTGTGACCAGGGAAGACCCCTAAGAGTGTAGCACTTATTGTGCCACCCTTAGAGGGCCTGTACCTCTACATACACACACTGCCTTTGCAGGCTGCGTGTTTTGGTGCAGAACAAAGTATAGAGTCGACATGGCACACATCCCTGTGTACCATGCCTACAACCCACTGCCCTGGCATAGATCAGTCACCCCTCTAGCTGGGTGCCCTATGCCAGTGGTGAGGATACAGGTGCATGAGCCTGGTACCCATACAGTGTCTAAGTCCATTCTTAGGCATTGTAAATGCAGTGCTGCCATTAAGAGTATATGGTGCTGGGAGCTTGTCATTACGAACTCCATAGCACCATAATGGTTACACTGAAAACTGAGAAGTTTGGTATCAAACTTCTCAGCCCATTAAACCCACACTGATGCCAGTGTGGGATTTAATGAAAAATGCACACAGAGGGCATCTCAGAGATGCCCCCTGAAAAACGACCAGCCTCTGGTGGGTTCCCTGACTGGTACACACCAGCCTGCCACCACAAGACATGTTTATGGACCCCTAGGGTGGAAGCCTATGCTCCCTGAGCCCAGAAACAAAGCCTTTTCTGGGCAGAGGTGTTCACACATCCCCCAGGCCAGGAAGAGCCATCTGTGGCAGGGGAGATTCAAAGGCCTGGCAGCCTTTATAATGCGACCCCCAGCCTCTCCTGCTATCAGGAGCAGGCCCCCTTCCTGTCTTCCCTCCCTTTCGGCGGGAAAAACTAGCCAGCCCAGGAAGTGTGCCCACCTCTGCCAACTTCACCCCTCAGGTGGGGGGAGGCGAGGTGAAGCCCACTCTCCAGTGCTCGACATCTTGCAGATGGCAGGCACTCCCCAATGAGGACTAGGGATTGTGCTCACTCCCCCACGTGGGGTGAGCACACCAAGGGTGTAGTCACCCTAAGGTCAGTAGCCCATTGGCTACTGACCTCCAGACCCCTAAAACGCCCCCTAAATACAGTATTTAGGAGCCAGCCCTGAACCAAGAATCAGATCCAGCCTACCTACAAGAAGAACAAGGACGAAGAGCCGTGCAGAGCTAACAAGAGGACGACGCCCACTGACTTGGCCCCAGCCCTACAGGCCTGTCTCCCCTCGAACATGCTCCTGGGAACTCCCGGCGTATCCAGCAGCCAACAACCTCACAAACCCCAGAGGCCCTGCCTGCCTTCACTTTCCTGACTGTTTCTCCCGTGAACATCAGATGTGTTTAAACTGCAGCTTCTGGTGCTAGCCAGAGACCGCGAATCCAGCCCATTCTGCGCCCGCCTAACCCGGTCCAAGCTCGAGTGGAAAAACACCACGAGGAGGTCCCCCCGGCGATCCTGACCCGAGAACCGGCGACCCCTGACCTGCCTCAAGCCTCCAGACGACACCTGCAGCCTCAATCTAGAGGACCGCGACCAGAGCGAAAAATCCGACGTCACAAGGCACCCCTGAACCCAACGCTCCACAGCCTTGTGTGCCCAAACCAATGCTGCCTAACCAACCCCCGACATCCCAACTTACCCCTCGAAGTGGTGGTCGCACCCAGAAGATCCTTGTTCCCGAGCCTGCAGTGTTTCTTTGTACCGGAGGTTCTCCATTGGAAACAACAGGGCACCCAACCTCAAAACAGCACATTGCACCCGGCCGCCCTAGTGTCGCTGAAGGTGCACCTTTGGTGCTACTTTGGTTCCCAACTTGCCCTGAGCTTAACCCTAGGAGCTTTGCTCCCACAACCCAGTGGCCTGCTTGCCAGCAGGCACCAACCGGAGGCCCCCTATCCCCTTGGATAGCATTGGGCCTCAACACTCAGCACCCGGCCGCCCTAGTGCCGCTGAGGGTGCAACAAGAGTGCATCACTGACCATGGGGGACCCCTGAGTCTAACCCCAGAACCTTAACTCCCACAGTCCTTTACTTACCTGCAAACCGATAACCTGTTTTTCCTTCATAGGATAACACTGATAATTTTTCCTCCAAAAAAACGACTAAGCGTGGAGTTTTGAAAACGAAAGATATTCTTTAAAAATCTTACAAATTGCCAAAACGTGTTTTCTCACCTGTCCCAGTGCTGAATCTAGGCATTCAGCACTGAGTTAGAAAAAGTAACGTAAAAGTAACTTACCTGTAATTTACTGAAAAAGCCTATTCATTCCACTGTACTGTATTTGCTAAGTGTTGCATACTACTGCTCCCCTGTAATTCAAACAAAGTACAATTTCTATTGCATTTTCAAACTGTCCTATATCCAGTAACTTATTACTGAAAAGTATTTAATGCTTACCTGTACCAGGCCTGCTTGGTTCTAAAAATAAACAGTATATTTTTATACAAACTGGAGAGTTCAGTTCTTGAGTGTGTGAATTCATTTGCTGACAGAGTGTTTACATCAATGCTTAACACTGTCCTCTGATACTGTCTTACTGCTCGACCAAGCTGCCACTTTAGAGAGTAAGGTTTTATCTAACTTTAACCTCAGCCTACCTTTGGGGACTCTTTGACTCTGTACACACTGTACAGCACTTTGGTGCAGTATATATAGGGCCAGTTTCTTACAAGATGTCAGTGGTACCCACAGAGTTTATTGGGAAGAGGGACTACTGTACACTGAGGCCAGAGACCCCAACCCTTGAGCCACTGGGAGAGTGGTAGTGCCTCAGAAGTACAGGGAGTTCCTCCTAACTTTAGCTCATGACATCCCTTTAGCTAGGCATCTGGGCCAAACCAAAACCTGGGAAAGGCTAGTTAGAGACTTTTACGGGCCCCAGATGTCTCAGAAGGTGAAGGAGTTTGTCAGCTCCTGTGTTACCTGTCAAGCCAGTGGCATGACAGGTAACCACCCAAAGACCTTCCTAATCCCTTAATTCCACTACCAGTGGTTGAGGTTCCCTTTCAAAGGGTAGGTGTGGACATAGTGGGTCCACTTGAACCTCCCACAGCATCAGGGAACACATTTATTCTAGTAGTAGTGGATCATGCCGCTAGGTACCCTGAGGCAATTCCACTTAGGACTACTACAGCTCCTGCAGTAGCCAAGGCCCTCATTGGTGTCTTTACCAGAGTAGGGTTCCCTAAGGAGGTGGTTTCAGACAGAGGTTCTAACTTCATGTCTGCTTACCTAAAACACATGTGGAAAGAGTGTGGAGTGCAGTACAAGTTTACTACACCCCATCACCCACAAACCAATGGCCTTGTAGAGAGATTCAACAAAGTCATAGAAAGCCTTATTATGGGGCTCCCTAAAAAACTCAAAAGGAGATGGGATGGCCTCTTACCATGCCTGCTTTTCACTCACAGAGAAATGCCACAGAAGGGAGTAGGGTTTCCCACTTTGAACTTCTGTTTGGCCATCCTGTGAGGGGACCACTCTGTCTTGTAAAAGAGGGTTGGGTGAAGCCTCTCCAAGAACCCAAACAAGATAATGTGGATTATGTGCTTGGCCTAAGGTCCAGAATGGCTGAGTACATGGAAAATACATCCAAGAATCTTGAGGTCAGCAATAAGCTTCAGAAGCACTGGTATGACTAAAAAGCTACACTGGTTGAATTTCAACCTGGGCAGAAGGTTAGGGTTTTGGAGCCAATGGCACCAAGTTCTCTCCAGGACAGATGGAGTGGTCCTTACCCTATCCTAGAAAAGAAGAGTGAGGTCACCTACTTGGTTGACCCGGGCACAAGCAGGACACCCAAAAGGGTTATCCATGTGAACTGCCTCAAGCTCTTCCATGGCAGGGCTGATATCACCATGCGGATGGTGACTGATGAGGATCAGGAGACAGAGAGTGAACCTCTCCCTGACTTCCACTCATACAACCCAAAAGATGGGTCAGTGGATGGAGTTGTCTTTTCAGACATCCTCTCTACCCAACAGCAGACTGATTGCAAGCAAGTCTTGCAGCAGTATGCAAAGCTTTTTGTCTTGACCCCTGGTCAGACAAATTGGTATACCAATGATGTGGACACTGGGGACAGTTCACCTGTCAAAAACAAAATCTATCGACAGTCTGATCAAGTCAAGGAAAGCATCAGAGCTGAAGTCAGCAAGATGATGGGGTTAGGGGTTATTCAACCCTCTGAGAGCCCTTGGGCCAGCCCAGTGGTTCTAGTCCCCAAACAGCATCCACAGGGTGGAAAGAGAGAAATTAGGTTCTGTGTGGACTATAGAGGGCTCAACTCTGTCACGAAGACAGATGATTACCCTATCCCAAGAGCAGATGAACTGATAGATAAATTGGGTGCAGCCAAATTTCTAAGTACCTTTGACTTAATTGCAGGGTACTGGTAAATTGTCATGGTCCCAGGAACAAACGAAAAGACAGCATTCTCCACACCTGATGGGCATTATCAGTTTACTGTTGTGCCCTTTGGTTTAAAGAATGCCCCTGCCACCTTTCAGAGGTAGCTAAATCAAGTCCTTGCTGGATTGGAGTTCTTTAGTGCCGCTTATCTAGATGATATTGCTGTCTTTAGCTCCACCTGGCAGGACCACCTGGGTAAGGTTTTAATAGCCCTGCAAACTGCAGGCCTAACTATCAAGGCATTCAAATGCCAGATTGGGCAGGGAACTGTGGTGTACCTGGGCCACCTTGTTGGTGGAGGCCAGGTACAATCCTTACAGCCAAGATCCAGGCCATCCTGGACTGGGCAGCTCCAACAACCCAGACCCAATAAGGGCATTCCTTGGCTTGCCTTGGTACTACAGGAGGTTTGTGAAGGGATATGGGTCCATTGTGGCTCCCCTCACAGAACTCACCTCCAAGAAGATGCCCATAAAGGTAAACTGGACAGTTAGTTGTCAAAAGGCTTTTGACACCCTGAAAGAGGCTTTGTGCTCAGCACCAATTCTCAAAGCTTCAGACTATTCCAAGCAGTTTTTTTTGCAGACTGATGACTCTGAGCTAGGGACAGGAGCGGTCCTATCCCAGACCAATGATGAAGGCCAAGACCAACCAGTTGCTTTTATAATCCGAAAGCTTCTCCCCAGGGAGCAGCGTTGGAGTGCCATTGAGAGGGAGGCCTTTGCTGTGGTTTGGTCCCTGAAGAAGCTGAGACCATACTTGTTTGGTACTCCCTTCCTAGTTCAAACTGATCACAGATCTCTCAGATGGCTAATGCAGATAAAAGGTGAAAATCCTAAACAGTTGAGGTGGTCCATCTCCCTACAGGGAATGGACTTTATAGTGGAACACAGACCTGGGACTGTTCATGCCAATTGATGGACTTTCCAGTTTCTTCCACTTAGAAAATGAAGACACTATAGGGAAAGGTTAGTCTCATCATCTTTCGTTGGGAGGGTGGGGGGGGGGGTGTTGTGTGAGAAAGTGCCCTCTTTCTGCATGGTTGCCCTCACTTTTTTCTGAAATGCTGATGTGCTTTGACTGAGTGTGCCTTGGGCTCCTGGTAATCACGTACCCAGGGCCTATGTTCTTTCCTTAAACTGCATTGAAGCCTAAACCCAATTGACATCTCTGGCCACAGGTCAGCCCCTAGTAAGTGGTACCACAGGTACCCAGGGCACTGTGACCAGAGAATGCATCTAAGGGCTGCAGAGCTTATTGTGCCACCTTAGAGGTCCTGTACCTTCACACTCACACACTGCCTTTGCAGGTTGTGTGTTTTGGTGCAGAACAAAGTGAGAGTCGACATGGCACCCATCCCTGTGTGCCTTGCCTACAACCCACTGCCCTGGCATAGATCAGTCACCCCTCTAGCTGGGTGCACTATACCAGTAGTTATACCAGTAGTGAGGGTACAGGTGCATGAACCCTGTACCCCTACAATGTCTAAGTCCATTCTTAGACAGTGTAAATGCAGTGCAGCCATTAAGAGTATATGCTGCTGGGAGTTTGTCATAACGAACTCCACAGCACCATAATGGCTACACTGAAAACTGAGAAGTTTGGTATCAAACCTCTCAGCACATTAAACCCACACTGATGCCAGTGTGGGATTTAATGAAAAATTCACACAGAGGGCATCTTGGAGATTCTCCCTGAAAACTAACCTACCACTAGTGTCCAGGCTAAGTGTCTGCTTTCAGCTGCCAACACCAGTCATGTTTCTGGACCCCTGGGTCAACAGCCTGCTGCTCTTAGGCACCTGAAACAATGCACATCCTGGGACGAGGTGCCAAGCCTCCTCCCCCAGGATTGGCAGGGTCCACGAAGGGGAAGCTTCAAGGACGGGAAAAATAAGTGAGGAAGAGAAGTGTGCCCACCTCTGCCAACTCCACCCTCAGGTGGGGGAGGCGAGGTGAAGCGCAACTCTCAGTCCCTGCCATCTTGCAGATGGGGGGACTCCACCAACCAGGGAAAGGCTTATGCCCCCCTTCCACTGGAGGGTGGCATAATAGGGGGTGTACCCACCCCAGTGAAGGGACCCATTGGTCCCAACCTTTCACCAACCTCAAACCCCAGAGGACCTGAGCTCGAGTGGGCAAACACCTCAAGGGGGTCTCCCCGGTGATCCTGACCTGAGATCCGGCGACCCCTGACCAGCCTCATGCCTCCAGCCGACGCCTGCAGCCTAAATCCGGAAGCTCCCCCAACCGCGACCAGGAGCTGGTAAGCAGATCCGACCCTAAAAGGCACCCCTGCATCCGACGCCCCACGGCCTTGGGTGGCCAAACCTATGGTGCCTAACCAACCCCAAACATTCCAAAGTGCCTTTCGAAGTGGTGGTCACACCCAGAAGAGCCTGCTGTGCTTTTGCAAACCGGATGTTCCCTATTGCAAACAATAGGGCACCAGACGTCGAAAAAGCACCCTGCACCTGGCTGCCCTAGTGCCGCTGAGGGTGCACCTTTGGTGCTACTTTGTTTCCCCATTTGCCCTGAGCTAAAGTCCAGGAGCTTTGCTCCCACAACCAGGTGGCCTGCTCATCAGCAGCCACCAACCGGAGGCCCCTTATCCCCCTTTAGATAGTATTGGGCCTCAGCACTCTGCACCCGGCAGCCCTAGTGCTGCTGAGGGTGTAACAAGAGTGCATCCCTGACCCTGGGGGACCCCTGAGTCTACCCCAGTACCTCAACTTCCACTACCAGATACTCACCTTCAAACCAATAACACTATTTTCCTCCATAGGATAACATGGACTGTTTTTCTTGGAAACGTTTCTAAGTGTGGAGTTTGAAAACCTAAAGAAATTCTTTAAAATATGCTATTTAACAAAACCGATTTTACTTACCTGTTTGCAGGAAATGTCCCAGAGTAGTATCCAGGTATACTACTCTGAGTAAGAAAAGTAATCTAAAAAGTAACTTACCTGGTATTTTACTGAAAAGCCCATTCAAGTCTATGTACTGTAATTACAAAGCATTGCATTTCTCTGACTACTGTAAGTCAAAACAAAGTGCATATACAATTACCAATCCAAACTGTATTACAACTGTATATTTACTGCAAAGTAACTTACCTGTGCCAGGATTGCTTGGTTCTAGGAAATAAAATGTTCGAGGCATATGAGCTGCAGATCACACACTGAGGATAAGATCGCCATCTGGTGTTGGGCTCGGATGATTGCAGGTTGTTGTTGTCTTCGGAAGAAGCCTTTGGTCACGAGGTTGGTGACTCCTCCCCTGCACAACAGTGCGCATGGGCATCCACTCCATCGGCAGATTGTTTTTTTCCGCCATTGGGTTCGGATGAACTTTTTTCCGCTCCAGCAGAAAACTTCCAGCAATCGATTTAACTCTTTAATCTTCATTTCATCGACGTCGACATCAACTCGGACCGGTTCCGGAAGCGGCTGATGGACAGGACACCCTTCAAAAAATGCCCCCAGTGTGGAGCGAAGTTCCCCCACAGTGACCACCACGAGGTTTGCAACCTCTGCCTGTCGCCGGAACACAACGAGTCCACCTGTCCAGCTTGTTCCGCTTTCCGTTCGAAGAAGACCCTCCGGGACCGAAGAGCTCGACGCCATATTATGGCCAAACCAGCTCCAGAACCGGAGGACATCTTTGCTCAAGATGTTCCCGAAGACGACACCGAAGATCTCGAGATCGTGTCCGAGGCCGACGATTCCGATGACCTCATCACTCCAGGGCAGCGTGTGAGTACCACCCCCCCTGCCCCTGCCCCATCCAAAAAAGCATTGGTCAAGACTCCGCCAGCTGGGCCCAGTCGCGACCGGAAATCCTCTTCAGAAGCCCCGCCCTCGGGCCCGGCTCCGAAGACATCTAAGCCTGTGGGTGGCTCGGGCTCGAGCAAACCTCACCTGATTGTGCCTTTAACACCCTCGGCACCCAAACACCCACTGTCGGCACCGAAACAGGCTCCAAGACCGAAATCTCCTTCGGCACAGAAACGTTCCTCGGCACCGAAGTCTCCACCGGCACCGAGACGTTCTTCAACATCGATGCCTGAAAGTCCATCGGCACCGAAAACTCAGTCGGCACCGAAAACTCAGTCGGCACCGAAAACTCAGTCGGCACCGAAAACTCAGTCGGCACCGAAAACTCAGTCGGCACCGAAAACTCAGTCGGCTCCGAAAAATCCATCGGACCCGAAAAAATCATCGGCGCCGAAAACTGCGTCCCCGCCGAAAAAAGCTCATAAAGACCCGAAGCGGACATCACAGACACCACCTTCGGAGCCAGATGAACTTTTTCGACCAGATCCTACTCAGAAGCGGATCTACATTAATCCTAACACGGGACATGTCACTGCCATCCCATATAAAAAGCGGAAGCTGGACACTACACCTCCCCCAGCTCCCATACGGAAAAAGGACTGTGCTACTTCACCACTTCGTCCTTCCTCTCCTGTTTTACCTCCTAACCCGTCCCCCCCTCCTCCTCCTGATTCTCCTTTACCTTTACCTTTACCATCTCCCTATCATTCACCTCCTCCACAGGATGATAATGATGACTTAGGGGGAGGGGCGGACCCTGATTTATTTAATGATCCTGTTGATCCAAACGACCCTTTTACGTTCCCAGACCCAGCACCCATGGATGACTGGTCTTATCCTATACCTGACATGCCTGACCCCACTACCTACCCCTCCAAGCCCTCCCCTCCTGATGACCACCTAGGGTTCGGCCAACTTATAAATAGGGCAGCATCATTCCACGGCGTTACAATGCACACAGACGCCCTTGAAGAGGACTTTCTCCTTGATACCTTTGAGCAGTCACAAAAGACTGTTCACATACTGCCCATGATCAAAGGGGTTATAAAGCATGCTACTGAAGTCTTTAAGGACCCTGTTCGAGCTAGGGTTCTCAACCCACGCATCGAAAAAAAGTACCGACCAGCCCCGCAAGACCCTGCATACATTAAGGCCCAGCTCCCTTTAGACTCCCTAGTCGTATCAAATGCCAGGAAGCGCGCTAACTCACAGACAACTGGAGAAACGCCTCCCCCAGACAAAGAGTCTAAGCTTTTAGAAGCATCGGGCAAACGGGTCGCCGCGCAGGCGGCTAACCATTGGCGTATTGCGAATACCCAGGCCCTGTTAGCCAGGTATGATAGAGCGCATTATGACCAACTTGAGGACCTTATGCAACATCTGCCTGAACCTTTTAAGTCCCAGGCCTCTGACCTCATCCAAGAAGGCAAATTAATATCTAATGCCTCCATTAAATGCGCCTTAGATGCAGCGGACACTGCTTCTAGAGCGGTCAATACTAGCGTCTTACTCAGACGACATGCCTGGCTCCGTATTTCCGGTTTTAAACCGGAGGTTCAAACCGCAATTCTAGCTCAACCTTTCAACCAAGAGCAGCTATTTGGCCCTGCAGTAGATACTGCATTGGAAAAAATGAAAAAGGATAATGAAACTGCCAAGTCTATGGGAGCACTGCAGTCTCATCAAAACCGGGGTTCCTTTCGTCGCTCCTTTTATAGAGGAGGCTCCAAAAACACTTCAACTGAGACCACGTCCACCTTTAAAAATTCTGGACAAACATCCCCTAACAGAGGTTATTTCCGGGGAGGTTATAGGGGAAACAATAACAAAGGTCGAGGGCGGGGCAACAACAACAACACCCGCACCTCACCAGCCACCAAACAGTGACTTGCCACCACTCCCCCCAGACCATTCCACTCCGGTCGGGGGGCGACTCCAACAATTCCTGCCTGTCTGGACTTCCATCACCACAGACAGGTGGGTAAGACAAATTATCCAGTCTGGCTACTGCCTCGAACTCATACAATCCCCCCCAAACATACCGCCCAAACAACGTCCAATGTCCTCGCATCATCTCTCTCTCCTCAAACAAGAAGTTCAATCCCTGTTACAAAAACATGCGATAGAACCAGTCCCCCTTCAACATCAGGGAAAAGGGGTATATTCTCTATACTTCCTCATTCCCAAAAAGGACAAAACACTAAGGCCCATACTGGATCTCAGACTACTAAACCAGTATATACATTCGGATCATTTTCACATGACCACTCTCCAACAAGTCCTCCCACTTTTACAACAGGGAGACTTCCTCGCCACATTGGACCTCAAGGACGCATACTTTCACATCCCTATGCATCCCGCTCACAGAAAATATCTACGATTTGTGGTAGATGGGCAACACTATCAATTTACAGTTCTCCCATTCGGAGTAACAACAGCACCCAGAGTGTTCACCAAGTGCCTAGCAGTCGTGGCAGCGCATCTCAGAAGACAACAGATCCATGTCTTCCCCTATCTGGACGATTGGCTCATAAAAGCCAATACATACCAAAAATGCGTTCTCCACACTCATCGCACGATTCAAACTCTACACGATTTGGGATTCACTATCAACTACCCCAAATCCCACCTACAACCTTCCCACTTACATCAGTATCTAGGAGCAACCATAGATACATCCAAAACCATTGCCTATCCCAGCACAGCCAGGATAGCCAGTATACACAACCTCATCTCTCAATTTCAAACTCATCCATCTCTTCCAGCAAGAGTGTTCATGCAGCTCCTAGGCATGATGGCGTCATGCATCTCCATAGTCCCACACGCACGACTTCAAATGCGTCCCTTACAGGAATGCTTAGCACAACAGTGGAACCAAGCTCACGGACAACTTACCGATCTGGTGTTGGTGGACAGTCGCTCACTTCGATCACTGAAATGGTGGAACACCATCAACCTGTCCAAAGGGAGACCGTTCTTAGAGCCTCTTCCACAAGTTGTGCTAACTACAGACGCATCTCTCACGGGGTGGGGAGCCCACCTCCTTCACCATACCACTCAGGGCAGATGGACCAGCCAACAAAAACTGCTCCACATCAACCACCTGGAACTCTTAGCAGTGTTCCTAGCACTAAAATCCTTTCAAATTCACCTAAAGAACAAAACTGTCCTCATACGCACAGACAACATGACGACAATGTATTATATACAGAAACAGGGAGGGACACACTCTCTCCAACTGTCCCAACTGGCACAGCAAATCTGGAGATGGGCAATTCCCCAAAACATCTACCTGTTAGCAGAACATCTCCCAGGGATCCACAATCAAGTGGCCGACCTCCTAAGTCGCCACACACAACAGATCCACGAATGGGAACTACACCCCAAGGTTCTACTCCCCTTCTTCCAAAACTGGGGACAACCAGACATAGACCTGTTCGCCACTCCAGAAAACACAAAATGCCCAACCTTCGCCGCCAGGTTTCCACACCCACAGTCGAAGGGCAATGCCCTATGGATGAACTGGTCAGGCAGATTTGCGTACGCCTTTCCGCCTCTCCCACTAGTTCCATTTGTGGTACGCAAACTGAAACAACAGTCACTAACACTAATACTAGTGGCTCCCACTTGGGCACGTCAACCGTGGTTCACCACACTTCTGGAACTCTCTTTAGTTCCACATCAAAAGCTACGCCTCTCCCCGGATCTATTAACCCAGAACCATGGAGAAATCAGACACCCAGATCCTCAAACACGGAACCTAGCGATCTGGCTCCTGAGGTCTTAGAGTTCGGTTACCTCAATCTCCCTCCAGACTGTATGAATATCATAAAGGAAGCCAGACGCCCTACTACTAGAGCGTGTTATGCCGCGAAATGGAAACGATTTGCCATCTACTGCGCTAATAATGACATACATCCATTGGATGCTTCCATCCAAAACATCATTTGCTATCTACTACACTTGCAAAGATGCAATCTAGCGTATTCCTCTATACGTTTACACCTAGCAGCCTTGGCAGCCTACTTGCAAAATAGGCAACACCTGTCCCTTTTTAAGGTACCAGCCATCAAGGCGTTTATGGAAGGTCTCAAAAGAATTCTTCCCCCAAGATTGCCACCTGCACCAGTGTGGAATCTCAATGTGGTTCTAACAAGACTCATGGGTCCCCCATTTGAACCTATGCACAAATGTGAATTGCAATTCCTAACATGGAAGGTAGCCTTCCTTATCGCAATCACTTCCCTGCGCAGAGTAAGTGAAATACAAGCCCTTACACTTGAGGAACCTTTCTTACAACTACACCGTAACAAAGTGGTTCTTAGGACAAACCCTAAATTTCTTCCAAAAGTGATTTCCCCTTTCCACCTTAACCAATCAATAGAACTACCGGTCTTCTTCCCAAATCCAGACTCGGTAGCTGAAAGGGCCCTACATACCTTAGACGTTAAAAGAGCCTTGCTTTATTACATCGACAGGACAAAACCTTTTCGAAAGACAAAACAACTCTTTGTTGCTTTCGCGCCACCACACAAAGGCAACCCGATCTCCAAATCAGGAATAGCCCGGTGGATAGTTAAATGCATCCAAATATGCTACCTCAAGGCTAAACGTACACTTACAGTTCCCCCTAGGGCGCACTCCACGCGTAAAATAGGGGCTTCTATGGCCTTCTTAGGCAATATTCCCTTAGAAGACATTTGCAAGGCAGCCACATGGTCTACCACGCATACCTTCACTAAACACTATTGTGTTGACGTGCAGGCCAAACAACAGGCCTCCGTGGGCCAGGCTGTCCTAAAAACTTTATTTCAAGCTGCTGCAACGGATACAGGCGACCACCGCTAAGGGGAGCACTGCTGTATAATCTATCCTCAGTGTGTGATCTGCAGCTCATATGCCTCGAACGGAATATGCTACTTACCAGTATGCATCTGTTCTTGGCATGTAGAGCTGCAGAGTCACACACGCCCGCCCGCCTCCCCGGGACCTGTATCTGTTCCAGCATCCGTCTTACTTAGACATTACACATGGACATCCTTTCTTTCTTTCTATATACTCCATCTTTCCCATCATGGCGAAAAACAATCTGCCGATGGAGTGGATGCCCATGCGCACTGTTGTCCAGGGGAGGAGTCACCAACCTCGTGACCAAAGGCTTCTTCCGAAGACAACAACAACCTGCAATCATCCGAGCCCAACACCAGATGGCGATCTTATCCTCAGTGTGTGACTCTGCAGCTCTACATGCCAAGAACAGATGCATACTGGTAAGTAGCATATTCCAACCAAAAGAATATTTTTATACAAAAACAATTGGTCTGAAGTTCAGTCGTTGAGTGTGTGAAATCATTTGCTGATTGAGTGTGTGCAACACATGCTTAACACTGTCCTCTGATACTGCCTTACTGCTCGACCAATCTACCCCAAATAGAGAGTAAGGTTCTATCTACTTTTACCTCTGCCTACCTTTTGTGTTCCACTGGACTCTGTGCATACTATACCTCACTTTGATATAGTATAGACAGAGCCAGCTTCCTACACAGGGCCCTTCTTTTGTCCTGCCAGGCAATCAGGCCCCAAACACACTTGAATTAATTTTGACATCATAGTGTCAAAGCCTCTTTGACAGGTCTGCTGCGTTTACATATAACATTCGGGATGCACTTCACAAATTAGAGAAGCAGAATGCCAGAACACTTTGTGAATTGACTGTCTGTGTGCTGAAAGCTCGCTTTGATTTCACCAGATTTCTGTATCTGAGTTTGTTAGGTCACAGGGACTGCCTAAAGCCTGGATTTTAGTGTTGGAAGCGGGGGACACGAGGATTAGCATAGTACACTCCCTACACACACACCCAGCCCTCAGAACCCCCGTTTAGAGTGGCCAAAGTTTTCGCCCATCTTAAAAATGCACAAAGGTCAGGCATCCCCAGGGATCTTTCCTCTGCACTAGTTTGTGCAACGCGTAAATGGGGCACCTTCAGGCTCCCACTCCTCAACCTGTCGAAGATTAGAAGAGGACTGAACCTGTCTGAGACTCGAGATGAACCTGAAATACTGGACCTGGCTCTCCCTCTTGTACCCAGGACAACGAAGTGGACTCCAAGGATCATAAGGCTGACCTACTGTTAAAGCTACTAAAATACAACCATTTACAAGAAGCTCTACAAGAACCCTTTTCCTGCAACTGCCCAGCTGACTTAAGTTGCAACTGGTCCTTTACTGGACCCTTTTGACCTCTGCATGCCACACTGTGAGTTTAAGTGCCTCTACTTTAGTGGGATGTACTCCTGTGGTGGAATATGATTTAAAGGACTAAAGTCACAAGATAATATCCCAGGACAAACCTAGTTGGTGAATCTGACCCGTGCTCCATCACAGTCCGTGTCCAATTGTGCCTAGTGTCCTGGTCTATCGTGAGCATTGGCTATCATTGGCGTTTTGTGCTTCTTGGTGCTATTTTTACTTAAACTTTAAAAATCCATTTCTTTGGTTCCCCTTATTGGATTTTTGTGTCATTTTGTTTATTAAATTGTACTCTATTTTTCTAATTTGTTTTGGGACTTTTATTATTTTGCATTTCGACTTTATTACTGATTTAGTACTGCATAAATACATTACACATTGCCTCCAAGTTTAGCTATTTGTTGTGTGCCATAGCTACATGGGGTTGAGCTCAGGTTTATTTGCTAACCTTAGTGATTCTCCCAGACAAGGGTTGTGGTTGATACTTAAGCTGGGCACTTACCCTCTGAACTAATCACCCAATTTCTCACACATCCCCATACTGCATTTTGAATGGTCAGAAGGCCTGCAATTGATGAGGATTCTGGCTATGGGGATTCCAGAGTCCTGTATTGTTTCCCATTTAGGAAACAATACAGGACTCCAGATTCGGCTCCAGCCTGCCTTACGGGACATACAAAGCCAGAATCTGTGTTTGTGTCCGCTGCACAACCCAGATATAAGAACCCAGTCACGCCATCGTCTGCCCCTTCTGGCATGGAGAGACAGAGGATAGGTAATTGGGACGTAGTTTGTTTTCTGCAACATCATTCAAGGTTGCAAATGCCTTAGCAGCCATGGGCTGTTATGATCGTCAGATGTGACATGACATCTTGTCACCAATCAACCTCATCCCTAAAGACAAAGAGACTGCTAAGGCAATCATCAAGAAGAAAACATAAACATCAATAGACATCATTGATGCGTCAGTGGATATTTTCAAAGCAGGCTTCAGCCAGCTGATACGAGTAGCTTTTTTAAGAAGGCAAGGATGTCTGAGGTCTACAGCTTTCCGTCCAGATGTGCAAACAAGGATCTTGGATATTCCATTTAATGGGCTCACCCTGTTTGGGAAGCACTGGTACAATGTGCTGCAAATCATTAAAACGAACATTGACATCCCTTTGAGTTCTGCAGTATCAACATCCTAGCTCAGTCACTCTTCGTGGCTCACCAAGATCCCAGGTTTACCGGGGAGTTGCCATCAATATGGAGCAAGGGCTCTCCTATGATAGTCCGGATACCACCAGTGTTACCCATCCAGCAGGAACCAAAGGCAAGGATATGGCAGATCTTCAGCGCAGAAGAGTAGCACAACTCAGTTGCACTCCCAAGAAAACCAAAATAGATTTTAACTCTTAACAGCTGTCCCCATCCAATTTTAAGGAGAGAATTTCCCTTTTTGCCTCCTCCTCTGAATGCATTGAACCAAAAGGGTGCAACAGATTGTACACTTTGGACATACGCAGGAGTTTGTACAGAACCCACCTGTCTGCCCACTCAAGAAGGAACATCATGGAGTGAGGCAAAGTAGGAGGAGAATACAGATTTGGGAAGGAAGAAAGGAACAAGGAAATAACCAGGAAAACTTGAATCTCCCTCAACCAGAACTTCGATTGTAGAGATCATAAGGGTATCCTATATGACTGAGCTTGTCCATTTGCTCCCTTAAATCTGTTTTAGTTGTAGTGCTGATGATTGAGATAAGGAAGCGTCAGTCTGGCCAGGTACAATGGCCTGTGCGTGAGTAAGTCTTAAAACCTACCAGTAATTTTTTCCATGCCAATAATGTACTACAGCTTATGGAGCCAGGGCACATTCCTCACCTAGCATGTATGTCTTACCTGGCAGCACTGAAGGCCAGGGTGATAGCTTAGCCTCTACATG
The DNA here is from genome assembly GCF_964204655.1 of Triturus cristatus. Taxonomy (NCBI): domain Eukaryota; kingdom Metazoa; phylum Chordata; class Amphibia; order Caudata; family Salamandridae; genus Triturus; species Triturus cristatus. The sequence goes on along the minus strand of NC_140594.1, from coordinate 375,972,519 downwards.
AGTGTAGGTGGGGTAGGTTAGTTTGTTTGGCAGTCCAAGATGGATGTAACCGGAGAACTGTTAGATGTTTGTGTTGAAGATTTTATTCAAATTACCTCTTCCCAATGTCTCTGTCTTGAGTCTGGGATATCTCCATAGATGGCGTGTCAGTGTAATGGAGCCTCCACAGTTGCACTAGCAGTTTCCTGAACTGAAGGTTTTCAACTGTGTCATAAAATCTGAGGTTTAGTAGTGTGGAATATTTCACATTGCCTTGTTACCTGCCATGCTGAATGCAAAGGTACAGGTTATATAAAACAAGTCTGCCCAATTGTTATCTGTGAAGGGACATTCTAACTGTTCCTCATAGCTCTGGGCAAGGGTTTTGTTTGTGGGTGCTGCCTGATTGAGTAATTTGTAGAGTTCAGCTAGCATTTGCTTGTCGTCTTGTTTGGGGAGCATCAATTTCTTGAAGGGGTGAGAGAGCTACTAGCGTGGGGTCTAATTATGGTATGTGTCACCCAATGTCTGATATAGAAATAGCCATATCTTTCTTCCACGGGGGCTCTGAAGTTGAACTTAGTCTGTTCAAAAGAAAGTAGATCTTCGTGTATTTAGTTTCCCACTCTCTTGCAATTGCCTTTTTGCCATGACAAGTAGCTCTCTCTCGCAGCAGTCAGCATGAAGTCTGGGTTACCAATAAAAGGTGTTAAGGCAGAGAGTTATAGATAGGCCCCTGGAGATAGATACTCTTTCCCAAGCTATTATTGGCATTAGGGAGGATTTCACTTCACATGCGCTGTGCTTCTGGGAAGTCAGGGTAGCGTCCAAATAATTATCCCTGCAATGTATTGGTCAATGAAACACCACTGTTTCTTGAAGGGGGGCCTGTTCCATTCTAACAAGTACTGAAGTTGGGCAGCTAAGTATTAGTTGAAGAGCCTGCCCTGGTTCTTTGGAAGGTATGTGAGTTTCTTTGCTATGACTAGTTTCTTGTCCCCTCAGATGAATGATTCAGTTAGGTGTTGGAGCTTGTCCAAGAGCTGAGTGAGAGGCTGGATGGGTATGGGGAGGCAGTACATATACAATATTGGAGAGGAGGGTTATTATGACTGCTGCAATTATGCCCACCTATGTCAGCCTGCCATGTTTCCATGAATTTGCATTTCGTTCTGAGTGGTGGGGAGTAGATGAGTGTGTTAGAAATGGGGGTCTCTAGTTGGCAATGGCTGGCCACTGTCCAAGTAGGGACCCTTCTTCCTAAGTCAGAGTAAGCAGCCTACACCCTTTGACAACCCCTGCTCAACCCTGTGGTAACGTAGCACGAGCAGCTAGGCTTATCTCAGAGGCAGTGTGTGAAGCATTTATGACCATACACAGTAATATAAGGAGGAACACTACAAATGGACACCACTCAAGTAGTTATGAAAAATAGGTATTTTTATATAGACTTAATCACAAGACCAATAACAGTAAAAATCCACAATACTATAAAAATATAATTACTTTAGAAATGCTGCAAGGAAAAATAGTTCAGGATGCACAAAATGATGTTTAGTTCAAGGCAGGGGTCTCTGCGACCCTTTTACTCACAAAGTATCTGGTTCCTGGAGCAAAGCAACAAAAATGTCGCTAAGGCGTTGTAGCGATAAATTCCCTCACGCTAAACAGCGATGCGTTGAATCCTTACCGCAAGGGAGGATGATGCGCTGGGTTGCGGGCAGGACAAAGCGACAAACTTCCTCACGCTAAGCCGGTGATGCGATGAAATCCTTGCCGCGAAGGGAGGATGATGCACCGAGCCTGTTGCGTGTGCGATCTTGCTGCGTTGACAAAGATGGCGCTCCGCGAGGAAGCGACGATCCGGATTCGATGCGGGGAAAATAGCGTACGCTCGGCGTCCGCGCTGCGATGATCCTGTTGCGATGATTTCAGATAGCGGGCGTTTTCAGGCCCGCAGACAGGTGCTGCGACGATCTTCGGGGTTAGCGAGCGCTCGGCGACAGCAGTAGAACTAGAGGCCCTGGAACACACAGGAGCCTCACCTGCAGATAGTAATCCTCGCTGGGAGGAAACAGGAGGCTGATGGTGGAGTCTGATGTGCCTGAGACTCCAGCAGGAGGCTAGCTCTCTCCTAGCCCTTGGGTGATTGCTGTAGCACAAAAATACAAAGTCCAATCAAAGTTCTTTTCCTCTTCTTGAAGTCCAGTAGTAACAGCTGCAGGCCAGTCCCAGAAACAGCACACAAGCACAAGGACAGTCCTTCTCCTGCAGATTCTTGTAGCCACACAGACAGAGGTTCTTCTTGTTATCCAGGAGCAATACCAATTGTAGGGGTTTGTGCACAAATATTTATACCCCCAAAGTCTTTGTTCTTAGGGGTCCCAAGTCTCTGAACCCAGCCAGAACCAGTTCTGCCCAGCCCTGGAGCACTTTGTTGATCAGGCTGCATCCTTCCTTTCAGAAAGAGGGGGGTCTGCCTCAGACGCACAGTGGGTGGTGGAGCCAGCATTCACCTTGCCAGGCACAGTCCTATTCAAGTGCAGGAGCTACCCCTCCCCTCACACCAAGGCAGGTCGCTCTATTCAACCCAGGTCTGACTCAGCCTGCCCTGTCCCTCCAAAACCAGACAGCCAATACACATCATAGCAGAGCAAACTGGAAGGCTTAGGCAAGAAAGTACCTATACTGTAAAAGTGGTAGTTTCAAACACAGAATATAAAAATAACCTTTACTAAAAGATGTATTTTAATATTCTGAGCTCAGGCATACTAGATTCGTTTTTCTACCATGTTCTGTGGGTCAGTTAGGACTATAGAATGTAATAGCCCAGACCTCCCATTCTGGCCTATGGAGAACAGGTAGCCTTACAGTAGCGAAAAACTAAATGGGGTGTAATTCACTACTAGGACATGCTACATACATCAGGGCATGTCCTACCTTACACATACAATGCACCCTATCATAAGGGGGACTTACAGGATGCCAAGGGAAGGTTTAGGGGCTGGGAAGTGAGTGCACTTCACAGCCAAGATGGCAGTTCTGGACTGCACGCAGACACTGCAGTGGCAGGTCTGAGACATACTTTACAAGCTGCTTCTGTGGGTGGCACAAACCAGTGCTGCAGGCCCACCAGCAGCATTCGGTTTACCAGCCCTGGGCACACACAGGCCACGCTACTAGGGACTAACAGGTAAACCAAATAAGCCAATCATTGATGTACCAATTCATATGTCATCTTTACAAAGGGAGCATTCGCGCTGTGGCACTGAATGGCAGTGGCACAGCGCCCAGAGCATCTATAACCAGCAAAAACAGAGGAGACACAGCGAAAAAATGGAAGGGAGACTCACGCCAATGGTGCCAGGTCTAACAGAGTGTAATTGCGGTCAGTGGTTTTCCCGATGGAGGGGTATGTTTTAATTCCCAAGTATTGCACATATTTGGAGACCCTAGCTAGGATGAATAGGCCGTTCGAGAGTTCGGGTTTCAGACGGTGCGGTGAGGTTAAGGACTTGTGTTTTTGTATGTTTATCTTAAAGCCCAACTCCTGGCCAAAAGACACGAGCTCCAGCTTCAGGGCGGGGATTGGGTCCAGCGGATTAGACCGGGCTACCAGAACATAGTCTGCATAGAGAAATATTTTGTGCTTGTGGCACCCCTTGGTTTCTCTCATGATTGATGGGTTACATCAGACTCTTTCTGCGAGGGGCTAGACATTAAGGGCGAAATAAGAGGGGCCACCCCTGACTAGTGCCCCTGCACACCTTGAAGGGCTTCGGTGTGACTCCTTTTACTCACACTGTAGTTCTGGGATGTGCACCATACCCATTTTTTTAATATGGGGATGATGCCACCTTTATCTAAGGGCCTGATTAAGATCTTGTCGGGACTCCTGTTGTCCCGCTGTGGCGATTGTTCCAAAAACTCCATTGAGTTGACAGTGTTTCGTCCACTGTATTTAGATGTGGCATCAACAGATTGTTTCCCGCTGCGTCGGTGGTTTTCTCTGCCGTACATCAGCAGATTTGCGCTGAGCCGATTTAGACGTCCCGGTTGTGCTGTTGGTGTCCTGGCGGCGGATTCCTTATGGAGTGAGTCCCTGGTGGTGTGGAGACAGGTGAGTCCTTCTCATTGTACTCACGTTGTGAATGGGTCAAAATACATATGTAGGGTATGTGTAATGGCCTTTTTTTCTTTTAACAAATAGCATAGTACACCAACAACATACACACACTATTGCATGTACACCCACATGCACTATAAGCACAACAATATTTTTAAAGGTGTCAATACAGGTGTGTACGATTTTCTACGATAAGATGTAAGATGAACACTTAAACATGACACATAATAAAATTGCTTGTAAGAGCAATGTAAAAATACACTAGGCTAAAGCAAATGTTAACATACGATTCATAGTGAGACAGAAGCCTACTTTAGATTCCAGTATAAATGGAGTCACTAAGCATCATGGTTACATAGCAGCAGCACAGGAAGGTCCTGGCCAATGGGTTACAAGACGGAAGTGGAAAACTGGAAAAAGGTAAGTTTGCACCTCTTTTTCTTCGATTCTACAAACTCAAGTTTGGATGTTTACCCTCCACAGATGCCTCAACTTCAAGGCACCGCAGTAATGTTGGCAGGACTCCCTCCAACAGCCGCTTTTGCCTATGATGCCGTCGACACGGAAGGAAGATTCTGGTGGAGACATTCGGACTCAGTCTTCCCTCCATAAACCCGCCAACATCTAAATACAGCGGGCAGGCCGCCAAGGCGACAGGCAGGAAAACCATCGGAAAAGCGATGGCAGGACCAGATCTGCCTACATCTTAATCAGGCCCTAAGATTTTCTGCAGGAATGGCCAATGGACACGATCAAATGCTTTTTCACTGTCAATTAAAAGGAGGAATCATGGCTTCCTTGAGTGGGATACCTTATCAACAAGACTTTGGTTGGTGTTATCACCATAACTCCTCTCCAAAATGACTTTGTCTGATTAGGGTCTAATCAACAATCCACGTATGGGTTAAGGTGCCTGGCTTAGATGCCCGTGAAGGGTTTGGCATGAATGTTTAATAGGGCTATAAGTCTATATAAGGTGTACAATGGGAGTTTGGGAGTCTCTGTTATGGCTGCCTCACACATTCTGTCTGCAAGTTCTCCAGTATCTCCAAGGGATTGTGTAGATGCATAAGCAAAGGGACCTGATAGGAGCAATAGGCTGTGTAGAAAGCCGGCGCAAAACCATTCATGTCGGGCCCTTGCCAGTCTGGAGTTTGACTATCCCTGAGTTTTCTTCGTCTACGTGAATTTCTGTTTCAAGTCTGATGACTTGTTGAGCTGAAAGTCCTGAGAGTAGGGCTGTCACGATATATGATTGCATATCTGCTCCATTAGTTTAATCTGCTGTGTAGAGATCATTATATGTGTTTGAATGCTCGTCACCCTGAACTTGCTACTTACTTGTAGTGTTTGTTGCAGCCCTGTCCTTTTTCACATTAAACTTAAGTTTGCACACCACTAGTTTAATGGTGTTTTGCCCCCAAATTAGTACAGCTGTTTTGTGCAAAGGTGGGTGTACTCTGCCTTGTCCATATCTAGCTCCTGGAGTGGATTCTTAGCTAGAGACCGTTGTCTCCAAGTTTTGTGCACCCTGTATGTTTGTGCTGATTCAAGTTCTTTTATTTTCCCATCCATTTCTGAATGCTTATCTCTATCACTGGTAAGTGTAGCTGCAGTGGCGGAACCACAGCTTTAAGGGCCTTGCTTAGGGTGGGTGTATGAGTGTAAGTGTTGTCATTGGTTTGTAGGTATCATTGGATCACTCCCTGGATTTCAGCTTTAATAGTGTCACTTTTAATGAAGTTGTCATTCAGCCTCCAGTTATGACCTGGGATAGGTAGTTTGGGAGTTCTAACGGTAAGGAAAAGAGGCGAGTCTGTTAGGACTGTAACCCTGAGTTTGATCCATATAAGCTGTAGATCATATGCTGTGCATAGATTGCCATCTAATCTTGGGTCCGGATGTTTGCACTTTGTTTTTCTTCGAAGAAGTCTTTCGAGTCACGAGGTAGGTGACTCCTCCTTTCGGTGTTAGTGCGCATGGGCATCGACTCCATTGTTAGATTGTTTTTTTCTGCCGTCGGGTTTGGATGTGAATTGTTGCGCTCCGGTTCGGCACAGTTTCTTCGGGGCCCCTTCAACGCGCAATCCACTACCCTCAACGGTATTTTTCATCGATAACGTTTCCCATTCTCCACGTATCGTTTACACTTGAAACCTTTGATCAGAAGATTTGTGGAAGTCCGTTGGGCCTACCCGTGCCAGGGCGGTAGCAGTCGATGGAATGGACTCCATTCAAGTTCTGTCCAGGGTTTCGCGGTAAGTTTCCGCGCATCGACTTGCACGAAGTGTGCAACCTTTGCATATCACCGGAACATGACAAGAAGGATTGCGACGCGTATCGATCGTTTTGATCGAAGAAGACGCTCCGTGACCGTCAGGCCCGACGTCACGAAATGTACCAGCAAAGTGGCTCCGTGCCGGATCTCCTCTGAGACGAGTCCGAACACGAAGAATCACAAGCACAGGAAGCCAAAATAAAGGAGGAACACATACCCTGTCTGAAGCGGACTCCAATGCTAAAGCCCTCACACCGGGACAATGGATCGTGAGTAAAGAGACTTCCTTCCACTATCATCTCCTCCATAACAAGGCTCCTGTCCCTCCTCTGCCTTCGGGTCAAGGTCGGCACCGAGAAAAGGTTTTGAGCGCCCACCTTCGAGTTCGGCGCCAAAACATAAACAACAGCCTTCTGGTTCGGGTTCTGCTCGTCCCCACGCCGGTGCCGACCCTAAACCTTCGGCGTCTAAATCAAAACACCTTCTGGTTTCTGTGCCACCGGTCAATAAGGCTAAATCTTCGGAGCTGAAACTTTCGACACCAAAACCGGCATCTAAAGAAAGTACTTCAACTAAAGAGTCTTGGATCGATATTCCACTTTCAGATCCGAAACCGAAGGAGATTGTGATTAATCCAGAAACTGGACAGATTCATGCCAAACTTCCTGAGAAAGGGAAAATGGGCATACAATAAGACTACCACATTTCTCTAAACAGAAAACATTTGGGTACTTACCCTTCTCCACCATACATTCCACCTTCTTCAACCATTGATCCAAATGTATTCATTACACCTAAACATTCTCCTTCACCACCATCACCTGACCCACAGGATACAGGGGATAGGGATATAGATGACTACACACCAAAGGATACTGATCCATGGGATAATTATAATGCTGACCCTCACCCAGATAATGATCCCGACCTATATCCATCCAGACCTTCTTCTCCAGATGATAATATTGGATATATTGAGCTTGTTAACAGAGCTGCACAATATCATGGAGTAGAGCTTCATAAAGAGGCTCTAGAGGAGGATTTTTTGTTTGACACACTAAGTTCATCTCAAAGGGCTACACAAACATTACCAATGTTAAAGGGTATGCTTAAACATACTGATGACATCTTTAAAGACCCTGTAAGTGCTAGAATCATCACGCCCAGGGTAGATAAGAAGTACAAATCTGCGCCTAATGACACTATATATCAAAGGCCAGTTACCCTTGGACTCTGGTAGTTTCCAACGCTCGTTAAAAAGCTAATTCGCAAACAACAGGGGAAGCCCCTCCTCCTGATAAAGAGTCCAAATTAATTGATGCTTCGGGCAAAAGGATAACGTCACAAGCAGCTAATCATTGGCATATTGCCAATGCTCAAGCACTATTGACAAAGTATGATAGAGCTCATTATGATGAGGTTGAAAAGCTCATTGAATTTCTTCCTTGTGAGCCTAAGTCTAGAGCTAGTGACCTTATTCAAGAGGGTAAATTAATAACTAATACCTCTATCAGTTGTGCCCTAAATCAGGCTGACACAACAGCTAAACACTAGTGTACTGCTCCGTTGACATGCTTGGTTAAGAATTTCAGGATTCAAGCCTGAGGTACAAGCCTCTATTCTTAATCAACCCTTTGACAAAGAACACCTCTTTGGTCCAGCTGTCGATACATCACTTCAAAAGATGAAAAAGTATTCTGAGGTTGCTAAGTCCATGGGAGCCTTACAATCACTTTCCAACAGAGGATCCTTTTGTCACTCATTTTACAGGGGCGGCTCCAAAAATGTGTCTACAGACAATCCCTCCTCCTCTTACAAGGGCAAAAATAAGTCGCCCGAGGGTCCTGAGGGTCCGATGCAGGAATCGGCGCCGTACGAAGTCGAGAGGAAGGGCCACCAGATGGCGCCGGGTACTGTGTATACGGCGTCGAAAACCTCAGTGCCGAAAACTGCCAAGACTGCTCCGTCGGCATAAAAGGCACGAAGGGTGTCTGGGCATATTGTTGAGTGACGCCCAAATTGAAGGCAAGCGGACCCACGGGACCCGAAGGTGCTCCGGAGGGGAAGGCTGCCTTGGCAAACACGCCATACATAGCATTTAAAAAATGCGTGGGATCTGAACCCGGTCCAGGAAATGGACGATACGGAGCAGAGTCAGTATCCACACGAGGAACATCCGGCGCCGGAACAGCCGGATCCACAGGCGGAGCCATAGGCACAGTCTCGTGCACAGGAGAAGGTTCGTCCTGAGCCGGTAAGCCCTCCGAAGGCAGAGGGAGAGCCCCTCTGCGTCGGTGACCGTGCCAGGGTACCTTTAGGTGAAGGAGAATGAACCGGAGTCACCTGAGGAGATGGCGAGGGCGATGGAGATACAAAGTCCTGTTGTCAACGTCAAAGCGCCGGAGAAGGTGACCTCAAAGCCTTTCCCTTCAACGAACGACGCCGAGAGCCATGCCTCCTCTTCTTTTTGTGCTTCCTTGACTTCAAAGCATGTGAGGTCGATGACTTCGACTTCGATCTGGACCTTTTCCGACCCCTGTTCTCCTTCCTTGCTTTTGCCATGAAGAGCTTGGCCTCACGCTCTTTCAAGGCCTTTGGGTTTATCTTGCGACAGCATGAACAGTCCTCCACGTCGTGGTCCGATGACAAACACCACAAACAGTCCTCATGGGGGTTAGTGATGGACAGATGACCCCCATACTCTCTACAGGGATTGAAGCCAGACTTTCTTGAAGTTGCCATTGTGAAGCAACAGTTATAACCTGGAGAAACAACAAAGTAACTCGAAAACAGTATGGAGAGTCCCAGAAAACCGTTACGCGTCGACGGCGCAGAAAAAAGGGAACTGACGTCATCACACCGATGAGGCTATCAAATGGCTCCGGTGACATCATGCAGAGTCGCGAGCGGAGCGGTGTCATCTTGACGACCTCGTCGGCGTGGAGAGCTAGGAAAACGTTTCCGCGGAATGCTGGCACAGTGGATATTCAAAAGATGAGGAATCCACAGGCAGATACTGTATCCACCAGAAAAAGCGTTACCGAAGGTAAGTAACTTGTTCATCTGTGCCGCACTCGCCAAAGGCTCCACCGCAATGGCAAACAGTGGGGACAGTGGGTAACCCTTCCAGGTGCCCCGCTCTACCTGGTGTGCCCCAGAAATAACTCCGTTTGTGTTTGAAATCAAGAGGAGAGTGAGGAACTAGAGTAGCTAGTTTGCTTCCCCGAGGTGAGCTAGCGCGTGTGGTATCACTGGAGGTGATAACGGTGAGAGCTATTAAAATGACTAATGTGGCCGTCTGGTGTTTCGCCAGAACATACAATTGATGATGAAGCATGCCACCAACTAGGTTGGTGGGTGAGGGCCTTCATAAAAAACCAATTGGTTTTTCCCAAAGCAGACACATATAACACATACACAACCTAAGTAGCTAGCTCATTTTGATTACTACATATCCCAGAAATAACTCTCCCAGTCTTAGCCTGTGCTGTGGGGCCAGAGTACAGCAGTCGTATCCAGGTTATATACCCTGGGCCCAGGCCCATCCGTTCCATCACTGTATACAAATTGGACAAATCTAGATCAAAAGCCTTCTCAATGTCAACAGACATAACTAGTGCCTCATTTCCTCCCACAAGTATATCTCTGTATGAAAAGGTCATTACTAGTGGAAGGGCCTCGTGCAGCAACTTCTCTTGGGAGGCATTAAGGGCATATATTGTAGCTAGGGTGAGTTTGTGGCCATTTATGGAAATCTGTGAAGACGGGTGTCTGCCTGAAATCTCTTCAGACTTGTTTAGCACTAGCCCCTTTGTAGGAAGCTGACTCTATTTATGGTATACCACTAGGTGGGTATACTCTGCACATAGTCCAGAGATTCCCCCAGAAGTGCAAACCCTAAGTGCTCTATTTGTGGTAGTGTGGGTGAGCAGCCTTAGGCCTAACACAGACATTTGTAGTGCACACAGTAATCAACAAATAAGAAACTCCTCCACAAAGATATCTATACCAATTTTATAAAAATAAGCTTTGTTTGAGTTTTAAGACCAAGATCTTCGCAAAAAGGTAAGTAATTAAGGCCTCTGACATTGCGGTTTGGGACCTTAATTTTCCATTGATTGTTAAATCTTTGCTGATATTGTGGGACACAACATTTCTGCTAGTGTGGAACCTTTGCATGTATATCCCATTGGGGATGTACAAATCCTTGGGAACCTCTGGCTAGCTGTAGGGGTTAAAGAACCAGGAATTGAGTAACTTAAATAACTCCTCCCTGTAACGTTAATCTGTGGTACTTGGGTAGTGGAACCATCAGAACCAAAAGAGGGTGTTATACTGGTCTGTTACAGAAGCCTCTTTAACCCGACTCACGCGCAAGAAAATATAACAGTGGCCAATCCCTGGCCCAGGCTTACCAGTTTAGCCAGACCGCAGCAGCTTGAACCCTGCAGCACAGACTTGTGAAACTCCCCCATTTGACTGGTAGGAAAGCCTCAATTTAAATATTAAATACGTAGTCCCCAAGCACACCTTGCTGCCCACAGTCAAGGTGCTTATCATGTATAAGAGTGGAACATGTGTGAAATTAGAAAGGCATGTTCCCCCAGTGACTACCCCATACGACATTGTCCCTGGTCAGGCTACAACTTCCACATAATCTATAACGTTTTACCTGTATCAGCTACAGACTCCATGCAAAGGCCTACTTTTTTTATTTAATACAAATCCAATCTAATGGTGAAGTCAGATTTCTATTAAATGTATGGGAAATGTGACTTTCAGAAAGTAACCTTTGCCCTACCTAAAGGTGCATGAAGCTAATTTGCCTTATATCTCCATCAACTACCCAGCCTGTACTTGGCCAGAATTAAGTGTGAAAGAGGTGTGTAGGAAAGTGCCCCTTTTTGCATGGTTGCCCTCACTTTTTGTCTGATGCTTCTTGACTGGGTTCCTGCTAATCAGATAACCAGGACATATGTTCTCTCCCCAAAACTGTACCTTTGCTCCCACATTGGCACTCTTCTGGCCTACATTTAAGTCCCTTGTAGAAGGTGCCAGGGGCACCAAGGGCCTTGTAGCCAAATAAAGTCTTACAGAGCTAAAGCATCTATTTTGCCACCCTCAGAGACTCCTCCCCTGATTCATACACACTGCCAGTGCAGTCTGTGTGCCAGGGGCAGACCCTAAAAATACAAGTCAACATGGCACACATCCCTGTGTGTCATGCCCACCAAAACACTGCCTGCGGAATAGGTGAGTGACCTCTCTAGCAGACCTTACAGCCCTAAGGCAGGGTGAACCACAGCTGAGGGATCTGTGCCATAAGCCCTGGGCCCCTACGGTGCCTGTTCCATTCACAGGTATTGTAAGTGCGGTGAAGCCATTTTAGACCATGGGCTGGGAGTTTGGTACCCCGAACTCCAGAGCTCCATGATGGCTTTATTGAAGACTCAGATGTTTGGTATCTCAGCCTATTAAGCACACATTGATGCCAATGTTGAATTTAATGCAAAATGCACATAGAGGGAATCTTAGAGATGCTCCCTGAAAATCGACCCTACTCTAGTGTCCTGGCTGAGTGGCTGCTCTCCAGCTGCCACCCCCAGACTTGTTTCTGGACTCCTGGGTAAAGAGCCTCCCGCTCTCGGGGTCCTGAAACAAGCACATCCTGGGCAGAGGTTATCAAGCCTCCCCAGGATCAGCAGGGTCCACGAAGGGGAAACTTCAAAGGCTTGCCGCCTTTGTTAGCTGACCCTGCCTTTTGCTGCTACCAGCAATTGGTTCTAACCCCCACTTTGCTAACTCCATGGTGAAGGTGAAGCACATGTCTCAGTCCCTGCCAACCAGAGAGAGGCTTATTCCCCCTACCAACCTGACACGCCCCTAAATTTAGTGTTTAGAGGCAACCCCGAACCGTTCCTCCTCAGACAAGCAAGACAAAGAAGAAGGACCGAAGAGCCATGCTGAAGGAAATGCTTTACAAATTTTCTCCAAGTTGTCTTTGCCATACCTACCAGGGGTTGAGTACATGTTTAAATTACTGAAAATGTGGACTCGACAGGTTAGTGGCTTTCTTACTTGAGGTGGACTACCAGGCCAATCAATTTTCTTACATCCATCATTTAAACCTTTGCACAATTGTGAAATCAACTATCTTAACTTAAAGAGTGTGTTCTTGTCATTTGCGTCTGACAGAAAATGTAGTAAGTTGCAAGCTATGTCAGTTATTTTTCTTTATTCTGTGTTCTTAACCTCTTCAGTGCCCCGCCCTTTCCACGCCCTGTGCCGGGCGTTGCATTAGCGGGCGGGGTTCATGACGAGATAGTCTCGTCATGGGCACAGCGCAACCGCGCTCCATGACGAGACTATCTCGTCATGGGCACTGAAGGGGTTAAAGGGCAGAGTATCTTTGTGAATAAATCAATTTTCCTCTTAAGTTTGTAAGCGTTTTATCTTAACAAATGTATATACATGGCAGCCTTCTTTCCACATACACGTTCATCAAAAAAAGTCAGGAAAGTCTTCATTAGCTCTATCCAAATAGGGCTCTCTGTTACAGTATCTCCATTCTGATGAGCACAGAATGGACGTAACTTTTTTGTCCACTACTGAAGTTACCAAGGTTGTCATTGCCACAGAATGGATCTTTTCAAGGTGGACAGTGTGTTTTATCGTGGCATGCTGTATGACAGTGAACAGGCCTCTTCTTGAAGGAATAATTACACATTCTACGAGGGGCAAGCAGTCACTGCTGCATTCTTGAGTGGGGTAACATTAAGAATAATAGCTGCTTCTTTATTTTATTTTGGCAAAATGTTACTGCCTCTACTAAGATGACAGGAAAAGAAGGTGAGTTTGAAACATTCGTGTGAGAAAATGCCTGTTTTGACATGGTTAGCCCTCCACTTTCTTTGCCTGGAAAATTATGTGGGGTTCGATAGTAGTGTATAGGGTCACTGCCAACCAGGTTCCATGTGCTTCTTCCCTAAAACGGTACCACGATTGGCAAATTCAGTCCCCCTGTAAGTCCCGAGCAAATGATACCCTTGCTACCTAGGGCATGAGAACTGATGAGTGTCCACTAGGGAGTCCTCACCAAGGACATGCTACTGCAGCTTACATGCCCTGGTGCAGTGAAAAACGACAGTCAACATGACACACTGCCTGTGTGCCATGCCAACCAGCACTGCCTAAGTTATAGGTATGTCACCCTTTTAGCAGGCCTTACAAGCCCTAAGGCAGGGTGCACTATATCTCATGTTTGGGCATATCTGCCTGAGCAGATAGGCCCCTACAATATTTAAGTCTATTCTTAGATATTGTGAGCCAGGGAAGCCATATAGACTACATGGGCTGGAAACTCGACAACTCGAGTTCTCCATCGACATGATGGCTTATCTGAAGCCAGGAGTATTTGGTACCAAACAACCTCTGTTAATAAATGCACACTGATGCCCGTGTTGGATTTATTAAACCATGTGCCCAGAGGGCACCTCAGTGGTGCCCCTTGAAAACCTACCAACCCTGTTGTGGTTTCTGACTAGCTTTAGTCAGCTTGCCACCACCAGACATATTTCTCAATCCCTAGGTCGAGAGCCTCTGCTCCCTGTGGCCAGAAACAAAGCATATCCTGGGCGGAGGTGTCACACCTCCTCTCCCAGGATGGACACCGTGCTCGGGAAGGAAGCTTCAAAGGCCTGCTGCCTTTGTAATGCGACCCCAGCCTCTGCTGCTAGCAACAGATGGCAGCCCTCTGTTCAAACCCCACTTTTGGCAGGAGAACCTTTGGGAAAACTTAGGAAGAATAGGAGGTGTGCCCCCCATCACCAACTCCACCCCTCAGGTGCAGGAGACGAAGTAAAGCACATTTTTCAGTGCCCACCTTCTTAGAGATGGTGGGACTCATCCATTCAGGGTTAGGGCTATGCCCCCCTCCCATAGGAGGGTTGCATCACAGTTGGTATAAACACCCCAGGTAAGAAACCCATTGGTCCCTACCTACTACTCCCCTGTAACATCCCGAATCCTAGTATTTAGGTGGCTCCCCAGTCCATGAAACCAGATCTAAAAAGCCCAAACACCGAAGAGCCGCACAAGCATGAGAGAAGGAAGACCAGTGACTGACTGTGCGCCGGCCCTGCCGGTCTGTCTGCTGCCTTTCACCTCTGCTACAAAAAGACGACTAATCCTGCAGGCCCAGTGACCTCCACAGCCCTGGGAGGACTGTCTGCCTTCGATATAGACTCTAAATCTCCCGTGGTCAGCGGACCTGTCTAGAAGAAACCATCTACAAAGAAAAAGAACTCTGCCCTGAGGAACTGCGAATTCTTCTCTGGATCCACCTCTGCACCAGACAACCACGACCCGAGTCCAAGTGGCCTACCGGTCCTGTGATGGTTCCCCAGCGCTTCTGAGAATGAGTCCACCGTGGATTGGCCCCTGCCGGACTCCACCACTACGCCTGCAGCCTCAAGTCAAAGACTCCCACTGACCGCGACCTGCCCTGTAAGCTTTTTCCTGACACCTAAGGACACCCCTGCACATAAAGCCCCTGGGCCTTTGGGATCCTGACCAACGGTGTCCCTACATCTCCTAGCATCTCTGCTTACCTGGCAGCTGTGGGTTTTCTTCGTCTGGCCTCCTGGCCTGAGCCTGAAGCCTTTCTTCAACCTCGATCCCCCCCCCAATTGAATTGCATTGGGAGCCTGACGCTGTGTTGGCACTTTGCACCTGGCCGCCCCTGAGCCGCTGAGGGTGTAAGTTTGGGGGCCCCTTTTGGCCCCCCTTTTACTTACCTTAACTCCAGGAGATCGACCCCTGACACCGCTTTTTTCACCGGTGAGCAGCATATCATCGAGAACCCCCAGTCTCCATTGGTTAACATTGGGAACCGACCCCGAATCTGACCTCTGCACACGGCCGCCCCGGTGCCGCTGGTGGTGCAGTTTTGGTGCCAATCTGAACCTTGTCTAGTGTTGAACGGAAATACCGAAGACTGGAACTGTAAGTCGTTTACTTACATGTAAAGCTGCATTATTGTTTTCCTCCATAGGTTTACATTGCAAGGTTGAAAATTGCAGCAAGTATCCACTTTCTAAAGTGAAAAATATTTTTCTTGAAAAAGTACTTATCTTAGAACGTATATCTTGGTCTTAAAATAAAACTTGAACAAAGCTTATGTTTCTAAACTTGGTGTGGATCTCCTTTTTGAGTCATGTCATTTATTAATCACTGTGTACATAACAAATGTCTTGCACTCCTCTGTGTTAGGCCTAAGGCTGCTCGCCCACACAAACACAAATATAACACTTTGGTTTACATTGAGCCCTGTACACGTCTGAGGGATTCTCTGGACTTTGTGCACAATATAACTACTTAGTGGTATACCATATACAGAGCCAGCTTCCTACAGTTAGCGACTCAGCATATTTTTAGGTAGTTTCTCCTCCTCGTTTTGGTTATCTAATACTTCTTTTTTCTAATTGTAATTTATTGCTGGGGTATGATTCAAAGATGAAAGAACCTGGAGAAGCAATAGTATCCATTAGTAGTTAAGCTATATAACTATTTAAATTTCTGTGTCTGACACTGTGCTCCCTTTCCCACGCCCTGGGACCTATGTGGAACCTTTTGACCTCCCCAGTGCTCAGGTCTCATTTGGCGTCTGGGGTAGTTCATGTTCTAGAATCTGCAGTGGTAACACAACATGTTTTTCATGGTGGAAGGGATATCCCTCTCATTTGTGACAAGTATCCTGATCACCAAACTCTAAATCAGGCCCTACATGTAACAAGGATGTCATTCCTGCATATAGGGAGTAATTCAGTGCAGGTGAATTTATGAAAGATGCAACTGCCGGAGAGCTGTGGGTATACGTATTTTTATTTGAAGGTTATAAAGGAAGAGAGTGGGACAGGGAAGGTTATGGACCTAATAGTGAGCAAGAAGTGATTATCGAGGACAGTAAGTAGGAAGAGGGGTCCAGTCCTGGTCTCAGAGATATCAGGCTAGGGCTGAGGTAGTTGCAGACCAGGGGCTATGTTGTTTGACTGAAGAGTTAGAGAAACATTAGGATGGAGAGGTGGTTAAGAATTGAAGTGAGCGAATGTGTTATTGGGACAGGTATGGCGCTAAATAGGATAGTAGAATTTGGGATGGGCTAGAAGCAGAACAGCAGCATGGAGGGGTCAAAATAGTACCTTACAGTAGTTCATATTCTTGACTTTCGTATTTATATTGATCACTTTTTTTGCTGCAGGATTTTTTTGTGGTATCGGGGTTATAGTTTGGGATGCACTCTAGAGGCCGGAAGCTGACTGCTGATATGACTTTGGCTCTTGCTTGAAGTAACTTGTGCCCCTTTAGTAGACTCCGACTTGGCACAGATAACTCGGTGGAAAAAGCGATGAAACTAGCAACACTTCACAGAATGTCCCAATAAATCACCAGCTATCCATGATCTGTGCAACAAAGTGTGTCCTAAATTCACAGCTAAATATGTAACCTAATCGACGTTTATTTCTTTCAGCCATGAAAGCTCCAAGCACTATTACAGTGACCCTGCGAGGACAGCCCAGCCGCCCATCCACAAACAGCCAAGCAGGTGTGGGAGCAACCCTGCACAAACCAGAAGAACTGCTGGCTCTATCTCAACAGGTATTAATGGTGGGCTGAGGGAGGCGAGCAAGTGCGTATTGGAGGTCTGATGTAGAGTGCTGCAGGTTCTGCCAGAGGAAGAGTATGGTCCGATAGAAACTCCAGCACATTTTAACATACTTGAGAGGAAGGTCGTAGAGGCTTGTGGGGTGAATACAGCAGATCCGAACAAAGACCTGAAATTTGTCTTAAGCCTGTGGTGCCTCTCGGACCTGGTAGAAAACACCCAGCTTACATATCCAAACACACAGAGAATCTGTTAAAGACAGTGCTCTTTTTATTAGTTGTTTGTCTGTGCTACTCCCCAATCCCTCTGATACCACATTTTGTCGAAAAATTCAGATAATCTTGAATCACATGATTCTTATTGCCCCCACACCTTGCTGTGTTGCCACAAGCAACTAACAAACATTTAGGGCAATTCAGAACCCACGATGATGAAATACCATCCAGAAACCACACCAGTAAATTTAGCAATGTTGCAACTTTAATCTGGAATTTTGAAAATCTAATCTGTGCCATCATAGGACCTTTACTGATAATCGTGAACGTAGAGTATCTCAATCTCTGCCTTATAGAAATGAAAGTGTTCCTGGGATCCCACATAGAAGCAGAAATATTCTATGTTCATAAAGTCAGAAACGATTCTTTTGACAGGGAATCAGTGTTGCTGATAAGAAGCTTTTTTTTTATCAGAGATTCATGCAGGTCCTTAGAGAAGCCTGGGGACTTCAACTACAAGGTATTATTCAGAGAAGATTGGAATTAAAATAAGACTTCAATAACTACATTTGAAGATATTTTACTGCACTTAATGTAATTAGTATGCATATGGACTTCTCAGATCCTAGTGATATCTTGTATGCATAATTAGATGTTTGTAGGGATTCCATATGATGCTAAATTGTTTTCTTTTTAATCAGATAAGGATTTGAGCCCATGCAAAATGTATAAGGCCTGTAAAAGGGTTGTTGATTTTATCAAGGTGTCCCCCCTTTTTAATTTTCAGATTTAATGGGGCCAAGGGCCGGAACAACATTTTTTGGCTTCACCAGTCACCATTTTCATCTTTAACTGACTGGCGGAGGAGGGTTTTTTTTGCCTCTTGCTCCACTAGTGCAGAGCAAAAACTGTTTACCACCAGTTCACTGCCTGAGGCCATTCCAAATTTGTGGACAGTGGGGAATGTTGGTTCCAATTGGGAAAACAAGGCCTAGGCAAGGGAATAGAGCTTAGTGCTAGAAAAGCAAAAGGCAGGTTATAAAAAAGGCTCTGTATACAAACATGCACAAGGGCTGTCAGATGTTTTGTGTAATTTATAATATAGAAAAATATATTTTATGCTTTTTGTCAACTACATGAAGTTACCATGAGGTGACCATTGTTCATGCAGGGTTATAAATACTTTACAAATCCAGATTGATATTGCTGATCCATTCAGAATTTTTTTTTTCATCAATCAGTATATATTACAAATTACAGGTGCATGTTTGGTTTTAAATATTTGAATTCTAGACTGTTAATCGTACCAGAAAAACTTCTAATTAATCCTTTCATACATGATACAATACAGTATATATAGAGAGAACTGGCAGTATATTTAAACGACGCGCGTTTCAGCAAAGCCTTCTTCAGGGTTCCATCTCAATAAATGCTGAAAGGAAAAACAAATACAACAACAGAACCTATAGTACATGCCAATTGCTGATGCATGTAGAAGATATTATTAAAATGAGAGTGAAAGGAGGAGCCAGGGATGGGGGAGACAGATGAAGTCCACCAGTTGTGTACCAGGTGACATGACCACAAGATATAAAAGAAGAGACCCACTTTCCAGGAACTCATTCTTGAGTATAAACACCTACAGGTGTGCAGGAGAATAGTATTTCACTATTGCACTAAAAAGTAAAGGCTAAAGAAAATAGGAGAAAGGAAAAATATCCTAAAAGAAGTGAACCTAACTTATGAAAATTAAGGAGGGTTACCTATATTTGAGGTTGAAAGCCTTGTTGTTGCGTGTAGGGTATTAATGAAGAAATTCCCATGAAATGGGAAATGCAATATCCTAAAAAGATTCGTAAAGCCAACGGTCTGGACCCAAGATCTACTAGGCTAGAAAATATATTAGATATTATGAGAACTAAGAAAGCGGAGACACTGTAGAGATACCTTGTGCGGTATGGGATTACTGCATGTATAAAATCTGCTCAAAATGTCTGCATAAGAGGGAATGGTTTTCTGTACGGGGCCTGATAATGGTCCTCGCGGAGAAGAATGTGACCGGAGAGGACTCTAGAGCACTGTGGTTATAATAGAAAAAAGTTATTTTAAAAAGATATAAAATGAGCGTAAGGAAACACTCATTCATATATATGGTCACACATTTGTTGGTAACGGTAGCATGCATACGTGGCAAGGAACTTACCATCTGGTGCTGTCAGTTAATTATATGTTGCTTAGTTGAATAAATACTTGACTTAGGAAGGATTCAGAGGCCAAGTCTTGATTTGTAAGGGAGCATATATAATATAGGGGGTCAGAGAAACCCTGTCAGAAAAAACGGCAAATAGGTGTGTGCATAGATGCGACCTTGCTGTGGGAATAACATGCACACATTGGTATACGTAATGTGGCAAAATGTCACAGAAATAGATGTAGTTAAATTGGCCTCATACTATGAAATGGAAGATGGGAGTTCCAAAACATAGGGCATTGTAACTGGTGGGGATGTTAACATCTGCACAATGTCGACCTCAGATTCAAATAAACTTAATTGCTTAGGGATAAGCACCCTGGGCTGCTGAAACACCTCATTGGGTTACATATAAATCAGATATGTGGTGTTCTTGATAAATCCTGAAATGGTCAAGCAGTTACTGTTAACAGAGGGTTAAGCATATAGAATAATGCGTGTGTCGGGCTTACCGCTTATGCGCAACCAAACTTGAAACAGCATCCAGGCAGCGTGGCAGAAAGAAAACGCCACCAGTACACAGATATTTAATGCCGGAAGAGGAGGGACGTAAACGACCGTATGCAGAAACACTTAAACGTTATGGCATAGGTCGTGACTATACGTAAAGAACTATTGTGGGGGCCATATTGGATGTAGTAGACATCAATGAAAAATAATACGGTGGGACACAGTAAAACGCTAATAACAGGAATTCACGTGGCCTGACTTGGACCGCATTTCTCTAGGATTGTGATCCTTGTATGTATGATATGGGCAAAAATGTTCATTAAAGATAGATGCAGAATAATTCTAATGGTTTCTTTTACTGAACAATCATGCTTGGCATTTGGGTGCTACTAACAATGGTATGGCAAGAGCTGAGGATAGATACATCCCGACTGGCAGCCGTATTTACCACAACTCGTGAAAGTTCTAATTATGCTATATGGAAGAAAAACAAAGTACTGATAGAATATAGAGATAAATACACATGTTCGAGGCATATGAGCTGCAGATTACACACTTGTGCATAGATCGTCATCTGGTGTTAGGCCCGATGTTTGCAGTTTGTTTTTCCTCTTGGAAAGTCTTTGGAAGTCACAAGGTCGGTGACTCCTCCTTTGGATCGTATTCCGCCATCGGGCTCGGATTTGATCTTCGCGCTCCGGTTCCGAACAGCTTCCAGTTCGACGGTCGACGCGCAATCCTCATCCCAAACCGCGGTATTGTTTCGATCGCAATCTCCCCCACTCGACGCGCCTTCTCATCGGCACGGACCTTCAGTTCCAGTCGTCGACAGCGGCCTTCGGGCCTCTCCAGGCTTCGGTCCTGGCTAATGGAAAGGACTCCATTTAAAAAGTCTCCTCGATGTGGGTCCAAATTCCCCCACACCGATCTCCACGAGGTATGCAATCTCTGCCTCTCCCCTGAACATGAGGCTCGAGACTGTCCGGCGTGTAAGTCCTTCCGGTCCAAAAAGACTATTCGGGATCGAAGAGCCAGAAGAATTATGGCGCACTCCACGATGACGATTCCGGACCACATCTTCGGAGAAGGCATCGACGCTCCAGAGCGGTACACCGAAGAGGGCCTCGTCAGCGCTTCCGAGGCCGACGACTCAGATGTGGAGGACATCACCCCGGCGCAGAGGGTCGTGAGTACTGATCCCCCCCCCACACCCCTGCCGGCACCGAAAAAGGCTCCGGTCACACCTTCGCCTCCGGGCCTAGGCAAGACCAAGGACACTGCTTCCAACACCCCACCTTTGGGCCCGGTGAAGAAGCCAAGCAAGCCGTCCGGCGGCTCGGGCTCGAGCCAGCCTATCCCCGGTGCCGATAAACACGCTTCGGCACCGAAAAAGAAGCCGACCCCCATATCGACACCGAGCTCCACACCAAAGCACTCGGGGTCGCAACCCAGCTCTTCGGCACCGACACCACCTTCGGTGCCGACCAAAGCACACAAGGCCACCGGCACCGACACTTCGAGGCCGAAATCCATCTTGGCGCCGACCAAACCAGGTTCCAAACAACGAACCGGCCCGGAAAAGCCTAAAAAGCCAACGGCCCCGACGCCTTCGGCGCCGACGGACAGACCAGCCTCAACGGACTTATTTACACCGGATCCCTTGCAGAAAACACTCACCAAGGATCCAAAAACTGGACATTTGACACTTTCTTCCAAAAAGAGACATTTGGAGAAGCCTGCTCCACCTACGCCTCCAAAGAGGAAGGACTCTGCTACCTCTCCGTTCAGGATACCTTCCCCACCTCCTTCACCTCCTCCACCTTCTCCACCCCCTCCGCCTTCTCCACCCCAACCTCATTGTTCTCCCACCCCTTCTCCACACGATGATGATCACGGGGACCCATATGATGACATAGGGAATGTCCCCCAGGACCTACCCACAGCGGACCCCACTCCTACAGGATCCCCAGATCCATGGAACGACTAAAATATCCCATGATATCCCCAACGTCCCACAAGATGACCTTTACCCCTCCAGGCCATCTCCACCGGAAGACTCATTGGGGTTCCACCATCTACTTCAAAGGGCGGCACACTATCACTGGGTAGACTTGCATACTGACCCCGTGGAGGAAGATTTCCTCCTCGACACATTCGACACCACACATAGGTCTACCTCCATATTACCTATGCTTAAAGGAGTGGTAAAGCATGCACCAGAAGTTTTTAAGGACCCAGTTAGGGCCAGGGTCATTAACCCGCGCATAGAAAAGAAATAAAAAGCTGCCCCCACAGATCCCTCCTACATCAGAGGGCCAGCGCCACTAGATTCCCTAGTGGTGTCCACTGCACGCAAAAGTGCAAATTCCCAGGCGTCAGGCGAAGCACCACCACCTGACAAAGAGTCAAAGCTACTGGACACATCAGGAAAGCGCACTGCGTCACAAGCAGCCAATATGTGGCGTATCGCCAATACTCAAGCGCTATTGGCCAGATATGACAGGGCACATTATGACGAGTTAGAAAGCATAATGCACCACCTCCCTGAAAAATATAAAGCTAGGGCCAACAAACTAATTCAAGAGGGTAAGACTATCACTAACACCTCTATACGCTGTGCCTTAGATGCAGCAGACACAGCTTCCAGGGCCATCAATACCAGCGTCCTCCTCCGTCGCCATGCTTGGCTAAGAATATCAGGGTTTAAACCGGAGGTACAAGCCTCCATCCTTAACCATCCCTTTGGCCAGGAACATCTATTTGGCCCAAAGGTGGAAGAGGCCCTAGAAAAAATGAAGTAGGATACGGATACGGCGAAGTCCATGGCAGCCTTACAGTCACACCCTCCTAGACGCTCCTTTCGCCGCTCTTCCTTTTGAAGTACATCTAGAGGCTACTCCTCAGACACCGCGTCCACTTCGTACAAATCCCCTACTCAGTCCACCTTAATGAGGGGTTATCAAAGAGGCGGCTATAGGGGTAACAATAATAAAGGCAGAGGCAAAACAAACAACGCCCGCTCTGCCACAACGCCTACACAATGACTTCCCCCCCCACTCCCCCCAGACTATTCCACTCCGTCGGGGGCCGACTCCAACATTTCCTTCCCGTCTGGGCTACCATCACCTCAGACAAATGGGTGACACAAATAATTCAATCAGGCTACTGCCTATAACCAATATCTACCCCCAAACATTCCACCCAGGCAGCACCCAATGTCACAAGAACATTTAATACTCCTAAAACAGGAGGTAATCTCCCTCCTACAAAAACAGGCAATAGAAACCGTTCCTACCAACCAACAAAACATGGGAGTCTACTCCCTATATTTTCTCATACCAAAAAGGGACGAGACTCTGCGGCCCATCCTAGATCTCCGGCCCCTAAACACGTACATACACTTCGACCATTTTCTTATGGTAATGCTTCAGCAGGTACTTCCGCTCCTCTCCCAAAACGACTTTTTGAGCACCTTAGATCTAAAAGACGCGTATTTTCACATTCCGGTGCACAAAGCTCACCGTAAGTACCTCAAGATTTGTAGTGGACGGACAACACTTCCAATTCAAGGTGCTCTCGTTCGGAGTCACAACAGCGCCACGGGTATTCACCAAGTGCCTAGCAGTGGTAGCAGCACATTTGCGAAGACAACACATCCACGTCTTCCCATACTTAGACGACTGGCTGATAAAAGCCGGGTCATACAATCAGTGTGTTCAACACACATCTACCACCATTCAATTACTCCACCAGCTGGGCTTCACAGTAAACCACCAGAAGTCCCATCTCCAACCATCCCACATAAAACAATACCTCGGTGCCACCATAGACACCTCAAGAGCACTAGCCTACCCCACTCCTGCCAGGATTGCAAGCATTCAAGCTCTACGCGCAAAATTCGCACTACAACACTCCCTTCCAGCTCGAGTGTTTATGCAACTAATAGGGATGATGGCCTCTTGCATTTTCATAGTGCCTCACGTAAGGCTCCAGATGCGTCCTCTCCAAGAGTGCTTAGCGCGCCAATGGAACCAGGCCCAGGGTCAATTAACAGATCTGGTGTTGGTAGACGGTCGCACCCATCGCTCTCTGCAGTGGTGGAACACCACAAACCTTTCCAAAGGTCGACCGTTCCTGGACCCGGTTCCTCAAATAGTACTGACAACGGACGCATCGCTCTCCGGCTGGGGAGCTCATCTACTACATCTCACCACACAGGGCAAGTGGACACCTCAACAAAAGTTACTCCATATCAACCATCTGGAGTTACTAGCAATCTTCTTAGCCCTAAAATCTTTTCAAACTTAAATTTCAGGCAAGACAGTCCTGATCCGAACAGACAACATGACAGCCATGTATTATATTCAAAAACAAGGTGGCACACACTCTCCACAGCTCTCTCACCTAGCACAGAGCATATGGAGATGGGCAATGCCCCAGAAAATCTTTCGCCTAGCCCAGCATGTCCCAGGAGTCCAAAACACAGTGGCAGATCTGCTCAGCAGGCAGACACAACAGATCCACGAGTGGGAGCTTCACCCGCAAGTTCTTCACCCGTACTTTCAAATGTGGGGGCATCCACATATAGACCTCTTCGCCACCCATGAAAACACCAAATGCCCAAGCTTCGCCGCCAGATACCCACACCCATTGTCCAAAGGAAATGCGATATGGATGAACTGGTCAGGCAGATTTGCGTACGCTTTTCCGCCTCTCCCACTCATTCCACTAGTGGTGCGCAAACTACAACAACACTCCCTCACACTAATCCTAGTAGCTCCAACGTGGGCCAGACAACGTGGTATACCACACTGCTGGAACTATCTGTAGTGCCGCACCAAAAACGACACCTCTCTCCACACCTCTTAACCCAGAACCATGGAGAGATCCAACACCCGGACCCGGCGCAGCTCAACCTTGCGATCTGGCTCCTGAAATACTAGAATTTGGGTACCTAAATCTTCCCCCTGACTGTATGAACGTCATCAGAGAAGCTAGAAGACCTTACCACTAGAGCGTGCTACGCCGCCAAGTGGAAACGTTTTGTTGTTTATTGCCATAACAACACCATCAATCCACTGGACGTGTACATTCAACGCATAATAGGCTACTTACTCCACCTACAAAGGTGCAATCTAGCCTATACGTCCATTCTACTACACCTCGCAGCTATTGCAGCTTACCTACAAAACAGGCAACATCTCTCACTCTTTAGAGTACCTGCCATTAAAGCCTTCATTGAAGGCCTTAAAATAATAATTCCCCCCAGAGTGCCACCGTCACCTGTGTGGAACTTAAAGATCGTTCTCACAAGGCTAATGGGGCCTCCCTTCGAACCTCTGCATAAATGCAAACTATAATTCCTAACATGGAAAACCACTTTTCTTGAAGCCATCACTTCCCTTAGAAGGGTCAGTGAGATACAAGCACTTACCATTCAAGAACCCTTTCTCTAAATGCACCATAATAAGGTTGTTCTCCCTACCAACCCAAAATACCTCCCTAAAGTCATTTCTCCCTTTCACCTAAACCAAACAGTAGCACTACCAGTATTTTTCTCGCAACCACAGACCGTTGCAGAAAGGGCTCTTCACACACTGGATGTCAAACGAGCCTTACTCTACTACATTCAGAGAACACAACCTTTCCATAAGACCAAACAACTGTTTGTTTCTTTCTCTCCACCACACAAAGGTAACCCCATCTCAAAATCGGGGATAGCCAGGTGGATTGTAAAATGCATTCAAATCTGCTACCATAAAGCAAAGCGAACGCTATCCATTCCCCCGAAAGCCCATTCTACACGAAAAATAGGGACTTCCATGGCATTCTTAGGGAACATCCCATTAGATGATATCTGCAAAGCAGCTACATGGTCAACACCGCACACTTTCACCGAACACTATTGTGTAGATGTGCAAACTAAGCAACAAGCTAGTGTGGGCCAGGCTGTACTCAAAACGTTATTTCAAACCACTGCAACAGATACGGGTGGTCGCCGCTAACGGTGGGTACTGCTATATAATCTATGCACAAGTGTGTAATCTGCAGCTCATATGCCTCGAACGGAATATGCTACTTACCAGTATGCATCTGTTCTTGGCATGTAGAGCTGCAGATCTACACACGCCCACACGCCTCCCCGGCTACCTTTATCTGTTCCAGTTTATCCTATTTAGATAGCACACACATGGGCATCTTCACTGTTACTACTACGCTCCATCTTTCCCTGCTGGCGAAAAACAATCTGAGGATGGAGCCGAAGCCCATGCGCAATACGATCCAAAGGAGGAGTCACCGACCTCGTGACTTCCAAAGACTTTCCAAGAGGAAAAACAAACTGCAAACATCCGGGCCCAACACCAGATGGCGATCTATGCACAAGTGTGTAGATCTGCAGCTCTACATGCCAAGAACAAATGCATACTGGTAAGTAGCATTTTCCATATAGATATGTTTTCCTTATACTGAACAACCCTGCTGTGTAAGGATATGACATGGACATAGGGTAAGTGAATCAAAACTGACAGATGACATGGGAGGTCAAGTAGAGAATTTCTTTATGTTGAGCACAGTGTTTATTATTTAGATACCCATGAGGTTGAATTAACATGGGCATGGAATACATACATCATGGACATAGACGAAGTGAATGAAAAGTGTGGGAATGTTTGTTCCACCAGGCTTTATATCACGCAGGCCACTTGACTTGGGTCAGGTTGGGCAATGGGTCTTCTAACAAACACCCATATGTTCTACCCAGAGCTGTTACTTGAAGGAAAGAAAAACCCTAGAGTGCAGGGCAATATAAAGTCACTCCCAGTACGTCTATGAAATAGTCTGTTCCTTCCTCTTCGTGGTGAACAAGAGCACTGGTGTTTTAAAATATGTTGTTTGAATTCTAATACTTCAAACTTTTTTTATCCTGAACAAGACCTTCAAGTTTGTGACTTCTATGCAGATACTATCCTTTTTAGGTCGGGCGTCAGCGTGCATGCTCGGTCTGCAAGACCTATTGAGTTGACTAAAACCACTTTTTTTCCTCCCGCTACTTACCAATGGTTCCCTACTCCATCGCTTTCTTTTCTGTCTCCTAAGTCGTTGACCCAGCGCTACATCACTTGCGGTCAAAGCTAAGGAGCACCGGCCAAGTACGGTCTCCTTACGCTCAATTTCTTCATTTCCTGTTTACAGTACTTTTTCTTTTAATGTACGCCATGCTGCCAGACATCAGTTTAATTTAATTTAGCCGCCCCGCTTCTTTTCATTTGATTTGTTTTACGTCGCAAGTTTCTCATTTGCCCAAGCAGCCTGGGAAAGGTCCACCACATCGTCGCCCTTTCTTCATTGCAAACACCAGCTGCTTCGAACATGGGGCTTCCTCCTACTCTCATTAAGCAGCAGCACCCTATGGGCAGCAACAAAGCCTGGCACCGGCACTGATGTGTTCCCGGTTGCTGAATTCCTGGAAGGTGTTAAAATGTTTATTTGGCTACAAATCTAGGTTTTAGACTGAATTTACATGTGTAAATAGGGTTTAGTTGCCTTACAAGTAGAGGGCATGCTATGCTAGCAGCTCATTTCTAGATAATTTCTTTATTGCGGTTTCTCTGGACACACTAAGACAATGGTGGTATTGTCTCTGATCAATGGGCTGAGTAAACAGTGGGCAAGCTGGCAGACAGGTTGCAGACACAACAGACCGCCAATGTAAATATAACACTACTGATAACCCGAGTTCAGCCAAGGCAGACACGCAGACCTAAAAACTGCACTATTAATCACAAGCTTGGTTCAAGCAGATGCATTTTCTTTAAATTCTGCATTATTGGGAACATGTCAATCAATTAAACATAGTCTATTTTAGTTTAGCTACAAACCCATATAAATTATCTGTATTGTATCATAAAAAACTTTACTCGTACGATTTTTCATTATTAAACAGTTAAACAGAACATGTGGACAGTTTTATGTACAAGACATGTCTATAAAAATCCCCCAAATTTCGTTAAAGTTCTAATCATTGTCGCTTCTTTGATCATTAGACACGATTTACTTAACACAAAATTGTTTGAAATTATACATCTGAGAACAGGGACATAAAACACTTTTTTGAAATTTATTTTTTTATGTATTGATTGTCAAAATATGCTATTTAAAACAGTGGCCGTGATATCAACCACAGTTTCCTGGTTGGGGCATCAATCGCCTGAGCCAGCAGACCCGGATATAATATAGTATTATAATCAACGAGTACACTCTTGTGTTTGTCTCACCCTCTAGTTCTGTAATGTGCCTGGAATTCTTCAAAGTTCTTCGGAAGTTAAATACTTTTGCCTGGGTCTCCTTCTTGTCTGCCACAGTGACCTTCTCAAGCTCTGCTAACAACAAACTGCGATCATTACCTTATGTCTGTCCCTCTAAGCCATAACCTCCTGGGGCATGTCACTGTTTATGTTTATCTATGGCGACCAGTAGTACTTTTAATGGGACCGTACCAACACTTTTATCAGTAGTGTTAAGATTTGTATTTTAGTCACACAGCCATTTCTCAGAACTGCTATCACAAAAGAGCAGCAAACTTCTGGGCAGTTAGAGCGAAGCTGGAGACCTGTAGAGTTATGCATTTTCTGCAGTAATAGTCTGTTTAAATATATAAAGTGACTGGACAGGTTCCATGTTCCACTGTCAGGACAATTTAACAAACAGGAACCACTCACTGTTGCATGTTCAGGCCATTTTAAAAAACATAACTCAGTGTGATAATGTGTACATCAAGTGTGTTTACTGTGTCCATAGGTAAAATACATGGTCATTTACAACGCCAGTACCTCTAAAACAAGCAAGTGCGAGACCTATTGCCTTTACAATGCTTGTTTCAGACTAGTGACTGATTGTGTCTTCTACAGCCTCTTGACACATATTTCCCGACCCCTGCCTCTATGCCACAGATGGGTTATCTATGCTCTGCTGACAGAGAGATGTTTTTCCAGTATGTTTGGATATGAAGTTTGGGTCAGCCTAAGTTGCACATCTCACTTTTTCCTTAAGCTCATAATGGTGACAGCAGTCCACTTGATATTGCAAAGGTTCATCTCTGCCCCTACATAGACCACTGGTTTATCTAATATTCATCCCCTCGGTTGTGTACAGCCCTTCTGTACAAACAGGCAAAACTGCTTCTTAGCTTAGACTTCTCATGAGTCCAATGCAATATTTGTAGGTTTTCTAATAAATGTTGAAGTGGAATGATCAACTACCCCCATCTGAGATAGAGTTCACCAACAAGGTCCACAATCAGATGATTCAGATAGCATCCTTTGTACATGTGATATCTAACTCAAAGTTCAGGATGTGCCTGTTTCAGTTTGCCCTGACACAGCCCAGAAGAAAAGTCTAGTCACCCGGTACTAACATTTGTTTGGATGTAATGTCATTTTCAGTAGTGAACATCCAGAGAACCATGTGTGAGGTGCCCTTCCTTCCTTCCCTAAGTTCGAGGCTTGTGTGGCTGTAGATGCACATGCTGTGCATACTCCATAGAAGTCTTTTAAGTCATGTGGTATTGTGACTCCTCTTCTTGCCGGTAACTTGGATGGTCATCGGCTGTATCGTTAGATAATTTTCTTACCGCCATCGGGTTCAGACGTGTGCTTCCATGCTGTAGGGCGACACCCTCGGGGCCTACTTTCACCTCCGCTGCGTCTCTCCACCATGCCTCTTTGGTGATGGAAAGGACACCATTGCACGTGAAATATCCTTGAAACGCACTCCATCAAATCTGTAGTTTGCATCTATCACCCAAGCACAATGAAGCCGGCTATGATGCCCATTGCTCTTTTCATTCCAAGAAGACTCTTCACGACTGTTCAGCTCGTCGACTCCGATGTCGCGCAGGAGCAGTGACTACACGCCAGACCTCTTCGGTCCCGAGGACATAGAGAGGAACATCATCCACACCCATCAGCTGCAGATGAAGAGGTTTTCCCCCCGATGAAAGCTACGAGCTGGAGATTCCCCCTCGACACCACTCTCAATCAGTGCAGCCCTCTGGGGGCCAAGGGGCTCAGGATCACCAGAGTCAGGTCTTCGGACTACCACTGCCCTTGGACCATGGTTGGCACCAACAAACTACTTCGAACACTCCACCCAGCGATGGCTCGCTGCCAAAGAAACCGTTGAAACTGGCTGCTTCGACGCCAGCTACTCCGATGCTGGCACTGAGCCGCTCCTCGGCACTGGCCACATTTGCCTCGGCAATAACAAGAGCCAAATCCCCCTTGACATCACACCTCAGGGAGTCTTCTCACTCTGGCGTGGGTGGGCCTGGGGGAGGGCACAACACATTTAACAACCCTCTGCAGGGTGACCCTTGGGACTCCTATCATGTAGACCCACCGGGGTACAGAGACTCTGACCTGTACCCTGCCCGTCCCTCCCTTCCGCAGGATTTTACCTCATTTCAGGAACACTTCAGAGGGCAGCCTTCTTCCACTAGGTGGACTTCCAGTCTGAAACCCTCTACTCAACTTAGTGTTCTAATCAGTACCTTGCCATGTTTAAGGACATGCGACGCCACACGCCCAACATCTAGGGTAGATAAAAAAATATTCAAAGCTTCCCTTACTGACCCGATTTGCATTCATGACCAACTCCCACCGACTCTCCAGTTGTCACTACTGCTCGTAAGTGTGCCAACTCCCAAGCCAGTCTGAATGCCCCCACCAGAAAAGGAGGGCAAACACATAGATTAAGTGGGCAAAAGGGTGACTGCGCAATTGGCCAACCATTGGCACACCATCAATTCAATCAGCCTACTTTCACAATATGATAGTGCCCACTGGAACAAAATGGAGGATCTGCTCTAATACCTCCCAGAGGAACACAGGAATAGGAGACATGAAATAGTTTCCATGGGCAAGCAGATATCCAACACCACTACTCGATATGCCCTAGATGCTGCAGACACCACAGTGAACAGGGTTCATTCAAGTGTTCTATGCCGAACACACTCCTTGCTCCGCATCTCTGGCTACAAGCTGGAAGTTCAGCACACAAGTGAACCAAATGTTAGAACAGATCAAAAAAAGTTACGGAGACAGCTGAAGCAATGTGCAAAGTGATTATTTTCACTGCACAATCTATCATGTGGGCTAAAAGACCATCTCTCCTTAAGCCTCCGCATCCTATTAGTGCACCTAGCGACACCAATCCTCTCCCTGGGGTTACTTTAGAGGGTCATACAGGGGCACTAGTTCTAAAGGCAGATGTGGCCCCCCAAAAGGAGCTGTAATCGCCACCAAACCCTGACTTCCCCACTACACAATACCGGTCATGGGGGCCTCCAAGGCTTCTTTCCCACATGGCAAACTGTCACCTCAGACCAGTGAGTGTTGGATATTATCCAACATGGTTATTGTCTGGAACTCACTTCCACACCTCCCACCATTCCATCTCGCAAACACAAAATCTCATCAGAACACTAAAAGTTACTCAAGAAGAGGTCCAAGCGCTTATCAGAGGGGTATAGAGCCTGTCCCTTACCATCAACAGAGCATGGTAGTGTACTCTCTGTACTTCTTAATACCGAAAAAGGGGGGGTCCCTCAGACTCCTTCTGGACCTCAGGCCCCTAAATGAATACATCCTTTCAGAGCACTTCCATATGGTCACTCTCCAGGATGTAATTCCATTTCTCAAGCAAGGTGACTTCATGGACACCTATTTCCACATACCAACACATTTATCCCATAGCTAAAATACCAGGTTTGTGGCCAGCGGAAAACATTATCAATTTAAAGTGCTCCCCTTTGGGGTTACCACTACTGTAGGAAGCTGGGTTTGTATATGATATTGCCACTAGGTGGTAATACTGTGCACAGAGTCCAGAGGTTCCCCAAAAGTCTACAGGGCTCAATTCAAAACCCAAAGTGCTCTGTTAGTGGTAGTGTGGGCAAACAGCCTTAGGCCTAACACAGTGGAGTGTAAGACATTTATTGCACACAGATGATCAATAACGGACACATGACTCAAGAAGGAGATCCAGACCAATTTTATAAAATAATACTTTGTATTTGCTTTACTTTAGGACCCAGGTCTTCTTTATCCGGTAAGTACGTTTTTAATTAAAAATACTTTTCACTTAGAAACTTTTTCAAACTATCCAATGTTATCCTATGTAGTAAAGAATATTGTAGTTTAACAGGTAAGTATCAAACTTACAATATCAGTCTTCAGAGCCAAAAATCAGCAAGGGCCTTGGGTCAGGTAGGTACCAAAACTGCACCACCAGCGGCACAAGGGCGGCCAGGTGCAGAGGTCAAAATCGCATTTCGACCCAATGGAGAAAGGGGGTTCTTGGTGCCACACTGCTTGCAGGTAAGTAAATCAGTTACAAGGGCCAAGATTTGGGGGTTAGCACAAGCACAAAGGGGGCCACAAAGCAGCACTAAACATACACCACCAGCGGCAAAGGGGCGGCCAGGTGCACGGTACAAATTTGACGTCAGGCACCCAATGCTTTTCAATGAGGATTCTTTGGTCTGGAAAGAGACTGCTGGTGTGGCACCGGAGGTTGCAAGAGGAAGACCAACAACAGCAGAGGTAAGCTGGGATGTAGGGGGATTTAGGGTCACCATCTGTTGAGCTCACCAAGGCCCAGGGGCTTTGGTGCAGAGGTTCCTTTTTGACGTCAGAGTCTTCTTGCTGGAGCCAGTCGTGGAGAGCCTCTGGATTCACACTCCATCGTCGAGGGCAGGCGAGATTGGCCAACGCTGGGCACGAAGTCAGGATCGCCAGAAAGACTTCACTGCACAGGTCAGCCACGCAGACTCGGACTGTGAGCTTCAGGTGGAGAGTGGGCAGGAGACACGGATCTGCCTGGATCCAGAGTCTGTTTCTGCTGGACAGGTCTGCTGTCCTCAGTAGATTGGAGTCTTTATTGAAGGCAACTGTCCTCCCCGGGCCTTTGGAGGTCGTTGTTGCAAGACAGGTCGCAGGGTTCTCTGAGCTGGAGACTAGCCGGTACGTCTGGGGCCAAGGCAGTTGTCGTCTTCTGGCTTGTGCTGCAGGGTGTTTTCTTTCTTCTTAGGTCGTCGCCGATCTGAGGGCCAGGTCTGGTGGAGCCACCTAAATACTAAATTTAGGAATCGTTTTAGGGGAGTAGCAGGTAGGGCTGATTGGCACCTTACCTGTGGTTACTACACCCTCTACTATGCCACCCTCCTGTGGGGGGGGGGGGGGCATAG
This sequence comes from Triturus cristatus, assembly GCF_964204655.1. Lineage (NCBI taxonomy): Eukaryota > Metazoa > Chordata > Amphibia > Caudata > Salamandridae > Triturus > Triturus cristatus. The sequence goes on along the minus strand of NC_140594.1, from coordinate 375,939,311 downwards.
ACCTAGCCCTGAGTGGAGGGGTCCCCCCATCTTCTAGATGGTGGGGACTGAAAGTTGTTTTTCACTTTGCTTCTCCCCACTTTAGGGGTGGGGTTGGCAAAGGTGGGCGTACCTCCTATCTTTTCAAATTTTCCCAGGATGGGGGGTGTAAACTAGGGGCTGCCATCTACTGCTAGCAGCAGAGCCTGAGGGTTGCATTACAAAGGTGGCAGGCCTCTGAAGGTCCCTTCTTCGAGCACTGGCCCCTCCTGGGGAGGAGGCATGAAACCTCTGCCCAGGCTGTGCATTGGTTCTGGTCCCAGAGAGCAGTGGCTCTCTACCCAGGGGTCCCGAAACATGTGTGGGGGTGGCTGGCTGCCTACAACCGGTCAGAGGCCACACCAGCGTTGGTAGGGATTCAGGGGGCACATATGAGGTGCCCTCTGGGTACATGCTACAATGAATCCCACACTGGCATCAGAAGTTGTTTGGAACCAAATACTCCTGTATTCAGTGAAGCCATCATGCTGCTTTGGAACTCAAGTTGTCTTGTTCCCAGCCCATGTAATCTCTATGGCTTCACTGGCACTTACAATATTAGGAAATGCTGCCCAATATTATAGGGTCATATCTGCTCATGCAGATTTGCCCTCACCTTTAGTATAGTGCACCCTGCCTTAGGGCTATGAGACCTGTTAGAGGGGTTACTTACCTATGCTGCCAGGTATTGCTAGCTGGCATGCTACCCAGGCAGGAAGCCATGCTGACTTTGTCATTTTCTCCCTCCAGGGGGCATGCAGGCTGCAAGGGCAGTGGCATGGTCTCAGTAAGGGGGGGGTCTTCAACTCTCAGGCCCTAGGTACCCAGGGTACCATTTATTAGGAACTGTTGGGAGTATGTTTTAGGGAAGGAGCTCTGGCCCAGGGGACCTGGTTGGTAGAGACCCTGTGCACTCAATAGAAGCCACAGCAAAACCAGGAAAAAGTTGGGGGGCTAACCATGCAAAAGAGGCACTTTTTCACAACTACACTTCAGGTGTGCACCAAGTGCCTTGTGATGGTGACTGCTCACCAGCGCAGACAGGGTGCCCACATCTTCCCTTATCACAATGACTGGCTAATCAAGAGTGCCACACGTCAGCAATTCAAACAACACACACCAGTCACAATAGACCTTCATCGGTTAGGATTTGCTATCAGTGCCACAAGATCCACCTCCAACCCCTCCAGATCTAACCCTACTTGGTGGCCATTCTCAACTCAGGGGCAGGCATGGCCTATCCAAGCACTACCTGGATCCTGTCCTTTCAGGCACTACGCCCTCTTTTCCAGCCACATCAACAAGTCACGACTGAACAGTCATGTGCCTCTTAGGATTGATGGCCTCCTGTATTGCTATAGTGCCCCAAGCCAGGTTAATATGGATAGGATTGTTCTTTGAACCAACCCAAAATTCCTTCCTAAGGTGGTCTCTCAATTCCACCTTAACCAGTCTATTGAACTTCCTGTCTTTTTTCCACAACCTGATTCAGTTGCAGAACGGGCTCTCCATACTTTGGATGCAAAACGAGCTCTCATGTACTATGTTGATAAAACCATCCATTTAGAAAGACAGTTCTTTGTAGCTTTCTCCAACCCCCTTAAAGGGAAGGCTCTATCCTACTCAGGCATTGCCAAATGGATTGTTGGATACATCCAAACATGCTATGCTAACGCTAACAAGACTCTACTCACTCCTCCTAATGCTCACTCCACTCTTAAAAAAAGTAGCCCCTGTGGCCTTCTTTGGGATCATCCCAATAGCTGGCAAATACAAAGCAGCTACTTGGTCCACACCACACACTTTCACAAAACATTGTTATGGGGATGTGCTAGCCAGCCAACAAGCTAATGTTCGTCAGGCAGTGCTTCATACATTTTTTCAAGTTATTGCATTACTTACAGACTAGCCACAGCTTTACAGTCTATGCACAGCATATGTATCGACAGCCACATATGCTTCGAACGGAAAATGTTACCCAATAAGCATCTGTTTCTGGCATTTAGTGCCGTAGATTCACATGCACCCACCTTCCTCTCCAGACATCTATGGCTGTTGCAGTGTCTCTTACTATCTTTTTTTACTTCTTTTGCATGGACATCGCTATACAGCGCTTCGCTTCACATTCCAACCATACCTGCCGTGTTGGAAAAGAATCTAACAATGGAGCCAATGGCCACACGCATTACAGCAAGAGTAGGAGTTACAGTACTTTGTGACTCGAAAGACTTCTTTGAAGAAAAATAACTTGCACATACTAGGCCCAACACTAGATAGCAGGAGTATTCAAAGCATTTGAATCTACAACAATACACGCCAAGTACAGATCCTTACAGAGTAAGTAACATTTTCCTTATTGCAAGTGAACGTAGGATAAACCTCTGCCACAGTTTCAAATTATGGGATGAATTTATGCCGTTTGTTTTTATGTAGTGCTTAATCACTCTGTTTTTCTGTTTCAAAGTGCTGTAAGTCACAGGTATTGCTACTGGCCAGTTTAATAGCACAGGGAAGGATGAAAGGTTGCTTTGACCTTGCTGTGGTTTAAATTCATGGGCTGCAGATTACATCCAATGTTAGGAGTAAGGGCTTATCTCACTGGGCTGTCATGTCTGCTTGTCATAGGTGTTGACCTATCAAATATTGAGCACCAGGTATGAATAGAGAGTCAGTAGTAATGGGCCATGTCCTTATGTGCTGCTTTGTCAAGACAGGCTTGGCTTAAGCCATCATTGTTAAACAAGAACAGGACACTGTTTGATCAGCCTTTTTGATAGAAAGTTTATGTTCGAGGCATATGAGCTGCAGATTATACACTGTGCGTAGATCGCCATCTGGTGTTGGGCCCGAATGTTTGCAGTTTGTTTTTCCTCTTGGAAAGTCTTTGGGAGTCACGAGGTCGGTGACTCCTCCTCTGGTTAGTACTGCGCATGGGCTTCGGCTCCATCCTCAGATTGTTTTTTTCCGCCAGCGGGCTCGGATGTAATACTTCGCGCTCCGGTTCCGAACTTCCCAGTTCACAAATCCTCGCTCATCGAGCTTCTTCAAAGATATAAATCATCTTACTCATCTTCTCTTCGGCACTTCTTCGATTCCGGTGGTCGACGGCAGCCTTCGGGCCTATTCCGGCTCCGGTCTCGGCTGATGGAAAGAACTCCCTTCAAGAAGTGCCCTCGATGTGGGTCCAAGTTTCCCCACACCGATCTCCATGAGGTGTGCAACCTCTGCCTCTTCCCGGAACACGAGGCCCGAGACTGTCCCGCTTGCAAGTCGTTTCGCTCCAAAAAGACCATTCGAGATCGACCGGCTAGACGCAACATGGCGCACTCCTCGACCTCCGCTCCAGTCGACATCTTCGGGGACGACGTCGAAGCTCCGGGACAACAGGACATAGAACAGGAGGACGACTACCTCGTCAGCGCTTCCGAGGCCGACGACTCAGATGTGGAGGACATCACCCCGGCGCAGCGGGTCGTGAGTACAATTCCCCCTCCCACGCCGATACCGAAAAAGGCTTCGGTCACACCTTCGCCTCCGGGCCTAGGTAAGACCAAGGACATTGCTTCTCACACCCCACCTTCGGGCCCGGTAAAGAAGCGTATTAAGCCTTCCAGCAGCTCGGGCTCGAGCCAGCTGGCCACTGGTGCCGACAAACACCCTTCGGCACCGAAGAAAAGATCGGCCTCCACCTCCACACCGAACCCGGCACCGAAGTCTTCGGTGCCGAAACCTGCTGCTCCGGCGCCGACCAGACATTACAAGGCGCCGACCGAACAACCAGTGTCACAGGACCTCTTCACACCAGATCCTTTGCAAAAAACCCTCACCAAGGATCCAAAGACCGGACACTTGACATTGTCTTCAAAAAAGAGACACTTGGACAAGCCGGCTCCACCTCCACCTCCAAAGAGAAAGGACATTGCTACCTCTCCTTTTAGGGTGCCTTCCCCACCTCCTCCACCTCCTCCACCCTCTCCACCTCCACCCCCTCCACCTCATCGTTCCCCCACATTGTCTCCTGTCCCAGATGATTTGGGGGACCCTTACTATGATCCAGCAGATGTGCCACAAGACCCCACCCCTACTGGATCTCCAGACCCATGGGATGATTATAACAATCCGGACATCCCAGATGTCCCACAGGATGACCTTTATCCATCTAGGCCATCCCCTCCTGAAGATTCCTTGAGCTGTCACCATTTGTTACAACGGGCGGCACACTACCACGGGGTGGAGGAGGATTTCCTCCTAGACACCTTTGACGATACACATAGGTCCACTGCCATTCTACCTATGTTAGAGGGCGTAATTAAACATGCCCCTGAGGTTTTTAAAGACCCAGTCAGGGGCAGGGTCCTAAACCCTCGGATAGGAAAAAAATACAAAGCCGCCCCTACAGACCCTTCTTACATTAAAGGCCCTGCACCATTAGATTCCCTAGTGGTATCTACAGCCAGGAAGCGCTCAAATTCTCAGGCGTCAGGCGAGGCGCCCCCACCTGACAAAGAGTCCAAGCTCCTAGATGCGTCAGGGAAGCGCACTGCGTCACAAGCGGCCAATATATGGCGTATTGCCAATACGCAAGCACTGTTGGCCCGATACGACAGGGCGCATTATGATGAGCGAGAGACCGTCATGCACCATCTCCCTGAAAAGTACAAGACTAGGGCTAATGAACGTGTTCAAGAGGGAAAAACAATAACCAATACCTCGATACGATGTGCCCTAGATGCAGCAGATACAGCCTCCAGGGACATAAACACCAGTGTTCTTCTCCGTCGCCATGCCTGGCTCAGGGTTTCAGGGTTTAAACCAGAGGTTCAAGCCTCTATATTAAATCACCCTTTCGACCAAGATCATCTATTTGTCCCTAAAGTAGATGAAGCCCTGGAAAAAATGAAAAAAGATACAGACACGGCGAAATCTATAGGAGCCCTACAAACAGACTCCCAGGCGCTCCTTTCGCCGTTCTTCCTTACGGGGCACGGGCAGAGGCTACTCCTCGGACAGTGCATCCACGTCCTATAAATCCCCTCCTCAGTCTACCTTCACGAAGGGTTATCAAAGAGGCGGATACAGAGGCAATAATAATAAGGGCAGAGGCAAGACAAATACCGCCCACCTCTCCCACTAATTACATTAGTGGTGCGAAAGCTACAGCAGCATTCCCTAACTCTGATCCTAGTAGCTCCAACATGGGCCAGACAACCGTGGTACACCACACTGCTGGAACTCTCAGTAGTACCACACCAAAAGCTACGCCTCTCGCCATGCCTCCTAACCCAGAACCATGGAGAGATCAGGCACCCGGAACCAGCTCAGCTCAACCTTGCGATCTGGCTCCTGAGGTCCTAGAATTTGGATACCTTAACCTTCCCCCTGATTGCATGAACATTATCAGGGAAGCTAGACGCCCTACTACTAGGACGTGCTATGCAGCAAAGTGGAGAAGATTTGTTGTTTACTGCCACAACAAGTTTCAAGTTTCAAAACTTCATTCGAATAATAATAATCCATAAAAGCGCAAGATACAGTAAACGTTGCAAATATACAATATGCAAATATTTACAGGATAAAAACAACAGTTCGTTCATACTTTAAGACCTAGTTAAACGGGCACGAACCGCAGTTTTTAAAAAGGAGTCCACACGGAAAACAAGTTCATGATCATCCAGGGTCAATATCATCGAAAGTGCGAGGTCCAGGCTAATTGGTTTAAATTTTTTAAAATACGGAGTTAAAAACCATTTGATATATTTAATGTAAAATTTACAAAAGAATAAAAAATGTAAAATTGTTTGATCACTCCGGCAATCACATAGGCACGGCTCGGCAATTTGATCATTATAATTCCATAGCGGGAAACTGAGAGCATATTTAATAGTACCAGCCCTAAGACGAAATAAGAGGCCTCGCTCCCAGTGGCTCATTGGGAGAGTTAAATAGCTGGGTGTGGGATAAGTTAAAAGATTGCGGGCTAGGTATCTAGTAACACTAGGTTTCATGGACTCTCTCACAACCCTTTCATCATTGAACAACGTATAGAGAGCTTGTGTAAGTACGGACTTGGGTGGGAGCTGGGTAGTGGTAGGATCAGAAAAGACGTTTTGAAAGTTCACGCTACAAAGAACGCTCTGCACCCCAGAAAGCCAAGGAATGGACATGCCTCTATCACAACATAAACAATCCTCTTTGATGTCCCTAGTCAATTTAGTGGCAGAGTTTTTCCAAATAGCCAGCCAAAAAAGAGCAGGGCGAGCACGAATAAAATCCCCTATAAAGTGCAACCCCAATTCTTTATGACATATGTAGTGGGGAGAGGAGATGGGGGCACAAAGGAGCTTCCTGCAAAATCTATTTTCCTCAGCAAGAATATGCGGGCATCTGGCAGTTCCCCAAACCTCAGCTCCACTACTGCCACAACAACGCAATCAATCCTTTAAACGTATCCATACAGCACATTATATGTTATTTACTCCATTTACAAAGGTGTAACCTAGCATATACCTCCATTCGGTTACACCTCGCTGCAATTGCTGCCTTTTTACAAAATAGGCAGCACCTCTCACTTTTCAAAGTGCCTGCCATCAAAGCCTTTATGGAAGGCCTTAAAAGAGTAATTCCACCCAGAGTGCCACCCTCACCTGTTTGGAATTTGATTATAGTCCTCACACGGTAAATGTGACCCCCTTTCGAACCATTACATAAGTGCGAGCTGCAATTCCTCACATGGAAAACCGCTTTTCTAGTGGCCATCACTTCCCTCAGAAGAGTTAGTGAAATACAAGCACTCACTATACAAGAACCTTTTCTTCAGATGCATCACAACAAGGTTGTACTCCGCACCAATCCCAAATTTCTACCTAAAGTCATTTCTCCATTCCATTTAAACCAGTCGGTAGAATTACCAGTCTTTTTCTCGCAACCCCAAACAGTTGTGGAAAGAGCCTTACACACACTGGATGTTAAAAGGGCTTTACTTTACTACATCCAGGGAACACAACCTTTCAGAAAAACTAAACAGCTATTTGTTTCCTTCTCCCCACCACACAAAGGCAACCCTATTTCCAAATCAGGGATAGCTAGGTGGATTGTAAAATGCATACAGATTTGCTACCACAAAGCAAAACGAACGCTATCTGTTCCTCCTAAAGCCCACTCTACAAGGAAGATAGGGGCTTCTATGGCTTTCCTAGGGAACATACCACTAGATGACATCTGCAAAGCAGCGACATGGTCAACGCCGCACACCTTCACAAAACATTACTGTGTAGATGTGCAAACCAAGCAACAAGCTAGTGTGGGCCAAGCTGTACTAAAAACACTGTTCCAAACTACTGCAACGGATACCGGTGGTCGCCGCTAGGGTTGGGTACTGCTATATAATCTATGCACAGTGTATAATCTGCAGCTCATATGCCTCGAACGGAATATGCTACTTACCAGTATGCATCTGTTCTTGGCATGTAGAGCTGCAGATCTATACACGCCCACCCGCCTCCCTGGCTACCTGTATCCGTTCCAGTCTTATCTTATTTAGATACAATACACATGGGTTTCTTTGCTGTTACTACTACGCTCAATCTTTCCCTGCTGGCGAAAAACAATCTGAGGATGGAGCCAAAGCCCATGCGCAATACTAACCAGAGGAGGAGTCACCGACCTCGTGACTCCCAAAGACTTTCCAAGAGGAAAAACAAACTGCAAACATCCGGGCCCAACACCAGATGGCGATCTATGCACAGTGTATAGATCTGCAGCTCTACATGCCAAGAACAGATGCATACTGGTAAGTAGCATATTCCTTTTCATCCAATCACAGATGGGATCCTTGTTTACTTTAAGGCTGGGGCAGTGACTGCAATGTCCGTTTGCCTTAGATCTTAGCTTGCCCCTCATTTTCGTTACAACAACTAGTCAAACTGTGATTGCAACAAAAGGTTGACAAAACTGCTACAAAGAAAATAACTAATGAGTATTAAACATAGATTTTTTCACCTTTTCAAATACGAAATTCATATTCCATAAAATAAAATTGTCAGCTATGGTCGTCAGGCCATTTCACTGTTGGAACGTTTTAAATACCACACGAGACCAGCAATTTCAGTTATAGTACAAGTGCGGAAGCAATTTCTCAAAACCCTTGGAATCTTTCTGTTCTGAGTCAAAGGTTTTGTTTTTTTGGAGAGTCTGAAAGAAGTACTAATGTTGAGTGCCTTGGAGTCAATACACGCCCTGGGATGGTATGTCTAAGTTGATATTCTGGCTCAGTTTTGGGAATCCTTACATCAGATAAATTGGAGTTCCTCAACACATGTCCGGAAAACATATTTTTTCATTTCTATACAGACTTCTTACCGAAAATGCTGCCAGTTTATTATAGATGAAGCTCGTTATCTTATTAACAGTGCTAAGTGTTACCCTTTGGTCTCAGTTCAGCACCAGTGAAGATTGACAAAGGAGTGGAAGGATTCCATATTGTAAAAACAGGGTGTTCATCTGTGCCCTTACATGGACAGTGGTTTATTAGCGCCTCATCACAAATCATATCTGCAGTGCATCTGAACAAGCCATTAGGGACACTTTTTCCTATGTTGTCCCTCTGTATATAAAAAGTCCACATGCCCCAATTTTCCTTTCATCAGAACATGATTGCATACAAACCAACACAAAGCCTTCTGGCATGTTTAACTGATATCAGTGCAAGTTTGCATTTTCAGAAAAAAAGGAACCACATCCCTTTCGGGTACCAGACACCTCTTGGCTTCTTGGCATTGTGCACCCTGGTTGTACTTGGGGTTAGGTAGATTGTACAATTTACATAAGTAAATGTATGCTGTCTCTCCCTCTCTCACTCTGAGATCAAGAGACAGACTATAGGAAGCTGGCTCTTTATATATTTTACCAAAAAGTGGTACACTGTGTAAAGAGTCAAGACAAACACCAACAGAATTACAGAAGCACAAGTGACACCCCAAATGCTCTCTTTTGTGGTAGTGTGGGCGAGCAGTTAGGCATATCAAGGGTAGTGCTAAGCATTTATTGCGCACACACAAAGACAGTAAGTGAGACAAACACTCGATAAAGTAATCCAACACCAATTTATGAAAATAACACATACTTTTATATGAATTTAGATTCAAAGATCATCAGAATCCAGTTAGTACTTTTGAAGTTATGAATTTTTACAGTTGTTAAAAATGGACACAGTGCAATGTCTGAAGTAGTATGTTATCCTATGGAGGAAAGACATACACTGCATACAGGTACTTCACAGTGACTTACAGGACCAATCTCCTAGACTTAAGGTAAGTATGGGGCAAAGTCCAAGCCAGCACCAACATGTCACCTGTGACGGCACTGGGGCAGCCGAGTGCAGAGGTGAGTTTCAGCGTCGGGTGCCCAATCTTAACCTATAGGGGAAAAACATGTACAAGATTAGGGCACTTCACTGCAACTTACAGGACCAATATCCTGGACTTGAGGTAAGTATGGGGCAAGGCATCACCAACAGGTCACCTCCGGCGGCCGGGTGCAGAGATGCTTTTCAGCCTCGGGTTCCCCGATGTTATCCTATGGGGGAAAAACATGCACTGCATGCGGGCACTTCACGTCGACTTAAGCAACCAATCTCCTGGACTTAAGGTGAGTATGAGGCATGGTCTAAGGCCACACCAACAGGTCATCTCGGGAGGCACTGGGGCGTCCGGGTGCAGAGGTGTGTTACGGCGTCGGGTGTCCCATTCACTCTAATGGGGAACAGTCCAGTTGCAAAGAGGCTGGGACTGGGAGACCAGTTAGGCTGAACCAACAAGGGGGCTCAGATTGAACAATGCTCTGGGATGTTGGAACACCTTTCGTCCTCTTCTCCTCGGGCCAGGGCGGCCGGGTGCAGAGGTGTTCTGAGGCGTTAGGTCACCGGAGACATTTGTTGTATAGGAGTATCTGTCTCTGGAGGGTTGGGGGGGCCATACTTGCACCATTGGCCCACTTCAACTTGAGCTAGGGGGCATGGGTGCAGTGGTGCTTTCTGGTGTCAGGTTTGCGGCGGTCCGGAGTTCTCACAGTTGTTTTGGAGTGTCTGCAGGATGCAGGGAAGCAGCGCCGCTACTCCATTTGCTGAAGGCAGGCAAGCAGTCCTCCCATGCTTTTGGAGGCACAGCAGCTGCAGGACGAGACTACTTTAGAACGGGTTTATCTGGAACAGCAGGCAGGCTGTCAGGGTTGGTGCCAAGTCAGTTGCTTCTCCACAGTCCTTGCTTCTTGCTGCTCTTCTGTGTCTTCCTTCTTCTTAGGATCTCCTTTCCTTGTGCCAGGGGCTTCCCTAAATAGTATGTTTAGGCGTGTTGGGGGAGTGTTGGGTAGTAGCCAATGGGCTACCTACCCCTGGGGTCACTACGCTCCCTATATGACCACCTACTGTAAGATGTGAGCATAATCTTGTCTTAGAATTCCTAGTCCTTCCATCACCAAGGTGGCAGAATTTTAAATTTCTCATCCACATCAGGTAGCCCACCTTAGGGGTGGAACTAGCCTGAAGGTGGACACACTTCTCTGACTACTAATTTTCCTGACTGTTCTGGCACCAAATGGGCCTTGGTCAGGGGCGTTGGCATCCCCTCACCTCTGAGGGAAGCCAGATTTGCATACCAAAGGCAGTGGGCTCTTTGAAGCTCCGTGCCTTGGAATGCTAATTTACAAGTGATCCTGTTGGAGGGGGGCAAACACTTCCTGCCAGAACAGGCTTTGTCCCTTACCTCCTGAGAGCGTAGGCCCTCACCCCTGGGGGGTCAGAAACTCATCTGTGGTGGCAGGCTGGTCGCAACCAGTCAGCCATCACACTAGTAGTTGGTAGGTTATCAGGGTGCACCTGGGTGCATGTATTATTAAATCCATCGCAAGAATCAATGTTATTAATACAAGGTATTTGCTATCAAACACTATACGTTTCAGCGAAGCCTTTATGTAGCTGGGGAACTCAATCTTACCAGTGCCTAGTACGTGCCTTAAGATGGCTTCCCTGCTCACTTGCAATATCTAGTAATAGAACTAGACATCACATGGGCATATCTGCTGATGCAGATATGTCCTCACATAAAATATAATACATCCTGCCTTAGGGCTCAAAAGCCAGCTGTAGGGGTGACTTACATATGTTAAATGCAGTGTCTTTGGCATGACACACAAGAGTGTGTCATCATGTTTTCACTCATGGTTTGCACCGTGCCATGCAGCCTGCAATGGCAGTCTTTGTGCACACAGGTGTGTGACATGTCGTGTTTTCACTTTTTAGAGCACCTTGCCACATAAAGAAGCCCTAGAAAAGGATTTCCTATTTGAAACGTAAGGAAACACACACAGAATATCACAATCCTTGCCTAGGTTAAAGGGTATTATGAGGCATGCTGACGATATTTTTAAGGATCCAGTTAGAGCACATATCCTAACACCTAGAGTGGACAAAAAATATTAACCCCCCCACCATCTGCCTCAATTTTTATTAAGGGCCAGTAGCCTCTTGATTCGTTAGTAGTCTCTAACGTCCGTAAAAGGGTAAATTTATAAACCTCAGGGGAGGCACCACATCCTGATAAAGAATCAAAACTAAAAGGTGCCTCAGGGAAAAGAGCAGCTGCTCAATCAGCCAACCATTGGTGCATAGCCAATACACAAGGCCTATTGGCTAGGTATGATAGGGCACACTGGGATTATATGGAAGAATTATTACAATATCTCTCAGAAGAACACAAGAAAAAGGGGCAGGAAATAGTGCAGGAACGGAAACTTATCTCCAATTCCTCTATCAGATGTGCGTTAGATGCTACAGACACTGTAGCTAGAAGAGTCAATACCAGTATTCTACCCAGGAGACATTCATGGCTCAGAATTTCTGGTTTCAAACCAGTAGTTCAACAAACCATTCCTATTTTGATAAGGGACATCTCTTAGGGCCTCAAATAGAACAGTCGCTTGAAAAGATGAAAAAGGATACAGAAGTGGCAAAATCAATGGGAGCACTTCAGTCTCCTTCTACTAGAGGTTCCTTTCATCGCTCCTTTTACAGGGGGGGTTTTCAAAACTAATACCACAAATGCCAGCACATCTTCATTCAAAACAGACACAATCTTGCCCCTCTAGAGAATTCTTGACGGGTGGATATAGGGGTAACAACTTTAGAGAAAGCGGTAGAGGCACACCAACGTCCACCTCTCTATCCAATAACAAGCAGTGACTTGCTATCTCTTCCCCAGATCATTCATTACCTGTTGGGGGAGGATTACTACAGTTTCTTCCCATTTGGCAATCAATAACATCAGACAAATGGGTTTGGACATTATCCAACAGGGTTATTGCCTGGAGTTCACAAGCAACCCTTCCAACATTCCACCTTGGTGTTCATAAACTGTCTTTAAAACACCAACATCTGCTCAAACAAGAAGTACAAGCTCTTCTAACAAAAGAAGCTATAGTACCTGTCCCATTGCAACAATGATCAGGGCTATATTTACCATACTTCCTAATTTCTATAAAGGATGGTTCATTAAGGCCAATCTTGGATCTCAGACCATTAAACCTATACATATTACCAGGACACTTCCATATGGTCACTCTGCAACAGGTACTTCAACTTGTACAGCAAGGTGACTTCTTGTTAACACTAGACTTAAAGGATGCATACTTTCATATACTCATTCTCCCAGCACATCGCAAATATCTCAGATTTATAATAGGAAAAAATCCTTATCAATTCAAAGTACTTCCATTCGGTGTAGCAACTGTACCCAGAGTGTTCACCAAATGCCTTGCAGTAGTAGCAGCACATGTATGAAGACCACAAATCCATGTCTTCCTATACATAGACGATTGGCTCATAAAAGCCAACACACATCCCAAATGTGTGCAACACACATAAACCTTCTACATCAGTTGGGATTTACAGTCCATGCACAAAAATCCCCTCTTCAATCCACTCAAATACAACGATATCTAGGAGCCATTCTAAACACTAAAATGACTCTAGCTTATCCCAATGCAGCCAGGATTCCTAATTTTCAAACATTGTAGTAACAGCTACTGGGAATGATGGCATCATGCATTTCCATAGCGCGTCATGCAAGATTAAACATGCGCCACTTATAAGAATGCTTAGCACATCAGTGGAATCTATCACAGGGTCAGCTAACAGATCTAGTATTGGTAGACAGCTGCACTCATCAATCTCTGCAGTGGTGGAACACGCAACATTTATCAAAAGTGCGGCTCTTTATCAACCATTCCACAAGTCTTGCTCACAACAGACTCATCTTTCACAAGGTGGGGGGGGGGTGCACATTTGCCACATTTAACAGTTCAGAGTCTTTGGGATACCACCCAACAGAAACATAACATCAGCTACCTAGAACTGCAAGCAGTTCAGCTACAGCTAAAAGCATTTCTACCTTATCTGATAGGGAAAGTTGTCCTAGTCCGGACAGAAAATATGACAACAAAGTACTATGTACAAAAACAGGGCGGCGAGGAGACACACTCTCTATACCTGTCATGCCTCTCTCAGACCATTTGGCGTTGGACAATTCATCACAAAATCCAATTCCTGGCAGAACACCTTCCAGTGACAGACAACATCTTTGCCGACCTCCTCAGCCGAATGAGGCAACAAGTACGCAAATGGGAACTTCACCTACAAGTTCTCCTTCTGTACTCCCAAATATGAGGATTTCTACAACTAGACCTCTTTGCCGCAGCAGAGAACTCAAAATGCCCAATCTTCGCCTCCAGGTTCCCACACCCTCTATCCAAAAGCAATGCCATATGGTTCAACTGGCCAGGGATATTTGCTTACGCTTTTTCTCCTCTCCTCTCCTTCCATTTCTGGTTCAGAAACTCAGGCAAACCTCTCTCACACGGATTCTGGTGACTCCCACATGGGCTTGTCAACTATGGTTTTCCACACTATTAGAACTCTCAACAGTTCCACACCAGAAGCTTCACATAACTTTAGACTTTCTCACACAGAACCATGGAGGAATCAGACATCCAAACCCCAAGGACCTCAACCTAGCGATTTGGCTCCTGAAGTCATAGAGTTTGTATACTTAAACCTACCACCAGATTGTATGACAATTCTTAAGAAAGCAAGAAGACCCACCACTAGGGCATGTTATGCAGCAAAGTGGAAAAGGTTTGTGATGTATTGTAATAATAAAGTTTATCCTCTAGATGCATCTATACAAAATATTATTTGTTATCTTTTGCATCTACAGCGCGTTGGCTTAGCCTACACATCCATTTGATTACACCTTGCAGCAGTAGCTGCGAATATATGACGAATTCTGCATGCTTTTTTCACGCACGCCTTAGGAACTCAGCCATTTGAACTAATGTGTCTTTGGCACGCATTTATTCTGCATGCAAGTCATTTTAACGACTTGCCTTAGGGAGGCGCTGGATATAAGAGTAGTTTCATTTACTATTCCAACTCCAGTCTGCACAACAGTAGGGAAGGTGTTGGACTTTAATTCCAACACCACTTCACCATTGCAACCCCATAAAGCAAGTTGTTGTAACAAATAGCATGCAGAACGATTGCGCGCTAAAGATGCATTTGTTCTGTTGCCGGCGCTGTGAAAGCACAGCATGATTCCGGCTTTATCTTAAAGGACATTTCCCATAGCTTCATATCTTCAAAACAGACGACATTTATCCCTATTCAAATTTCCAGTAATTAAGGCCTTTATGGAAGGCCTTAAAAGAATAATACAACCCAGGTTACCACCTGCACCTGTCTGGAACCTTAACATTGTTCTCACAAGGCCCACCTTTTGAACCCTTACACAATTGTTCATTACAGTTTCTTTCATCGAAAGTTGCCTTTCTAATTTCTATAACTTCACTAAAACGTTTTGGTGAGTTACAGGGATTAACGTTAGAAGAACCCTTTTTTCAACTTCTTAAAGAGAGAGTGGTTCTTCGTACAAACCCAAAATTCCTTCCAAAAGTTGTCTCTGCTTATAATGTTAACCAATCAGTTGTGTTACCTGTGTTCTTCCCTCAACCTGATTCAGTAGCAGAAAGAGCTTTACATACATGTGATGTCAAAAGAGCGCTATATTATATTGATAGGACAAACAATTTTCGTAAAGCAAAATAACTTTTTTTTTTTTTTAACTTTTTATTAATTTTTCCAACAAACAAGCTGGTATCATCACATGACATTCAAAGATAGCACTGAATAATCCCCCCCCCCCCCCCCCCCACCCAGTCATACATTTCCAGGCCAAGAAGTTATACCTGACCTCTATAGTTCCTTGGGAAAGTGGCACATCTTAATATACGTTGAACATAGCACAATACAGTGAAATATGAAGCTTAATACAGGATAAGATAGGGGCCATAGAGGGACCCTGGTATCAAAGATTTAGAGGAGTATCCTCCACCCGCGCCATCAGTTGGACCATCAAGTCGTCCCGTTCCCTCCGCAACTCCACCGTCGGAGAGATGCAGATGTCCCCCCTGTATTTATTCCACTTTCCCCATTTATGGTCCCATTTCCTGGGGCAGCCACGGCCTTTTAAAAACCGATTTTTCAGCAATCATTGCAACATCCATGTCGTTTGCCCAGGCACCCTGCAGTGGGAGATCCCCAACCCCCCATTTTTGTGCAATGTTTCATTTCGCGATGGCGAATCCCATTCACCACCCAAGTTTGCTCAGCCTGGGAGAAATCCGTAGCCTCCCAGATATTAAGCTAGCATAGTTGTGGAGATAGCTGTAGGGACCCACCACAGGCCCTCGAGAGCTGACTCACAATCCCCCCCCCCCCCACAGAAATTCTGAATATGCGGGCATTCCCATAGTATGTGGAAAAAAGTGCCTACTTGGTTGCGATGCCGGAGACAAAGAGGGTCGGGCGTCTACCTACCTTGAACAAAAGTGTGGCGTCGAAGTAGACTTTGTGCAGAACCTTAAGTTTCAAGAGTCGCATACGCTGTGGAATGGCCACCTCGCGAGGGGACGCCAGGGCGTCTCGCCAGTCCTCGACCTCCATCGCACCCAAATCTTTTTCCCAACTCCCTCTCAGCTATAGCAGTGGGTCCGTCCGATTATTGACCAGTTTCCTGTACGTTAGTGAAATGGCTTTATGATCCATGGGATCCAGTAACAACCGATCCTCCAGGGGGGACGAATCAGGAAGGGGGACGTCTCTCGGCAGAGCAGTCGATATGGCATGGCTAATCTGTAAGTATCGGAAAGTCTCTGTTTGGGCCAGCTGGTACCTTGCCTGAAGCTCCTCAAACGTGGCTAGTTTTTCCTTCCCCCAGATGTCCCCCACCGTCGATATCCCAATGGTGTCCTATTTGTCGAACCGTGGGCATTTACTGAGTTGTCCCAGTATGTCATGTTCCCATAATGGTGTTGCTTTTGTCAGCCGCTTATGCCAGCCCAGTCGTTTGGTGACTGTATGCCACGTCTCGACCGTGCGAGCGGTTGGGTCAGTCAGTTGAAGTGTGCGAGGGTTAGTTTACAGTGCTCTGTTGTACCCGCCTCTCCCCATGAGCCAGCGGTCTGTTCTAAAGTTAGGATCATCGTGGGGGCCGAAGACCCACCTGTTAACAGCTACTAATTGTGATGCCTGATAGTAAAGACGCAGGTCCGGAAGCCCGATACCCCCGTCACACCAGCCCATAGTGAGCTTGGTCATGGCGATCGGTGCCGTGCGGTCTTCCCACAATAGGCCCCGAAGTGCACCGTCTATTTGAGAGAAATATGACTCAGGGGTAGGGTTGGGGTGTTCTGTAGCACATATAGGAACCGCGGGAGCGCTAGCATTTTAAACAGGGATGCACGTCCCAGGAGGGTAAGAGGGAGAGCACGCCAATGGGCGACGTCAGATTTGAACCGCCGCAGGGGCCCAAGTAGGTTTTGCTCAAAAAAGAGGTCAGCATCCAGGGTGACGAAAATACCCAAATAGCGAAAGCCGCGTAGAGCCACCGGAATATCATAGCCCCTGGGACTAGCTGGTGGCCTGCCCCACAGTGCATACATCTGGGACTTGGACCAGTTTATACATTAGACCGAATGGGCTCCAAAGATGTGGAAAATGTGAAGTACCCTCCGCAGCTACCGTGCCGGGGAAGCCAAATACAAAAGGATGTCACCCGCATATAGCGAGATGCGGTCTTCATGGCACGGCGTCCATCGAAGACCCCGTATCTCCCCTGACCCACACCGCCACGGGTTCAAGAACAAGGGCAAAGAGTACTGGGGACAGGGGACAACCCTGTCTTGTGCCACGGTGTAAGGGAAAGGAGGCAGAGTGATGATTATTAACAACCACATGTGCCGTGGGTTGCGTGTAGAGTAGTCTAATCCAACGAATCAGTTTAGGACCGAACCCCATTCGAGCCAACTCGGCAAAGAGAAAGTCCCATTCTATGGTGTCAAACGCCATAGTGGCGTGGAGCGAAAGCAGAATCGCCTCCTCCTCAAGTGTGGGAATCCGTCCGAGAACTCCATGTACACGCCGCGGATTGCGGGCCGTATTTCTCCCTGGCATAAACCCTGACTGGTCCAAGTGGACAAGGTCTGTGATATAGGGGAGGAGTCGATTGGCCAGGATCTTAGCCTCGACCGTCAAGAGAGATATGGGGCGGTACGATTTGCAATCTTCCACTGGTTTATCTGGTTTGAGGATAACCACAATTGCCGCCGTACATATTTCCGCTGGGAGTCGGCCTGACTCAAAGCACTCAGTATAGAGATTCAAGAGATGGGGAGTCAGCACCGTCGCCATGGGCTTAAAAAGTTTGATGGGAAGCCCGTTGGGGCCCATTGCCCTGCCCGACCGGACATCTTGGATAGCTTTTTGGGATCTCTGTCACCGTGACCGCCGCCTCTAGGGCCTCCTTTCCCTCTGGAGACATAGTCGTCTCCTCAATAGTGGCCAAGAGTTCAGCCGACCATGGGGCTTGAGACGTTAGGGCACTAGTATAGACCTGCTCATAGTGAAATGCGAAAGCGTCAGCTATCTGTTGAGGATCAGTGAGGAGTGCACCCTCCAAATTCGCTATCGTATGCACCCATCTAGTGGCTCGTTCCCGGTGCTCCAACCATGCCAATAGTTTGCCTGTCCTCTCACCCTGCTCATTAATCCTATGCCGGGAGGCCAGGGCCTGTGCCGTGGCGTTCTCCTGGAGTAGCTGCCTGTAGTCCTGCCTTTTAAGCATAAGGTTGTGTAGGAGTGCGGAGTTTGGATCACGCGCCTCTGCCTCCTCTAGGTCCGAGATCTCCGATTCTAGTTCAGATACCCTCTTCCAGCGCTCGGTCCTATGGCCCACCATAAGGGACAGTGCCCTGCCCTTGATGACTGCCCCGAACGCCCCCCATACCGTCACTGCTGAGGCAACCGAGCCCACGTTTTCAGCAAAATAGTATTCCGCATCCTTGCGGAGCGCATCCTTAATATGTGGAATCTTAAGCGCCCATGGTTGAATAGTGATTGTTCCCGGTCGCCCCGTCCGCGGAGCACTCAGGGAAGCCCAAACCGGGGAATGATCGGAGATCCTGCGTGCCAGGCAGCCCGTTCCAGTAAATAGATGAACGTCCTAGGCAGGCGTGAATATTTAATCGATCCTAGATTGGCTACTGTGTACCCCTGATTGGAACGTGTACCGTGTGTGCAATGGGTTAAACCACCTACATATGTCCACCACCCCTAAAGCGTTGGCAAACTCAGATAAGGACAAGCCCCTCAGCGGATACCCCCGGGGCGGGAGACGGTCCACAGACCCATTCATGGCGAGGTTAAAGTCTCCCCCCAGCACTAACACACCCAACGGAAGCTCCAATAGCAGGGACCCCACATCGCGCAATGTCGAACCCTGTAGTCCAGGGGGGCATATATAGCCACTACGTTGATAGTCCGTCCTTCCCAGGTACCAGAGGCCGCGACATATCTGCCCCGAGTGTCTGTCCAGGTTATGTGCGCGATGTACTGACAACCCTTACGAAGGAGAATCCCCACCCCCGTGAGCCGGAGGTGAAACCAGAATGTACAATCCTATTGTAGCCCTTCCTGTTCAGGGCTCCACAAGAGTTACCGACCAGGTGCTTCTCCTGCAGCAACACCAAATCAAGCTCCTGTCTTTTAACATATTGTAACACTGTGCCCCTTTTAATTTTGTCCCCCAGGCCATGAACAGTCCATGTGGCCAAGTGAAGCGCTAACCATGGCCATGGCCATGGGGCCTGCAGCGGCTGACACAAAGGGAACCTAGAAAAGTTACATTGATACCAAGTGTGCTGGTGGGACATTCAGCAATCAGGTGTATGGATACCAGAAACCAATAAACATTTAAACATAAGAAAAAACAATCCCCCCTCCCACCCCGAAGGAATCTCACCCCCCCACCCTGCCTGCCTGCATGACGGATCTGTACCCACCTGCCTCCCGCAACTTGCAGAGTGCCTGTCGCCCACCCACATCAACTTCGGGAACGTGTGCAACCCCACCCCCTCTAGCAGAAAGTAAAAACAAGAACCCAGCCCCAGCCCAAAGTCCCTCATATCCGGACACCCTGCTGCAAGATTGGACCCACAAACAAGCGCTTTAGCAGATCAGGCTGTCAATGTGCCAGTGCGCAACAATCCCCAAAGTGACACGCCCGGAAACAATCCGCACAGTGCACATCTATCAAAGAGAAAAAAACGGGGGTACCAGACCACAATAAAGCAATCAGTCCTCCAGAGTCACAAAGACCAAACAGTTCCCCGCAAAGGCCCCCGAAGAGGACGGCTTCTGCGACTCATCCCGGAGGCCCCTGGGAGCTCGCTTCGGATGGTGGCGGGGATCGATGTCGTTGTTGCCAATCATTGTCGCCAATCATTGGATTCTTCAGCTAGCTCGTTCAGCCGCTGCGATTTCTTGCCAGCAGTATGCCAACCATCAACCCACTCCCAAGCCTCTTCAGGTCTAGTGAAGAACCAAAGTTTGCCATCGGATTTGACTCCAAGTTTCGCCGGGAATAGCATGGCGTACTTAATTCCGAGGTCTCTGAGAACCCGTTTCACCTCCAGGAAGCTGCGGCATTGTTTCTGGACTCTTAAGGTGAAATCTGGGAAAAATGATACCTTGCTATTCTCAAGGGGGGGCGCTGCTCGTGCAGTCTGCAAGATCACATCGCTATCCCGGTAGTTGAATATTCGGGCCAGAAGCGGATGTGGGGGAGCCCCCGATTTAGGCTTGCCCCCCCCGGCACTCGGTGGGCTCGTTCAATCGAGAAACATTTGGATAGACCTCTCGGTTGGCGGTGTTTTAGTATGAGTTCCTCTACATATAGATCAGCGGATGGCCCCTCCACCCGCTCAGGAACACCAAGGATGCGAACATTATTGCGGCGCATTCGTCCTTCGTACTCGTCCAGTTGAACCGCCATTGCCTCCTGGGAGGTGCGCAGCTCAGTCACCTGCTTCTTTAGGCTGGCCGTATCGGACACCAGGTCCGCCGTAGTAGTCTCGACAGTGTGCACACGCTCGGCCATTTTGCGCATGTCTTCCCTGATGAGGCCCACCTCCGTTACCACAGTATCTATTCGGTTCTCCATAGATGTCTGCACCGAGGTAATTGCCGCTAGGAGAACCTTGGTGGTGGGTTCAGAGTCGCTCCTCTGAACCTCAGCAGATTTCTCCTCCTGGATTCTCTGCCAAGCGAACTTCTCCAGCTTAGCTTGCGTTGCGTTCCGCCCGCTGTGGCCTGTCGCCATTTTCGCCACATGGAGGAGAGCAGGCCAGAAGGCAGCCACTACTCAACGCCGCCTGCGGTGGGACCCCCCACGCGGCCTGTCGGCTTTGGTGCTGACCTCCCCAGCCCTGAGACAGATCTATATCACCAGAACCCCGCAGTTGTCACTGGGCTCTCAGCACTTCCCCCTCATAGCACTGATTCCAGGTGCCCCCCCCCCCCCCCACCAGCAGCTGTAATTTGTCGGAGCGAAAATGGCCCCACGAGGCCAACTCCAGGTCCGCACTGCAACTCCAGTTAGCGGCTCTCCTCCTCACCCTCACGGCAGCCAGTCGTGGTAGTAGCGTGTCCCAGAGTCCAGGCACCCACTTTCACACCGGGGGCACCCCAGGGGCCCATCCAGGAGACTGCGCCATGCCAGGGGCACTGTGGAGGAAAGTGCGAGTCCGGGAGCCCCTGGAGCCTCGACTCCAGAGGGGTCAGGCCCCCTTGCAATAGGTATGGTCACTCACCGGAGCACCTCACACGTAGCCAGCAGTCACCCCTAGAGGCATCTCTCCGATCCGAGGGGAGTCTCCCCCTCAACGTATGGGCCTCGTGGTCCTCTGGCGTTATGGCGGATTAAGGCGTGTCGTGGCAGTGCCAATCAGGCAGATGCACCCCCTCCGCTTCGATCCAGCAGCTGTAATTCCCCCTCCTGCCTCAGGTCCGGACACTCAGCTGGTCGCGGGGCCCCGCGACTTGGACCACCTGCACTCAGTCACCTAGGCCGCAGCCACGGTCTGTCCTGGCACCACTCCCCCACAGGGTCGCGCCTCAGGCCGGCCGCATCACTGCTGCTGGCGCCGACGTGCGGAGCCCTCTGCCATCGGACCCGCGCACCTGGGAGAGGAGCCTCGGGCGCCTCGGAGACAGTGGGAGCGTTGATCGGGCCGGGGCAGATGTGAATAAACGGATTTACTCGGGAGTGGCGCGCGGAGCTAAGCTACCGTGCGGCCATTCCCGTCGGCAGTTGGTCACGCCCCGCAAAATAACTTTTTGTTGCCTTTGCTCCACCTCATAAAGGAAATCCTATCTCTAAAATCAGTGTTTCTAGATAGATTGTTTAATGTATTCAGACTTGCTATGTTAACGCTAAAAGAACTTTAACTATACCTCCTAGAGCACATTCTACTCGCAAAATAGGAGCATCTATGGCCTTTTTAGGCAACATTCCCAAAGCTGACATATGTAAGGCAGCTACATGGTCTATACCACACACATTTACCAAACATTATTGTGTGGATATATTAGCACGTCAACAAGCTAATGTAGGACAAGCAATGCTAATAACACTTTTTCAAACAACTGCAACAACCACTGGTTAGCCACCGCTTTGGGAGAATACTGCTATACAGTCTATGCAAAGCATGTGTATCTACAGCACACATGCCTCAAACAGATAATTTTACTTACCATGTAAGCATCTATTCTTGGCATGTAGAGTTGTACATTCACATGCACCCTCCCTCCTTCCCACACACCTGGGGTTGTTGCAGTTCTTATTATTCACGTTAAGTACGCATGGACATATCTATACTACACTGACATACTCCATTCTCACCCTCTTGCGGGAAAACAGTCTAACAATGGAGTCGATGCCCATGTGCAGTATCACCGAAAGGATGAGTCGCCTTACCTTGTGACCGGAAAAGACGTCTTCGAAGAAAAACAACTTGCAAACATCCGGACCCTATACTAGATGGCAGAAGTATGCAAAGCATGTGAATCTACAGCTCTACATACCAGACAGATGCTTACAGGGTAAGTAACATAATCCTTACTCATCATGCGATTGCATCTAGAAAGAAGACCTGTCCTGATTACACAGGATGGGATATATAATAAAAGTAGAGAATACATAGCAGAGCGATACAGACAACCGCATGCATCAAAAAGGCAAGAAATAGCTGATAATGTACATTCAATAAGAATGCCCAGATTGACTAAAGATAAACACAACTGATAAGAAGCCATACTTACCAAAACTGAGATCGAATATGTGCTTTTAGAGATGCAAAAGGCGAAAATTCAGGCAGCGATGGTATCCAGGTGGACCTATATTAGGCAGCACCTCAAATTCTGATACACTACTCAAGGTTTATGAAGAGGTACGGGAAACCGGCCACCTACTACCCACTGTGAGCGAGCGGCGTTGATTATGCTGACCCCGAAGTCATACAGCGATCAAGCAGTGCTATTTTTTGTTTCCTACTGTGTTAAAAACAAATTTAAAGATTCTTAACAAAAAACTTGCAACTATAACGGTAAAAGAGGTCAGCATACTTGTTTATGACCGACAGTCCGGATTTATTCCATTTAAGAGTATGATGCATAATGGGGACATGCACCAGGATTGCCTAATGCACCTCACGCTCCAGTACCTTCATGTTAACGGGGCGGGGCGCCACCTGACACGCTGGCTAGCTGAATCTTTGCGCACACATGTCATTTCATTTCATACTGGAATATCTGCCTCTCGTTCCTTGTAATACCCACTTTCGCCTTATTCAGTATTGTATACTCCACAGAGCCTATCTCACTCCAGACAAGATGAACCGATATTATCATCATCGCATAGATGTTGCCTGCCCCTGCTGTAACCTGTCTGATGCCGATCTTCTACGTATGTTCTGGGCCTGCCCGTCTCTTAACCATTACTGGCTAGGCTTAACCACACACTTGACTAACTGCACACATATTGGAGGTGTGCCTACTGGGCCTGTGTTTCAGGGATGAACAACACAAAGCTACTACCCGCTTCGTTGATTTGGGGCTCCTCCTAGCCAAATCCTAATCACTTGGCGGTGGAAGCCTCCTGTCCTTCCCACAATCACAGCCTGGGAACATTCCATGAAGGTGTGGGTTTATGCTGAAAGCACTGCCCCACAAAGGGCAGTGCTTAGATGGAATCTTTACAAATTACTCCAGACTTTCCATCTTGGATATCCTGCCACTTCCCTGGACAGATCATGCTGCTATTATTTTTGCAAATGCTCTGTCCCCCACCAAACTATCCAACTCAAAGCCCAGGGAAAAGATAGCCATCCGGACTTGGAAGAATATTAACTCTTCCAACTTTGATAAAGCCCTGACAGACTCCGTTCCAAATCTGTTCACTAACATAGAGGAAGCCACAGCAGCCTATGAGGAGTGGATCAATATTGCTTGTCACAAATTGGCCCCTATCGAATGGTGCTCCCCCAGACGTAGGCTACCTTCCGCCCCTTGCTTCTCACATAATCTTCAGGAGCTTAAATCAGAGTGCAAAAGGTTGGAGCGTCTCTGGAGAAAGGGGTACAGTCTGACCAATAGGTAAGATTATAGAGCCAGCCTTACAGCTTACAAAAAAACTCTTCAGGAAGAAAAAAAAAGGCCTACTTCTCCGAAAAGATCGGAGCAAAATCCTCAGCGAAGGAACTTTAGAACAGTAACCAATCTCATGACTCCCTCCAAACCCATCTTGCATAGTAACCCAGATTTCTGCAATACACTAGCCTCTTTTTTTCTAAATAAAGTGGAAGCCATTTTCTCCTCCTTTAACAACCAACTGGGCGAGGCCAGTGATTGGGCTCTCGGGACTACGGTAACCGATAATGCCCCCACGCTTAATATCTTCACCCCATTGGTTAACAAGGAGGTTACCAACCTGCTGTTGGGGTGCAGATCTGGGTCCCCTAAGGACCCTTGTCCGGCTGCGGTAATGAAAATGTCTTCGGAAGTCATCTCTAATACCTTCACCCCATTACTCAACCTCATAATGGGGACAGGCTATTAACCTTTATCCTGGAAAACGACTTCAATCCTACCACTTATTGAAAAAAACCTAATTTAGAGCAGAACGATCCAAATAGCTACAGGCCCATCTCCCGCCTCCCTTTACCGACTAAAATCATGGAGAAGGCCATGAACATGCAATTAAGCTTGTTTCTGGAGAAAAACAACATACTGGACCCACAGCACGGAGTCAGCATTGATTAAAGCCACGGAAGAGGCCTGTGAGGCTGTGGACCAGGGAGGTTCAGCCATTCTGATCATGCTCGAGCTGTCGGCGGCCTTCGACACAGTCCATCACGAGGTGTTGATGGGTCGTTTATCGAAGGCTGGGGTCCAGGGCATGGCCTTGAACCTATTGATATCATTTTTGACCGACCGAGTACAAACAGTAGATCTAGGAGGGGATAGATCAAAACCATTTGCCCTTCCCTGTGTAGTCCCACAGGGATCCTCCCTTAGCCCGACGCTTTTCAATATTTATGTAAGGCCACTAGCTGCCATGATTGCATGGCAGCCATTACTGGCTGGATGTCTGCTAATTGCCTGAAGTTGAATGCAGGCAAAACAGAGGTGATCATTTTTGGGAACAATCCCAACCTCTGGTCCCCTGCCTGGAGGCCCAGTGAGATGGGCCTCCCCCCACCACCCGCACTTAAGGTAAAACATCTGGGGGTGATTGTGGATAACACTCTCACATTTGGGGACCAGGTTAGCAGAGTGGTGTCAACCTGTTTCTTTATCCTGAGAACACTGAATAAAATTAAGCCCCTCTTCACGGATTGAAGCTTCAGATCAATTGTTTCAGCTCTCATTCAGACCCGTCTGGATTATTGCAACAGTCTGTATTTGACGATTAACAATAAGCATCTTAACAGACTCCAGATGGTACAGAATGCGGCAGCCAGGCTGCTCACGGGCACTCCTAGGTTTGTGTTGGTCAGAAATGGCCTACGTGACCTTCACTGTCTCCCAATCAAACAACGAGCCCAATTCAAGGCTCTCTGTACGGTATTCAAATCCCTGAGGGGAACCGGCCCGGAAGACCTAAAAGAGCGTATTCAATGGTATGTACCCGGTAAAGTGTTGCGCTCAACGGAAGCAAAGCGGGCAGCCTTTCCCATGGCGAAAAAGGCCAACTGGGGCGGAAAGAGCTTTGTTCTCAGAGCCACCAATGCCTGGAACGAACTTCCGTTTTATCTAAGGTCTGCCACGGAACTCCTAGCATTTAGGAGAGGTCTGAAGACTTGGTTGTTCTCAGCTTAGTCTCTGATAGGGCTCTAGGGATGGAGGGTTTCCAGGTAAACAGTATTCAGCGCCAGGACACCTTCGGGTAACAGTACGCTTTATAAACCCATATAACATAACATAACATGAGGGGATTACTCAAATACCCTTTTGCATCCTGTTGAGATGCCATCCTAGCTGACTTCCAGACTGCCTTGTTACACACAGCTGAATCTCCCGGGGGAGGCCCTGTCTCGTGTAGACACTGGGAACTCTCCAGAGACACGCTTCCCATCAAACATATCTGCTACATCACTCTTGTGGCTCCCCCATCACATCTGTTATCCCGGGGGTCATTACTTTACAGATGTACGCATTCTGTTGGTATGTAATGTCACAGGAACTGTTACACAGTTTAGTATTTGATGTTTTTTTTCCCTCTCTCAATCAATCAGGATTAGTAGAGCATGGCTGCTTCACCCGTGAGGATTGCAACGCGCAGTCGGATCATGCTGCTTGTTCTGTTGGTTGAACATACAGGTCTTGAGGTCCTTCCTGAACTGTTGGAGCGATGGTGAGGCTCTGAGGAGCAGAGGGACGTTGTTCCAGGTCTTGGCCGCCAGATGGGACAAGAAGCAGTCTCTGCTGTTAGTTTGGTGGATGCAAGGGGTAGGAGCTAGGGCAAGAGATCAGGATTTGAGCTTTCTGGTGGGCTGGTGGAAAGTCATGCATTGGGTGAGGTATGCAGGTTCTTCGTTGTGCAGTGCCTTGTATGCATGGGTGAGTAGCTTTTACTGACATCTCTTCATTATTGGTAGCCAGTTGAGTTTCCTGAGATGAGGAGTTATGTGCATCTGTCTGGGGAGGTAGAGGATGCCTGGCTGATGAAGGGTGTTACCCAGAAACTGGTCCCAGGATGCTTGTTTCCGGTTCAGGGAAGACCTGGCTTGGCAGTTCAGGCTGGACTGTTCCCACGAGGCACAGGGTCAAGACTGATTTGCATATAGCTGGTTCTGAACTGAGGTGGCGAAGTGAGCTAAAGAGTTATGATGGATTCAACCCAGTTCTGTGACTGGGGATGAGTGTCTGAAATGTTTCAGCACTCCATCCATCATCTCCTTGTGTTTGCTTTGAGGTAGAGGATGAGTCTGGCCGCTGTGTTCTGGATCATCTGGAGTTTCTTCATGAGTTGGGCTGTTATTCCTACTTAAAGGGAGTTGCGGTAGTCGAGTCTGCTGGTGACGAGAGCTTGTGTGATAGTTCGCCTGGTGTTGGTTTGGGAGCTGTGAGAAGTTGGCCTGGTATTTGATGTTCACTAATTAAAGTGACCACCTTGTACCATGCCAAGCAACCCTTATGGTGTGGTTGTAAGTCAACCTTTTTGGACCAGCTGCCCTAGTGGTAGCGTAGGCTAAGCAGTCTTTTAGGCTAAACTCGTTTAGGCATGTTAAGCAAGCTGTTTCACCATATGCAACCCCCCTTTATACCAATGAAAGGACACCACACAGAAATATATTCAAAATATATATGTATTTATTGCTCAAAGTATCCCCTAGACTCTTTATGAGCACAGGAGCACAAATCGTTAAACAAGAAAGTATCACAATATACAAAAGTTGCACTTTATATGGATAGGCCCTGGTGGCCGCTCAAACCATATACTAAAATAGTGGTATAAGTACCACGAACAGGAAAGGGAGAAGGCCTAGGGCCTCTAGAATCGCTGGGCCTACAAGGAGCTAACTTTAGTTAGTGACCAGGAGGTCCACGGGTCGCGTGTGCATTAAGGAAATTTACACGCGGGCGCCCATAGGTTTTCAATGGGTGCGTAATTGTTCAAAAGTTACTGCTAGAAGGGTCTTCTGGTTGGACTACGAATTCAAGACTTCAAACCTAGACATTAGAGATGTTACTCTACACTTGTGCACCGGAGTGCCAGCTTTACCTCACCCACAGGAAGCGGGTGCATAGGGCTCGAAGTGCATCGGGTTTCGTCTATCTGTTCAATGGAACCTGACGACAAAGATGCTGCAGGCGGTCGGTCCAGAAGAGATGCGGTGGATCCAAGGATGGATCGGAAGTGTAGAAGACCTGAAAGCAGAGGGGACAATGTTCACAGTCACTAGCCAGTGACCGGCGTGGCACCAGGTAGGTACCAGGCAATGTCGGGTGCAAACAGGTGGAGAGGTGAAGCTTGTCTCCGCAGCCACGTGGTCCCTGAAGGTCGACGACATCCAGGGGTCGGTTCACAAGCTGTCGCACGCAGGCTCTCGCTGTCGGCGGTGTCGGCGACTCAGAAGAAGCAAACAAGCCTTGGCAAAAGCAGGAGTCGCAGGAAGTGAAGAAAGCTTTTAACTCGGACCAGCAAGGTCAGAGGGGCTGCTCCTTTGGAGGGCAGCAGGGGCCAGTCTGGAGCAACCAGACCAGCATCGTAGTTTTTCAAGATGGTCGCCAAGATGGCCACTGGCTAACGGACCAGTGACCGGTTAGGCAGTTCGAGACGCGAAGTGCAGAGGGGCCCCACGCAGATCGTGGAGATGCTGGAGGGCTCACCTTTGATGCAGATGCTGCTCGGATGTTGGGCTACTCAGGACCCAAAGCACAACTCGGAGGGAGCCTCTGTTGTCGCGCTTTCAGCTAGTCGAGTGTCTTCCAAGGTGGCTGGCTCCACATGTATCGGTGCCTCCACGGGTCCCTTCTTTGCAGGGACTGTGGATCGGGCGGTGAGAGGTCTGGAGGTCCAGTTCTTGTCGGTCTCTGGGCTCGGGCTCCGGCGGGAGGCGGCGGCAAAGCAGACGTCGATTCGCTGGGTGGTGCTTGCGTTAGCAAGATGGTCACTCCCTGACCATAGGGGAGATTTTCTTCAGTCTTCTGTGCAGCAGAACGTCGAAGTTCCTGTCTTCTTCTTAGTTGCAAGTTGATTTCAGGATGTCTAAAGTCTTTGGACACAGCTCCTACCTTTAAGCGGATTCTAGGGGCGGACTACCTGCTAGGTCCCTCCCTAAGGGTGGGACCAGGAAGGGGGGTGGTTATACCCCCAATCCTTTGTCCAGCTCGCCCCAGGTCTGGGGCTGGTGTGCCCCAGGACCGGATTGAACTGGCATATGCGCCGAGGCTCCTTGTGAGCCTCAGGCATGTCTGTTTCCTTTCAAGCCCTACCTGACCAATACACAAAATCCTGTCTGGGGTGGTGCTCGCACCTCCCCTGGCAGGAAACCCTTTGTCCACGTCTCCCAAGCTGGAAGGACTCCCAGCAGCAGGAGGGCAGACTTGTGTCTGTGGTGGCAGCGTCCATTTTGTGGAGCTGAGGCTATGTCTGATTTTACCCGGGTTTCAGGTACTGTACATGTCGTGTCCCTCTAGAAGGGTGGAATGCTAACCCCGTCGCCAGAATTGGCGAGGGGTTAGTATTCCAATTCGTATGACACCTTACTCGACATGTTTTGATAAAGCCAAACCAAAGATAGCATTTAACCGCGAGGTTCATAATGCACTTAAGAGTATATGGTATGGCGATATCTGGAAACGGTAGAAGGAAGTTGTTCCGACTACTGCAGACAGACTCAGCTCATGCCAGAGCACCATCTCACATAAAACCAAGCACTCTGCCTTCAGGATTGTTAAGGCCTGCCATAGGAGTGACTTATAGGTTAACATGTGTCCCATTTAAGGTTAGGTATAGGCATACTACACCTAAGTAAGAGGTGGATACACCAACTTACCCCAGCTGAGTGATCAGCCAGTTGTGTCAAATTGCTAGGCCAGGCCAGGGGTGGCACAATACATGCTTCAGCCCCGGGTAGGCCTCAGATACACCAATGCCCTGGGTACCTAGGGTACACTAGTACAGGGGCTCACAGGGTGATCCAGTTCCAATGGGTCATGCACCTAAAGTGCATAGTGTCAATTTAGCAGAGAGAACAGCAGGTTGGGGGTCTGATTAGCAGACCCACAGCCTCAATACGTCGAAAACCAGTGAAACAAAAAGCAAAAATTTGGGGTGACCATAGGATAGCAGACCCTACTCTCCTACACAACCCCCCCCCCAAACGCAGGGACATTAAACTAGCCTTGACCAGTCGTGTCTTCATGTCCTAAGTGGAAGTACCTAGAGAGACCATCTGCATTCTCATGGTCTGTACCTGGCCGGTGCTCCACTGTAAAGTCCATCCCCTGTAGGGAAATGGACCTCCTAAGCAGTTTGGTGTTTTCACCCTTCATCTGATTTAGCCACAAGAGGGGCTTATGGTCGGTCTGAATCTTGAAGTGAGTGCCAAATAAGTATGGCCTCAGCTTCTTCAGGGCCCACACCACAGCAAAGGCCTCCCTCTCAATAGCTGACCAATTCTTCTCTCTGGGGATCAACCTTCTGCTAATAAAAGCAATGGGTTGATCTTGACCATCTACATTAAGTTGCGACAGAACAGCTCCCACACCCAACTCAGAAGCATCTGTTTGGGCAATAAACTCTTTGGAGTAGTCAGGACTTTTCAGGATAGGTGCAGAGCACATGGCCTTCTTCAGGTCATCAAATGCCTTTTGACAGCTTACTGTCCACTGAACCTTTTTGGGCATCTTTTTGGATGTCAGATCATTAAGAGGAGTCACAATGGACCCATAGTTCTTAACAAACTTCCTGTAGTACCCAGTCAAGCCCAAGAAGGCTCGGACTTGAGTCTGGGTGGTGGGAGGAGACCAGTCCTTGATGGATTGTATCTTACTCTCCAGTGGTTGAACTTGGCCTCCACCTACAAGGTGGCCCAAGTACACAACCTTACTCTGCCCTATCTGGCACTTAGTAGCCTTGATAGTGAGGCCTGCCTTTTGCAGAGCCTCAAGTACCTTCTTCAGGTGGATCAGGTGATCCTCCCAGGCGGAGCTAAATACAGCAATGTCGTCAAGATATGCTGCACAAAAGTCATCCAACCCAGTAAGGACTTGATTCACCAACGTTTGGAAGGTGGCAGGTGCATTTTTCAGACCAAAGGGCATCACCACAAATTGGTAGTGCCCTCCTGGGGTTGAAAATGCTGTTTTGGCCTTAGACTCCTCAGCTAGCCTGATTTGCCAATAGCCAGTTGTCAAATCAAATGTGCTCAAAAACTTAGCAGAAGCCAGTTTATCTATGAGCTCATCTGCCCTTGGAATAGGATGTGCGTCTGTCCTAGTGACAGCATTGAGTCCCCTGTAATCCACACAGAGCCTCATCTCTCTCTTGCCATCTTTGGTGTGAGGTTTGGGGACCAGAACCACTGGGCTAGCCCAGGGGCTCTCTGAGGGCTCAATGACACCCAATTCCTGCATCTTTTGTACCTCAGTCTTTATACAGTCTCTGACATGGTCAGGTTGCCTGTAAAGTTTGTTCTTCACAGGAAGACTGTCACCGGTGTCTACCACATGGGTACACCAGTCAGTTTGACTAGGTATCAGTGAGAACATATGCTGAAATGATTGTAGAACTTGTCTACATTCAATTTGCTGATGCTCAGTGAGGTTGCCTCCAAGGGTCACTCCTTCAACTGAACCATCTTCAGGGTTCTGAGACAACAGGTCTGGGAGAGGGTCACTCTCTTCCTCCTGTCCCTAGTCTGTAGCCATGAGCAAGCCCATGTCTGCCCTGTCAACATATGCTTTTAACCTGTTAACATGGAGTATCCTGTGGGGAGTCCTGGGAGTGCCTAGGTCCACCAAGTAGGTAACCTCTCCCTTCTTTTCCAGGATTGTATGGGGTCCAGACCATTTGTCTTGGAGTGCTGCTGGGGCCACTGGCTCCAACACCCATACCTTCTGTCCTGGCTGAAACTCAACCAAGACAGCCTTTTGGTCATGCCAAGCTTTCTGTAGGGCCTGGCTTGCCTCAAGGTTTTTAGAAGCCTTCTTCATGTATTCAGCCATCCTGGAGCGGAGACCAAGTACATAATCCACTATGTCTAGCTTAGGCTTTTTGAGAGGTAACTCGCATCCTTCCTTCACTAAACACAGTGGGCCTCTTACAGGGTGCCCAAACAACAATTCAAAGGGGCTGAATCCAACTCCTTTTTGTGGGACCTCTCTGTAAGCAAACAGAAGGCAGGGCAGAAGGATATCCCATTTTCACCTGAGTTTCTCAGGTAATCCTTTGATCATGCCCTTTAGAGTCTTGTTGAATCTCTCAACAAGCCCATTACATTGTGGATGGTAAGGGGTCGTGAACTTATAGTTGACACCACACTCCTTCCACATGGCTGTCAAATATCCTGACATGAAGTTTGCACCTCTGTCAGAGATCACCTCCTTAGGAAAGCCCACTCTGGAGAAGACTCTAAGTAGGGCCCTTGCCACAGCAGGAGCTGTGGTTTTCCTTAGGGGAATTGCTTCTGGGTACCTGGTGGCATGATCCACTACCACCAGTATGAATCTGTTCCCAGATGCAGTTTGGGGGTCCATTGGTCCAAGAATGTCTATCCCCACTCTTTCAAAGGGCACTCCCACCACCGGTAGTGGTATCAGGGGGGCCTTTGTAGTGCTACCTGCTTTGCCACTGGCTTGGCAGGTCTCACAGGAGCGACAAAACTCCTTGGCATCTTCTGACATGTGAGGCCAGTGAAAGTGTGGAACAAGTCTGTCCCAAGTCTTATTCTGGCCTAAGTGTCCTGCTAAGGGAATTTCGTGGGCCAAGGTGAGAAGGAAGCCCCTAAACTGCAGAGGTATAACCAACCTCCTGGTTGCACCAGGCTTGGGGTCTCTAGCCTCTGAGTAAAGGAGCCCATCATCCCAATATACCTTATGGGTACCTTGAGCATTCCCCGCAGCCTCAGCAGCAGCCAGCTGTCTGAGGGGTTCAAGAGATGGACAGGATAACTGAGCCTGCCCCAAGTCAGCCCTAGAAGGCCCCCCTGTCCCCAGAAACTCAACCTGATCAGGTTCAAGCTCTTCAGGGACAGTTCCTTCAAGGTTCTCGAGATCATCTTCCTGGGAAGACGGATCATCACTTGGAGGCAGGGGGGAAGGCACAGCCTTAACCCTCCTGTTCTTCTTCTTGGAAGGTGGTTGGTCCATTGTTCCAGGATCAAAGACCTGAGGTTCAGTAAGGCACTTTTTGGCCTGTGACCTGGTCACAGCAAGGACATGTGGTGATATACCTAACATCTCTGCATGTGTCCTGTACTCCACTTCTGACCATAGAGAACTCTCTAGGTCATTGCCCAACAAACATTCTACTGGGAGGTCTGCACTAACCACAACCCTTTTGAGGCCAGTTACCCCTCCCCACGAGAAGTTAACAATCGCCACACTATGGGAAGTAGTGGTATTGCTGGCATTGGTCACCAGGTAATTCTCGCCTGGTATGTACTGTCCAGGATCCACAAAACATGGTGTCACCATAGTGACACTGGCACATGTGTCCCTGTAGGCTTGAGCCACTTTTGTATTGATCAATGGAGTCTGTCTGTACTTGCCCAGATTACTGGGGCTCACAGTCAGGGACAAATCCATGTCCCCATCACAGATCAAGACGGCCTGTGTAAGGGTTCTGTCTAGGTCAGAATCTCCTTCAGTTCCCATAGTGATTCCCACTACACCCTTTGTCTGGGGACCAACACTGCTAACAGTACTACTGGGAGCAGGTGCCTTAGGGGCAACACTGTTGGGGGCTCCACCCTTCTTACAATCACTAGTCCAGTGAGTTGTATTCTTGCAAGACTTGCACCAGGGTTTCTTTGGACCTTCTTTCTTCTTTCCTTTAGATTGTTGGGACCCACCCTCATTAGTACTAGTTTGGGGCCCTGTTGAAGACTTCTGGTCTTTGGATTTCTGGTCATTACCCTTTTGGTCTGTTTTCTTCTGATCACCCCCTTGGCCCTGGTTCTGGTTCTTTTGCTTAACCCTGGTTCTGACCCATTTGTCTGCCTTGTTTCCCAATTCTTGGGGAGAGGTCAGATCCGAGTCAACCAAGTGTTGATGCAGTTGCCGGTTTTGACAGTTATTTAAAATCTGTTCTCTCATCATCAAATTGTACAATCCTGTATAATCAGATACCTTACTTCCCAGCAACCAACCCTCCAAAGCCTTAGTGGCACATTCAACATATTCAGACCAGTCCTGAGTCTGCGCCTTCTGGGTATCTCTGAACATTAACCTGTACTGCTCAGTGGTTAAGCCTAACCCATCAACCAGGACACTCTTCAGGACTCTGTAGTTTCTGTCATCCTCTTCTCTAACAGTGAGGAGTCTATCTCGGCCTCTACCTTCAAAGGAGAGCCATAAGATTGCTGCCCACTGGTCCTCAGGAACCTGCTGTACTTTGCAGGCTCTCTCAAGAGCAGTCATCCATTTGTGGATATCATCCCCACTTTTGTAGGGGGGCACAACCTTGGACAGGTTCCTATTATCAAAGGCCCTATCTTTGTCCCTCGGGACAATGCTGCCACCAGTGGGTATAGACCCACTCTCTCTAGGTTGCCTAGCCTTGTTCAGTTTCTCTTCCATCAGGGCTACTTCTAGCTCTTGTTTCCTGATCCTCAGCTGAGCTTCCTGCATTCTGGCCTCATGTTCCCTCCTCTGAGGGCTGGTCATCCTTTTCCTGGACTGACCCTGAGAGCCTCTACAGGCGTGAGAGGCATTAGAGTCACCTGAGTGATTCCTCTGTCTCCCAAACTCCTGGTTAAGTCCACTGGGGAAACTCGATGGGGGGGAACCCATTGTCATTCCCAAATAGTCTTAAGTTAGCTGGGCCAAGTATAAAACTTGGCACTGGGCTAGTTCTCCCATCAGAATCACTACTATTATCAGAATCATCACCCTTGTCACTCTCGTCCCTACGCTGATCCTCATCATCTGTAGTCTGATTCTCACCTAAGGGGTGACTGTTAGGAAGGGGTGCTTCAGTAGCATCTTCAGAAGGAGGGCCTCCTGTTCCAGTCCCGGAGGGGCCTAACTGGGGGGCTTTCTTGAGAGCCCTCTGATCTTCATCAGCTTGCAAGAGTTCTCTGAGTTCAGCAGAGGTAGGGTTCTTGGGCTGTTTAAGGCCCCTGGAATTAGCCAACTGCCTGAGCTCTTTCTGGTTTAGGATAGCAAAGATAGATGGTGCCCTCTGGGGGTCACTCTCGACAGAGATGGGTACCTTTGACCCCTCTGCCCCAGCCATTGCTCTTAAGTGTGGGTGGAAGTGTTGCAACTACCTACACTTGGGTTTTCCTACGAAACCTATCTAGTAGTTGTAGTCAGGGTGTGCTACTCCCTTTGCTTTACAACAACTAAGTTCAGTAGAACTTAAGTATATCTATTCTTGTTTTATATGCACCTACAGGTACCTGTATGATCTTTCAATTGGTAACAAAGAGATTACAGAGGTAAAACAACAGCAAGCTCAAATCCCAACCGCTGCTCACCAATGTGAGAAGTTGGCCTGGTATATGATGTTCACTAATTAAAGTGACCACCTTGTACCATGCCAAGCAACCCTTATGGTGTGGTTGTAAGTCAACCTTTTCGGACCAGCTGCCCTAGTGGTAGCGTAGGCTAAGCAGTCTTTTAGGCTAAACTCGTTTAGGCATGTTAAGCAAGCTGTTTCACCATATGCAACCCCCCTTTATACCAATGAAAGGACACCACACAGATATATATTCAAAATATATATGTATTTATTGCTCAAAGTATCCCCTAGACTCTTTATGAGCACAGGAGCACAAATCGTTAAACAAGAAAGTATCACAATATACGAAAGTTGCACTTTATATGGATAGGCCCTGGTGGCCGCTCAAACCATATACTAAAATAGTGGTATAAGTACCACGAACAGGAAAGGGAGAAGGCCTAGGGCCTCTAGAATCGCTGGGCCTACAAGGAGCTAACTTTAGTTAGTGACCAGGAGGTCCATGGGTCGCGTGTGCATTAAGGAAAGTTACACGCGGGCGCCCATAGGTTTTCAATGGGTGCGTAATTGTTCAAAAGTTACTGCTAGAAGGGTCTTCTGGTTGGACTACGAATTCAAGACTTCAAACCTAGACATTAGAGATGTTACTCTACACTTGTGCACCGGAGTGCCAGCTTTACCTCACCCACAGGAAGCGGGTGCATAGGGCTCGTAGTGCGTCGGGTTTCGTCTATCTGTTCAATGGAGCCTGACGACAAAGATGCTGCAGGCGGTCAGTCCAGAAGGATCGGAAGTGTAGAAGACCTGAAAGCAGAGGGGACAATGTTCACAGTCACTAGCCAGTGACCGGCGTGGCACCAGGTAGGTACCAGGCGATGTCGGGTGCAAACAGGTGGAGAGGTGAAGCTTGTCTCCGCAGCCACGTGGTCCCTGAAGGTCGACGACATCCAGGGGTCGGTTCACGAGCTGTCCCACGCAGGCTCTGGCTGTCGGCGACTCAGAAGAAGCAAACAAGCCTTGGCAAAAGCAGGAGTCGCAGGAAGTGATAAAAGCTTTTAGCTCGGACCAGCAAGGTCAGAGGGGCTGCTCCTTTGGAGGGCAGCAGGGGCCAGTCTGGAGCAACCAGACCAGCGTCGTAGTTTTTCAAGATGGTCGCCAAGATGGCCACTGGCTAACGGACCAGTGACCGGTTAGGCGGTTCGAGTCGCGAAGTGCAGAGGGGCCCCACGCTGATCGTGGAGATGCTGGAGGGCTCACCTTTGATGCAGATGCTGCTCGGATGTTGGGCTTCTCAGGACCCAAAGCACAACTCGGAGGGAGCCTCTGTTGTCGCGCTTTCAGCTAGTCGAGTGTCTTCCAAGGTGGCTGGCTCCACGTGTCTCGGTGCCTCCACGGGTCCCTTCTTTGCAGGGACTGTGGATCGGGCGGTGAGAGGTCTGGAGGTCCAGTTCTTGTCGGTCTCTGGGCTCGGGCTCCGGCGGGAGGCGGCGGCAAAGCAGACGTCGATTCGCTGGGTGGTGCTTGCGTTAGCAAGATGGTCACTCCCTGACCATAGGGGAGATTTTCTTCAGTCTTCTGTGCAGCAGAACGTCGAAGTTCCTGTCTTCTTAGTTGCAAGTTGATTTCAGGATGTCTAAAGTCTTTGGACACAGCTCCTACCTTTAAGCGGATTCTAGGGGCCGGACTACCTGCTAGGTTTCTCCCTAAGGGTGGGACCAGGAAGGGGGGTGGTTACACCCCCAATCCTTTGTCCAGCTCGCCCCAGGTCTGGGGCTGGTGTGCCCCAGGACCGGATTGAACTGGCATATGCGCCGAGGCTCCTTGTGAGCCTCAGGCATGTCTGTTTCCTTTCAAGCCCTACCTGACCAATACACAAAATCCTGTCTGGGGTGGTGCTCGCACCTCCCCTGGCAGGAAACCCTTTGTCCACGTCTCCCAAGCTGGAAGGACTCCCAGCAGCAGGAGGGCAGACTTGTGTCTGTGGTGGCAGCGTCCTTTTTGTGGAGCTGAGGCTATGTCTGATTTTACCCGGGTTTCAGGTTCTGTACATGTCGTGTCCCTCTAGGAGGGTGGAATGCTAACCCCGTCGCCAGAATTGGCGAGGGGTTAGTATTCCAATTCGTATGACACCTTACTCGACATGTTTAGATAAAGCCAAACCAAAGATAGCATTTAACCGCGAGGTTCATAATGCACTTAAGAGTATATGGTATGGCGATATCTGGAAACGGTAGAAGGAAGTTGTTCCGACTACTGCAGACAGGCTCAGCTCATGCCAGAGCACCATCTCACATAAAACCAAGCACTCTGCCTTCAGGATTGTTAAGGCCTGCCATAGGAGTGACTTATAGGTTAACATGTGTCCCATTTAAGGTTAGGTATAGGCATACTACACCTAAGTAAGAGGTGGATACACCAACTTACCCCAGCTGAGTGATCAGCCAGTTGTGTCAAATTGCTAGGCCAGGCCAGGGGTGGCACAATACATGCTTCAGCCCCGGGTAGGCCTCAGATACACCAATGCTCTGGGTACCTAGGGTACACTAGTACAGGGGCTCACAGGGTGATCCAGTTCCAATGGGTCATGCACCTAAAGTGCATAGTGTCAATTTAGCAGAGAGAACAGCAGGCTGGGGGTCTGATTAGCAGACCCACAGCCTCCATACGTCGAAAACCAGTGAAGCAAAAAGCAAAAATTTGGGGTGACCATAGGATAGCAGACCCTACTCTCCTACAGGAGCCATCTGAAAACCTTACTGAGCATTCGGACCACGAGGAAGCAGGCGGTGGAGACGGCACAGATTTGCTTCTTCATGGATAGCTGGCTGTCTAGGAAGATGCCGAGGTTGCGGGCATGTTCTGTGGGTATCGAGGTGGGGCCCAGCTCATGGGGCCACCATTTGTTCTTCCAGTGTGTCTCCTTGTCATTCCCGATGATGAGTACTTCTGTTTTGTCGGCGTTGAGTTTGAGACAGTTGTTGTTCATCCAGTTGGCTAGCTCTTTCATGCATCTTTGGAACTTGATGGTCCTTGGATTGTTAGTCAGAGAGATGATGAGTTGTGTGTCGTCGGTGTAGGAAATGATGTTGAGTCTGTGGCTTTTGACCATGTTGGTCAGGCGGGGTCATGTATGTGTTGAAGAGGGTTGGACTAAAGCATGAGTCTTGAGGTACACCGCAGGTGATGTTCTCTTCACTCAAAGACCGCCCCGGGGTACCGACGGAGAGAGCGGGGCCCCTTTCCCTGAGTCAGGACCAGGTTGAGGTGAGGGCTACACCCAATTTTCATGGGTATCCGGTTTCGATATCTTTTTAATTGACCGGTGCGGTAGGAGTATCTTATCTAAATATTTGTTTATTTGAACTATTTTTTCACTTGAATCACTTTGTTACGTTTGTTCATCAAATCACAGCAGCATTTAAGGTCCTGAAGAAAGCCCTGATACTAATAGATCACATTGGGCTAGAAACATGTCGACCACATTGCTATGGACATCAGCATAATGACAAAATATCTATGCTCAATTGCCATATTGCTTTTTAACTATGACAGAGGCACTCTACTGAATAAAGAACATTTGAGATCCTCTAGCCATTTTTACTTCTCACTTCTATTTGTTTAGTGCTGCTGATCTTAGGACCCCTTTCACTAATTTATGGGCACAATGTCGCTTTGGATATCTTTTTGAGATCTGACAATAACCCTCTTATGTTACATTCTCTCTGCACGTCACTGGATCGTTTACCTAAGATCTGGTCCGTCATATTGAGATGTACAGACCCAAATGATGACAAATTCACCACCTTCTGTGATTGATGGGTCCTATCCTAAAAGGGTTCTCTCCTAAAGAGGTGTCGGACTAGAGGGATACATATACTTTCTCCTGGTTTTTATATTTGATTCAGCATGAGACCCGGGTTGCTCTAATGTTTTTTTTCTGTATATACTATACCAAAGTAAGGTATAGTGTGCACAGAGTCCAGTGGAACTCCAGAGGTACGCAAAGGCAAAAGTAGATAGCACCTTACTCTCTATTTGTGATAGTGTGGGCTAGCAGTAAGGCTTCATCAGAGGGTAGGGTTAAGCATTTGTTTTACATACTCAAAGACTGAACTCAGACCAATTTGTTTGTATCAAAAATATTATTTAGTTATTTTATTTCTAGAACCAAGCCAATCCTGGTGCAGGTAAGTGAAATAATACATGGCAAGTTTTTGTGAAGGGAATTACAGTTGAATGCAGGTTCAAATGCAGTTGGTTGATTTACAGGTAAGTCAACAGTTTGTAATTACTTTTCAGTTACTTTACAGATACTGTGCACATTACTTATTGTATTACTTTTCAAGTTACTTTTGCTAACCAGTGTGATATGCCTAGATATCACTCTGGGACATCTCCTAGACAAAAAGGTAAGTAATACAGTTTTCGTATATTTGCAGTTTTTCAAGTTTTCATACAAACCCAACTCCTCACTTAAAAGATTTTTCAAAGAAAAGCAATCATTGCAATCTTATGGTAGACAATGGAGTTATCGATTAATAGGTAAGTACTTTGTTGTGGGAGTTGGTATTCTGGGGTTAGCACCAGGGTTCCCCCAGAGTCAAGGATGCGCTCTTCAAGCTCCCTCAGCGGCACTAGGGCGGC
This sequence comes from Triturus cristatus, assembly GCF_964204655.1. Lineage (NCBI taxonomy): Eukaryota > Metazoa > Chordata > Amphibia > Caudata > Salamandridae > Triturus > Triturus cristatus. The sequence goes on along the minus strand of NC_140594.1, from coordinate 375,899,514 downwards.
CGGGTGCAGAGTGCTGAGGCCCAGTGTTATCCAATGGGGGATGGGGGCCTTTGGTTTGTGGCAGCTCACGAGCAGGCCACAAGGTTGTGGGAGCAAAGCTTCTTGTGTTAGGCTCAGGGCAAAGGGGGATCCGGTTTAGCACACAAGGTGCACCCGCAGTGGCAGCTGGGTGCAGTGTACTGTTGTGGCGCTGGGTGCCCTGTTGATATCAGTGGGATTTCTCCAGTTGCAACAAACACTGCAGGCTCGGGACGAAGATCTTCTGGTGGTGACCACCGATTGGAGAGGTAAGTTGGGATGCCTGGAGATGCAGGGACACCGTAGTTTGGGCCACCCAAGGCCGTGTGATGTCGGGTGTATTTATTTATTTATTTATTATTAAATGTATATGGCGCACAGCTACCCGGAGGTTTCCCGGCACCTACGGACACGCACTAAAAGTAGAAGAGGGCCTGAGCTCTACTGATTAAAAAGCCAAGTTTTTAAATGTTTGCGAAATTTAAGGTAACTTGTTTCGTGGCGAAAGTGAAATGGAAGCGAGTTCCAAAGGGAAGGGGTTAGAAAGACAAAAGAACCATTCTAGATCGTTTGATCCGGAGTACTTGGAACTTTATTTGATTGGACGATCGTAGTAGGTGTGAGGGACAGTAATGGTGTACCAAGGCACCTAAATAGTGAGGAGCGGAGCCCATGTTTATCTTATGCATGTAGTAGAGGACTTTAAATTTAGCACAATTGTCTATTCTCAGCCAATGTAGTTCACGGAGTGAACCTGTAGTTGAGGTCATTCTGGGGAGTTGGCAAAGCAGTCTGGCCGCAGAGTTCTGGACTACCTGCAGCTTGCGAAGCACTTCCTTACTAGCACCCAGGTAAAGCACGTTTCCATAATTCAATCTGGACATGATCAAGGCCTGGATGACAGTTTTTTGCGTAGTTGATGGGAGCATCCAGAGAATCTTTCGGAGTCATTTTAGAATAGCAAAACCGGTAGAGGCGACCTTAACCACTTGCTGCTTCATAGACAATTGGTCGTCAATAATAACGCCAAAGTTGCGAGCCAATTGGGATGGGGAGGGAAGATCGCCCATTTGAGGAGGCCAATGTTGGGGGCCCCAGAGAGTTTTGTTTGCACCAAAAATGAGGAGATCTGTTTTCCCACCATTTAGTTTCAATTTGTTTGCGTGCATCCAGTCAGCAATCTTTTTAGCCCCTACTGGAGCGATGATCCCTTTGAAATCTCTTTAGGTGAAAGAGAGAAAATTAACTGGGTGTCATCCGCATACGAATATATTGTCAGCCCCGCTTCCTCTGCTATCGGGGCCAAGGGGCTGACATAGATGTTGAAAAGCAATGGACTGAGTATGGCCCTGAGGGACTCCATACGGGGAAACCTGAGTCTGGGAGTGAGCAATTGAGGAAAAGACCTGAAAGGTCCTGTTAGACAAAAAGCTGGATAACCACTTGAGTGCTGGGCCGACAATGCCCCTCAATTGTAGAATTCTTAAAAGGGACGTAAGAGAGACCGTGTCGAACGCAGCACTCAAGTCCAGTAAAATGAGTGCCACAGTGTCCCCTTTGTCGACATGTCGGTGACTCCCAAAATTGTGGATTCCGTGGAAAATCCTGCTCTAAAACCTGATTGAGACGGGTGTAGAATGTTATGTGTCTCAACAAACTTCGTCAATTGAAGGTTAATATGTTTTTCCAGAATTTTGGAGAAAACAGGAGGCAAGGAGATCGGGTGGAAGTTAGATAGTACCTCTGGGTTAGAATTAGTTTTTTTAACAAAGGAAGGACCATAGCATGTTTCCAAGCCGCTGGATTCCTCGCTTTGCGTAACGATGCATTGAGGAGTTCCATAATGATAGTAAGTATGGGGAGGTCGAGTTTTTGCATCACAGAAGAGGGGACCGGATCCTTGGGGGAACCAGATTTAATACTGGTGAGAATATTACAGAAGGAAGAGATATCGAGTGGAGTCCATTCCTCGAGCAGGATACCTCGACTATCTTTAAGGACCTCCTGCAAGGAGCCATCACATAGAGGTGCAGAATTATTCGGTTGCAAATCTGGGTTTGTATTAGTGTTATTGAAATCAGAATAAATTGTATCGATTTTATCAACAAAAAAAGCTGCCAGTTCGTTAGTGTTTTGAGTCAAGACCCGGAGGCTCTGGTTGACAAGTGGCACCTGACAATTCCTTCACTACTTTAAACAAAACTTTTGGACAATTTTGTGAACGTAAAATAGTTTGAGTGGCGTGCTCAGCCCGACCAACCTTGCCACTGAATGATAGCTATTTAAAGCTAATTTATACGTGGATTTTGCTACTGGATCATACTTTTTCCTCCAACGTCTTTCAAAATTTTCACATTTCGTTTTTTCTATTTTAAGTTTCTCTGAAAACCAGGGGGCGGGAGGGCGATGGTGGTCCAATTTCTTGTTGGACAGTGGGAGACCTGCATCAATTGAGGATGTCAGCCAGTTATGAACAACAGCAACGTCACCTATATGAGTTATTGATGTAACCGGCATGGTGTTATTAAGATGGAGGTTCAGGCAGTTAACATCTAGTTTTTTCCAATTTATACAGTTCCTGGAAACCGGATGAAAACAGGAATTGTTAAGGCAAATTTCATGTTTAACTTTAAATTCCACCAAAAAATGGTCAGGAATAGGGATGGCAATCTGGCACGAGACAGTGGTTAGGTTAGAGAAAATGGGGTCTAATAAATGTCCAGCCTTATGGGTAGGGCCTGAATTGTGAAGAGAGACATTTATTGCAGACAAGTCAGAAATAAGAGTGGAGCTGGTAGTGCAAGAAGCTTCATTAAAATATAAGTTAAGGTCACCTAAAATCATGAAATTGGAGGCTTCCAGTAAAAGGGGGCAATAGGATCTGGGAATGTGGCTGCCCATGTTCCTGCCTGTCTCGGGGGACGGTAGATTAGGGTTCCTGAAAGGGTAAAATTAGGGGAGCAGACTCGCGTATTTGGCCGGAGCCAGAGTTTGTGTGTGAGCAAATCTGGTGCTTTAGTCTTCGTTTGGAAGGCAGGGCAATTCCTCCGGGTTCTTGGGGGCTGCAGGCTGCTGGACACACTGGAATTTGGCTGGTGCAGGTTTGAGGTGGGCACAGGCCGGTAAGGCTGGGGCCAAGTCAGTGAGTGGCCTCCTCTTCTTAGTTTAGCACAGCTTCTTCGGTCCTTCTTCTCTTCTTCTGGTCTTTTCTTGTCTGAGGAGGCAATGTTCGGGGTTGCCCCTAAATACTAGATTTAGGGGCGTTACAGGTAGGTAAAGGTCTTGACCAATGGGGCCCTACTTTAGGGTGGGTACACCCCCTATTATTCTACCCTTCAGTGGGAGTGGGGCATATTACTCTCTCTGGTTGGTTGGATCTCCCGATCTGCAAGATGGCGAGGACTAAGAGTTGTGCTTCACCTCGCTTTCCCCACCAAAGTGGTGGGGTTGGCAAAGGTGGGCACACCTCCCTTCCTCACTTGATTTTACTGCTGATTCTTCCACCCAAAGTAGAGGTTAGAACCAGTGGGGGCCAGTCGCTGGAAGCAGCAAAGGCCTGGGGTTGCTCACAAAGCCACCAAGCCTTTTAAGCTTCCCCTTCGTGGACCCTGCCCATCCTGGGGGAGGAGGCTTGGCACCTTGTCCCAGGATGTGCATTGTTTCAGACCCCCGAGAGCAGCAGGCTCTCAACGGGGTCCAGAAACATGTCTGGTGGTGGCAGCTGGCGAGCAGCCACTCAGCCAAGACATTAGTTAGGTCATTTTTCAGGGGGCAATTCTAAGATGCCTTCTGAGTGCATTTTCCATTAAATCCCACACTGGCATCAGTGTGGGTTTAGTGTGTTGAGAAGTTTGATACTAAACTTCCCAGTTTTCAGTAATGCCATCATGGTGCTGTGGAGTTCGTAATGACAAATTCCCAGCACCATATACTCTTAATGGCAGTACTGCGCTTACAATGCCTAAGAATTGGCTTAGACACTGTAGGGGTACAGGGCTCATGCACCTGTACCCTCACCACTGGTATAGTGAACCCATCTAGAGGGGTGGCTTACCTATGACAGGACAGTGGTTTGTAGGCATGTCACACAGGGATGTGTGCCATGTCGACTCTTTACTTTGTTCTGCACCAAAACACGCAGCCTGCAAGGGCAGTGTGTGTGTGTGTAAAGGTACAGGGCCTCTAAGGATGGCACAATAAGTGCTGCAGCCCTTAGAGGCCTTCCCTGGTCAATGTGCCTTTGGTACCTGTGGTACTAGTTACAAGGGACTTACATGTGGCCAAAGAGTTTCAATTAGGTTTTGTATTAATGCGGTTTAGGGAAAGAACATAGGCCCTTGGTACCTGGTTGGCAGGAACCCAGGGCACACTCAGTCAGAGTACGTTAAGAGTTTGACAAAAAGTGGGGGCAACCATGCAAAAAGAGAGCACTTTCTTACAGGTATGACGCGAGCCACTTGAGGGTTGCTCCTTGAATTCCGTTCTGGTGGAGTCTCTTGATCAGTTTGTGGTGGTATACAGGTTTGAAAGCTACAGAGAGGTCGAGGAGGATAAGGGCCACTGTTTCTCTCTGTGGCTGCAACTAGAGCTGTCTCGGTGGTGTGGTTTGTTCTGACGCCGGATTGGGAGCAGTCCAGGAGGTTGTGGTTTTGGTCTGGTGAGCTGGATGTTGATTGCCTTCTCATTGACCTTTGCAGGTAAGGGGAGCAACAAAATGGGACAGTAGTTCTTCAGTTCTCCTTGGTCCGCAGATGGTTTCTTCAGCAAAGGCGTCACATTGGCGTGTTTCCAATACTGGGAGAAGTGCGATGTGGTGAGTGAGGAGTTGAGGACCTTAGTGTGTTCTTTGCTGATGAGTTGATTGCTGAGGTTGAAAGCATCGTGGGGGCAGGGCTCTGATGGGGCTCCATAGTGGAGAGATCTCATGATTGTTGCCATTCACGTCTCGGTGGGGGGGTCCCATGAAGTGAGCTGATGCAGGTGGGCGTCCATCTGTGTTAGGAAGTTGATGCTGTCTGCAGCTGGGGTTGAGGTGTGAAGCCTTCATAGATGGTGATGATTTTGTTGTGGAAAAAGTATGCAAGTGTGTAGCAGGGATCTTATGAGGGTGTGCTGTTGCTTTCTGTTGCTGAATGTGCGGTGAATCATTGACTATGTTGAAAAGTTCCTTACAGTTGTTGGAGCTGTCATTGGTACAGGTGGCTAGGTGTTTTTCAGGAGGTGGTGATAGCGGTTGAGGGCAGTTTGAAGTGTGTCCGATCCTCGAGGGTTTTACTTGCGGGCCATCTTCTTTCCGTCCATCTGCAGTTGCATTTCTGGGTTTTAAGTTCTTCCATCAACCAGTTGGGGTGTCGTGTTCGTTTCTTGGGGTTGTACGGTTTTCCTCAGGGCGTCTTCATCAGCGCTTGCTATGATCCAGCTTGTGAAGTTGTCCACTGCTTGTTCTGTGTCCTCAGTGGTGGTGGGTAGACGGGAGTAGAGGGCGTTGGTCGAACGTTACTCTGTTACCTTGGGCCAGCTGCATCTTGTTTTGCTGGCGGTGGGGGTGTTGAGGGGCTCCGAGGTGGATGCAGTGATGGTCTGTCCAGGTGAACTCTTCCGTGTGGGTGTAATTTATTCTGTTGCTGGCGGAGAAGATAGGGTTGAGTGTGTGTCCTGCAATGTATGTGGGGTCAGTGACCAGTTGCTTGAGTTCGAGGTTGGCCATACTTTCAATGAGGTCAGCCGTGTTGGTGTCATCTGTGAAAGTTGAGGTCTCCTAGGAAGATGTACAGATGAGAGTTGATGGCGATAGGAATGATGAAGTTGTGTATGGCATTGCAGAAGGGTGGATGGGGTCGCGGAGGTCTGTGGGCAAGGGTGCCTTAGATTGTGATTTTGTTGTTCGCTTGGAGTTGGAAGTTGAGGTGCTCATGAAGGAGGTGGTATCGCCTGTGGTGGTAGTGCATTTGAGTGTCTCTTTGTAGATTATGGCAACGCCGCCGCCGTTTCCCTTGGTGCGATCTCTATGCACAATCTTGAATCCGGGCGGGGTAGCTGTGGCAAAGACGGGTGCTGATGCATGGTTCAACCAGGTCTCTGTGATGAAGATAGCGTCTGGATGGGTGTTGATGGTGTCTCAGATTTCTGTGGCGTGTTTTCCAAGTGAGCGTGTGTTGATCAGCAGGCAGTTGATCTCTCTGGATGCTTTTGCTCCAGCCTTGCTGGTGGGTGTGAGTGATGTGGTGTGGCTGATGGACGTGGTATCAGTTGTTTCCCTTGTGCTCCTGGTGAAGCAGCAGTTCTGGCAGGAGAAAAGGCCTTCAATGGCCTTGGGGGCGGCCTGGGCTCAGCTGTTGTTCTGGCATCAGCGGTCTAGGGCTCGAAGTTCGTCCAAAGTGAAGCGAAGGCGGTGTTGGGGTTGGAGTCCTTGCACAGTGCGAGGTCCATGCGTGCACACGGCATGCCTTCAGTGCGCGTCCGCTGCATGTGTGCGCTGTGGTCTTTATGCCAGAGGGTGGGAGGGGGTGCTAGGAGGGGAGGTGGCGGTGTCTCCACAGGGAAGACAGCCGGCGCGGCGGGGTGTGAAGCAGGAGGCGACGCACAGGAGCAGCTGTCCTGCAGATACAGAATAGGGGAGCTCCAAGCAGTGAAATGGGCCAGGAGACACGTCGGGGGGGGGGGGGGGGGCAGCAGGCACGAAGAGGGCAGGTGTAGCTAGGCAGTCAAATACTCTTATCATTCTTGTTGGATCTAACTCAAATTCCCCTGTGACTGTATAACATTACTGTTTCAAATATGTGTCAGTCATGTATAAGCTGGACAACTTGAAAAATACTCAATAAGCAGATAAAAAAAAGAAAAAAAAGAGTATGAGGCATAATATTAAACAGTTTGCGCATGTAATACATACACTCATTGAGAAAGCCTTTGCAATAGCAGCATTGAATATGGAATTCTCATTCGGCACAGTGTGCTGCAATTATCTATGGTCCGTAATGGAAAGGATGGGTTTTGGGCCATATTTTCTAGGCTGAGTTCTGTTGTCATACACAGAAGTCACAGCAAGGGTTAGAAAGGATGTATTGATTTTGGGAAGCTGAAATCTTGATAGGGGCTCCTTACAAAGCTTCCCATTGTCGTCCTTGTTGTTTACACTGGCATATGTGTATTTTAGAGACCTCTAAACATCAGGCCCAGTTCTTTTTGTGGTAAATCTAAGCGGTTCTTGTTTAGTAAAATTCAGAGAACAGAGGAACTCGACTTACCGACTCTGGGTATAAAATGCTAAACAAAGTTTTCAGTATCTGGGCGTACAGGTCACAAATGATAGACCGACACAGTAAAGACTCATTAGGGGGAACATTTTGATGGACTCGGGCATTCTGTCAAGTTTTGGAAAACACTGACTCTATCAATCATAAGGTAGTCTTAGTGGCCAAAACTTGGCCTTTGCATGTTGCACAACTCCAAGTGCCCTGTACCGTTTACACTTTTGAAAGACTTGGATGCTCTTTTGAGTTACCTGGTTTGGGTTGGAAAACATAGCCAGGTTAGACTAAATCCGCTGAAATTCTGGTAGATGGCAGGTGGGTTTGGACTCCCAGATCGGTTTCTACACTGCGCAGCAACGTAGCTATAACATGCAGTGAATTTGTTTGTCGAGAGCTCTAACTGCGAGGAAAATCTTTTAAAGGGGACCTGCCCTCTAGGAACATTATTGAAGTATTTATGATGGGAGGCAATATGCTGAAAAATTACCCACACGTAGTTTGACAAGTGGGATTTGTGCAGAAAAAATATGTAAAGATGACCACTAATTGCCCTTGGTATGTCATTATGTTATGTAAGACCTTTGATGTATATAATGAAAGTTTTTGATAATTAATTGGTAAGAGGGAGAATGTGAGACAGTAGGAGATTTATCTAAATAACAGATTCCTCACTTTCACAATGGCATAGATTGTTTTGGATGCACCCAGGCCATTTTCTTCAGTGTAACAAACTGGCAAACATGACGAGGGATCTGAACAACATTCCCCGGTATGCCCACTGCAACCAACATGATATCAGTGATATTAAGTCTACAGAAACAGGGTGATGGATGGAATGCTAGACTTAATCTCAGCCACTGGCAAGTGCTCAGGCCGCATGCCAATCCATTATTTTTCGCCCACCACATGTAGGAAAGTGCCTCTTTTTGACATGGTCACCCCCACCTTTTCCCTGGTACCTGATGCAAGTTTGAGAGAAGTGCACAGTGCCAGATCTTTCTCTAAAAACTGTACAATTGTTCCCCCAAATGGCCATACCTTTAGCACCTCTGTGAGTCCCTAGTAGAGAAAATCTTTATTGTTGATTAATAAAAATCATTACAAACAAGAAAAACAATAATACATTGTACATATAATTATATAAATTTAGTCAAACCATTGCGTTTTCTTCCAACGGTAAAAGCACAACAATACATTGAAATGTTAAAGTGATTTTGGGGAAGCATTATATTCCAATTCATTTATCACTCCTTAATATTATTATTATATCGGCCTTTTTTGTGCGTTAATGGGATCTTCCAATAAACTATCCATACTAAATTACCCTTTTTTTAAAAAATCCTAAATTAAAATACCATAGGTAAAGTACCACTGTACATTATAATTGCAAAATGCTAACCTTACTACAACTTACTTATATGAAAATCAAATGTTTCACACAAATCAACAGAAGACAACGCTATTTTATAATAATAAACCAATCTTCTTAAAACTGCCAACACTACACTATCTCTTTTTTTTTCAATTCATAGATTAAAATGCCATGATTCAAGTGCCATACTTAAAATGACATTATACAGTACGTTCAGAAAATGCCTTTCTTGCATCAAACAACATTCTATATTATTATGTTTAAGAGTATAAAATGTTTCTCACAAATCAACCTACACCGGACAAACAAATAGTTAATAATAATAATACTTTATTCGAGTTCAAGATTCATGAAATCATAAAAGTAACATGTTCATACATAGACAAAAGTAAACCACAATAAAAAATATTATTAAGCAGTACCTGGATAAATTACCTAAAAATTGATAAAACTTTTCCTTTTCCTTAAAATACTTTTTAAAAAGCCCAGCATTATTGACACACAGTATTCATCCTGTAAGGATGCTAAAAACAATAAAGCGGGCCGGCAGTGTCTCCATGAACCATGTTTTTTTTAAAATGGCTTAATCCATCTAGATCTTTCCATCGAATAAAATTTACAGAAGCAGATTACATGCAAAGTTGATTGGGTAGACAGATTGTCACACGGGCAATTACATAGTTTTCTTGCCCAATCATTAACTGCGGGGAAGGATACTAAACGAAAGAAGACGTCGAACCTTAGCCTGGTTAGCAAAAAACGGTCAAAGCCCACCTGACACCATGTTAAATAGGGCTGAATATTATAAGAAACCAGTATACGTTGATGTTGCAATACGTGGTTCTTATTAAATTCAACACCTAGTCTGAGTGATTCAACATGTGACCAACATAGCTCCTTCAAATCCTTTCTTGTTAAGCCGCACATGGACTCTGGTTGAAAGTAAAACTCGGGTCTACCGAGATTCCTTGTGAATTGACAAATATACTTCAACCAGGGTATCCTAAGTGCCCTATCCAATCCCATGCAATCCTTGAGGATATCTCTATTTAACGTTAGGACTGGAGACGTCCATACCCTATACCAAAGCAGGACTGGTTGTATGCTAATCAGATCGCTCACATAACGCATACCTAACTCTGCATGGCAGTTAAAAACAGGGGAACTAGCAGGGGTTGCCAGGATAAATCTTAGGAACGCATTCTCTACCCTTTGTATTGAGGAAAAATTGTTATTGATCCCCCAAATACCTGCCCCATATATGGCAACACTGATGCACTTGGCTTGATAGATTTTTAACAGTATTGCAGGCGGTCTCTTCCCCAACTTTTTCGAGAAAGCCATGAGTACAGCGGTGGCTTTCTTGAAAGACAATGTTCTATTTCTGATGGCTGGCCCCCAGGACCCCTTTTCCTCGAGGACTATGTCCAGGTACGAAAATATTTTAGATGGGGCAAGTTCCTCCTTCCCCGCAAACAAGCGGCACACACTTTTCTTACTACTACCACAGGACATTACAAATGATTTGGAAACATTGAGTTTTAACCCCCTGTTATCCATAAAATTTATGTAAGTGTCCAGGGCAGTTTGGAGACCTCTTTGCGTCCGGGACATAATCACTGCATCATCAGCGTATAGGAGGGACGCGATTTGGTGCTGGTTGGCCTGAGAGGAATCGCGTACTGCAGCAACTAAAGCATTTTCTAGGTCATTAGTATACAGGTTAAACAGCAATGGAGCGAGTACGCACCCTTGTCTCACGCCCCTTTTTACATAAAAAGGCTTAGTGCATTCACCATTTAGACCATATCTGACCTTCGCCCTAGCACCGGCATACAACTGTCTTAGAAAGGAAATAATTACTTCGTCGACCTTCATGTCGCTCAAGATCTGCCACAATCGGTTATGAATGACACAATCGAAGGCCGCACTTAGGTCAACGAACACGACAAAGAGTTTACCCTCTTTGGCTTGGGTATATTTGCCAACTAGTGACGTAAAATTAAGAACCTGTTCAACCGTACCGCAGCCCTTGCGGAAGCCGTATTGAACCGGCGATAAGATGTTGGACTCAGCGGCCCATAGTTGTAAACGATTCAAGATAAGTCGCCCGGTGACTTTCAAAAAAGAATCCAGAAGGGATATGGGACGATAACAAGAGGGTTTATCCCGGTCCCCTTTTTAGGTCGAGGACTACCGGTCTGCCGAAGGCAGAACCGGAAGTCGAGATTTAATGTTTTCTAGAGTGGCTATTTAGCCCGCCTCTCTTTTTGCTTCTCCTCCATTGGCTGGCTTCCTAAACGGAGGCCAGCCATTGGAGGAGAGAGCCGTCCCTCCAAATAGGCTCCGTCTTTTTCAGATTCGGGGGCGTGTTTCTTGCTGTTCTTTCCACTTTTTAGCCACGCCCTTTTAGAACAGCAGGAACACGCCCCCGAATCCGAAAAAGTTTCGGAGCTTCCATCCGCCATTTTTTCTCTATCGTCTGGCCGTGAGGATCCATCCGTCCGGCGCCGTACACAATGTTAATATCAGAAGAATGCTAGAATAAATCAACACAAACGATCTCCTATCTGATGCAAGCTGATCTGCTGTATAGTGGTCATTGACTTGCCTTTCGAAGGACGAAAGTTTAACTATTACCCTAAATTCAAAAAGAGACATCTTTACTTGTATTAATAACCCTACCAGAGATGTTTATATCACTCTAAGAGTTGCCCCCCGCGTCTCCCACTTAGAAAACAGAGCAGGTGAACAATTGTGCTCTAAAATAAGCAGCCAGCCACAGTGATATACATGTTTAGAAGGAGAACCGAGGGTCGCTCTCTGAAGTTTCCGCCAATCGGAGCTCGGCAGTCAACTATGCTCGTGCCCTGTAGATGGAAGAGCCCAATCAGACTTCCTCAGCGTGTTAAATTGTCAAGTATAGCCATCCAATGTTTCGAGACGCTGCTTCTACACTAGGGCGTCCTGTGCACTGATTGGGTAATAGTCACCGCAGCTCGTCCAATCGGAGGCTCTCAATTATGAATATTGAATTTCAGTGGGAGGCGTGCTTTACTGGATCCGCTCACGTACTTCAGCTGTACGGTCACTCTTTTCCCGACCAACAGGAATACTCCGGTGTGTTACCAACAGGCGAAGCGGGATTGATGCAGCACACTTAAACATCCGAGGCTAGATCTGAGAGGGGGACAGCAGCTGGCGGTTCTCGGTGGGATTTAAGATGCCGCAGCCCAAGTCTCGAAAGGTCGCCATTCTGGGATACCGCTCTGTAGGTGAGTACAGCGCGCGCGTGGCCACAACACGGGAGGACGGGTTGGTTGGAGTCGGCTTATGACGCAAGACGTGGCTGCGAGGCTGATTGTGACGCAAGTAGATGGCCGTGAGGTGGATTGCGACATTAAGGAGGCCACGGGGCCGATTGTAGTGCAGTTTGATGGGCGCGAGATGTGTCCTGGCACACAGTGAAGTAGCTCCAAATTCGATTGACAGTTCACGCCCGGTTGAGGTGTCACCGGCGTTTGAGGTGCCGAAGTGGTTCCAGCTGTCAGCGGTGTCTCTTCCTTCATGCTGCCTCGATTTGCCTTTTCTATACGTGTTATTTTGCGAGCGGCATCAGCATGTTTAGTCGCCCACGAGTTTTCATCGACACGCGCTGCCATAGCGTCTGTTGTATAAAACGACACGTAAATGCCCCTTCGCTTAGAGATGGCCCTCAGTGAGGGGAGTTGGGTGCGGGGTGAATGTCTCACTACTCTGGTACATTTGTAAACGCCAGGCCTTTTGGAGCTACAACACTGTAGTGTGCAGCTTCTCACTGACTTCGTGTACCGGCCATCGCTCCTCACTTGCAGCCACCATTTTGCTTATTTCTTCGAAAGAAGCAGTGCCTAGAGCATATAGGCAAAATGTGAATGACACTAAATATGGGTATTTTTCGCATCCGGATTACTTGTTTACACCCAAAGTTGGCGTTTGTCCAGTTATGAAGCGCATTTGTCCTTTATAGGTTTGTACTTACAGTTATATCATTCAAAACAGCGTTATTCCTTTTCCCTTTATATCTTTTCACTCAGGTAACGTTAATTGTATGGTGTCCCTATGCACCACGCCTATGTGATATGTCCGTGTTTAATGTGCATTGACAATGTACTGGTAGAAACAAGTATATTCAATGCACACAGCTATTACGTTTTTAGGTCGAGGACTACCGGTCTGCCGAAGGCAGAACCGGAAGTCGAGATTTAATGTTTTCTAGAGTGGCTATTTAGCCCGCCTCTCTTTTTGCTTCTCCTCCATCGGCCTAGTGCTAGTGCTTCCCATCCCTATCTCACTCTCTATCTCACTACCTCACTCTCTATCTACCTCACTCTCTCTCACTACCTCACTCTCTATTTCAATACCTCACTCTCTCTCTCTATCTCACTAACTCACTCTCTCTCTGCTAATGCAATAGGTATCATATATGCAAAAAAAAGCTACTGCCAATAGAAATGACAATGCCATTTATTTAGGGATACAAAAATAATAAAAAAATAATGAGCAATACCAATAGCTCTACCTATAATATTGCCGAGACCATTGCATTGTAAATGCTTGTTTAAATATTGGTATAATTATAGAGTCTGCCCAGGTATCAATAAAGCCCCGCGCACAGCTAGCCTCTAGAACACGCATAAGTAGAGGCGACCAGAGCCCCGGCTGAATTTTAAATAGATCAATTGGGACGCCATCTGCGCCTGGCGCTTTATTGCCTTTGCTCTGAGTGATTGCGGCAAAGATTTCATCAACGGTAGCGTCTAAGTTAATCGGAACGAAATCGTCCGCCATTTGACCCTGGGTAATAAGCTTCTTCACTACCAATTTGTCTTTCCCTCCCGGATTATAAACCTCAGCGAAAAAGTCAACCCACGAATCTTCAGTGATGGCCACATCCATTCTATCGGTTTCCCCTGTAGTAAGGAAAGGAGCCCTGACCGCCAGCCAGAAGGCAGAGCAATCCTTTTCCAAGGACGCGTTATATAAACATTCCCACGCATCGTTCTTAATCGCGCATTTCCGAGCCTTCCGGGCCTGGTTGTACACACGTCTAAGGTGAATAATTTCAGTTTGATTCCTCGGAGTTTTCCCTAGGGCTATCTTTAAAGCAGTATGGGCCTTAGTGCACGCTGAATCGAACCACCCTTTTCTAGCTACTTTTCCCTCTTTAAGGGGACGATGTAGGTCATCTCTAATAATCTTTGTAATTGTAGCGAAGGATTCCAGAATATCTGAATGAGATACTTCGTCCTGAAGGCACACATTAATGGAAGTTAATGCCTGTTTAATAATGTTCCTATTCATCACCTCTTGATTACACTTTGACCATCTAAGGGCGAACCCATTCGTTCTGTTTAGAGTGCAGTCAGTAGTCCAGGCCAGTTTCTCCACCGGAGAACGGACTGATTTACAGGGGAGCTGTATGCTAAAACTTAGTGGGAGATGGTCGCTCACCCCGAGAGTATGTGTGGCAAAATCGGTTAACCAGCTGGAGTGGGAGTTGGTAACGGTAACGAAGTCAATCAACGTACTGAACCATCTCCCCACATACGTCGAGCTAAACTCCACCGGAGGTCTACAGAGCAAGTTAACAAAACCAAGATCAAATGATGCCATCATTTCATTAAAAGAATCACCCCCGCTATTATGATCGAAATGAGGTTGATATTCTGATTTATATTTTTCCTGATCACCGCAGCCACTCAAAAAGTGTTTACAGAGGTGGTGGTTAAAATCACCACCCCAAATAATAATGGAATCCCGTGGGGATGAAACTAACAAAGCTCCTAAGTCCTTAATAAGAGTATTTATCATACCATTAACTAGACCTTTCTCAATACTATTATACAAGTTAACGATGAGCATCTCCACCTTGGGAGTCACCCGGATTAAAATAATCTGATAGTGATTGCATTGGCCCACCATTTTTACTGACAAGGTCTCCAGCAGGTTAGATAAGTAGATAATCAGGCCCCCTTTATTTCTCCCTGAAATAGAGGGACTAGCAGGTTGATGAAATGTTCTGTAGCCGGTGATATGGATGGCTTCCAGGGACCAGGTCTCTTGCAGACATAAAATGTCTATGTCCTTAATATAATCAATCCATATAGGATTATCGATCTTGGAACGGAGACCGGCTACATTCCAGAAGGCAATCCTGGTTCCTATATTTTTAACTGCCCCTAGTTGGTCCGATGGTGGGGTTACCTTCTGCACGTCGCTTGCACAGGGTATCGCAGTTGGAACACACAAATCCGTCGTGGCAGAAGTAACAGCAACCTCCGCAGTTGGGCGTCAGTCCACTCCTTCAAGTCCGCTCAAAACTGAGAAGCGATTGACCCCTACAAAACTGCGGTGGTGACTGTCGTTCCCACTCCACAACTGATTAGGAAACGTTTTCCTGGGGTATTCCCAACCTAAATTAAGTGGGGTACGGTAGCTCTTCCTACCCCCAAGCTCAGAGGTCATACTGGTGTTTGGTCTATTCAGCTCCCTGTAAAAGTAATCAAGTGAGAGGATCTGGATACCCTTCGATTGTGGCTTTGCATTAAATAACGATTCATCAATAATTCGTCTAACCAAAAAAGAATTATTAAAGTTGAGTATAATGCAGTCTCCGGCTTTGGTCTTCTTGGATCTACCAATCCAAGCCACTCTACGTACCATTATTAAATCATTCCAAATGTTGTTACCCGCCATAGTGTTCTTTGTAAACCAGTGAAGCACCTTATTTTTTAATTGACCAAAGTCCTCACTAACGCCCTTATTCAATGCAGGGACATTTGCGAGCACTACTACTAAAGGTGAGCACACTGGTGGAAGGTTAATAACTGGTAAAGAAACCCGTTCAGCCTGAACAACCCGCTCTTTCTCCCTCAAACATTTATCACTAATTTGTAGGGCTGTAGTAGTAAGTGAGGTGGATTCGGCAGTATTAACACTTTTAGTTATAGGGGGCAACAGAGGTAAAGTGGTGATACAATTATCGCCAGAAAGGGTTGTAGCTACCTGGGTATTTAGACCTTGAGGGGCTGAATTATTGCTAGATGTTATTTCAGTACAAGTGGTCGACTTGGGCGGTGTTATGTTTTCGAGCCTACGCATATTGATATTGACAAGCTCACCCAAGGCATCTAACTTACCATTAATGTTTTTCAGTCTCTCAATTATTGGGAGGGTAAAGGAACGCAAAAGATGGGTTATGTTTGAAAGTGATACTACTGTGTCCTCGACCCTACCGCTAAATATAGCTCTATTAATTGGAGCAGGAGACAACAGAACCGGATCTATCGGTACTTGAGAGTTCTTCTTGGGTTTTTTAATAGCATTCTTAGGGCAAGTTACACTATGTATACCAGACAGCTTTATAACTTTAGATTTCCTGCCTGTTTGACTGCTCCCGCCCCTCTTCCTTTTCCCTTTCCCTTTCCTATCCAAACTAGGAGGAGCCACTACTAATTTGGCTTCAGGGGCTACATGATCTTCTGGCTGTAAGCTTTTCCTAGGCTCAATCGGATAGAAACCCTCGGATGAATCAAGACTGCTAAAGGAGTTATTACACTTAGACACAGAATCCTCAACATGAGGGTAGTCAGAGTACATTGAAGTGCGTGGGCATAAGGAAGTCAAATCTGCCCTTGCTGGTGACACCACATTACTTAAATCTCCTAAAGAGGAGCGTCTGGCGCTCAAAAGTTCCATAGACAAACGCTTTTCAGTCCGGGCAATCTCCCTACCCACAACATCGGCTGCCCTCAGGAAGAAGTCATCAAGAGTGCCGGTGGGTCTTCCACCTGCTGCGGCCGATGTAAGGCAGCGTTTCCCCTCGTTGTCCGTAGCAAGTGACATGATTACGTACAAAAGCAGAAAAGTCAAGGAGTTCTTACCAAGGGGATGTAGGCCTCAGGGACGTGGCCCAGCCCAGCCTCTATCGGCCGTAGACGGCCCGCCCTTGTCCCGGGCTTCGCCCGGGCGCTGCCCGCGCGCGTCCCGCGCTGCGGGAGGCGCTACGATCTTTTAAGGGCCTCCTCCCCTCAGCTGTAACAAGTGAGCTGACTGCGCACTGCCCTCTGGGTATCGTAGTCCTGGATGACCTGGAGCCGTTCCCCTCACGGCTTGGGAAGTGCTAAAACGGCGTGGCAGAAAGAGCAGAAACACACTCCATAGGCAACCGTTCCCCTCACGGTATGCAGGCTCGATGTCAGTACACACCAGCTCGCTTCAGCGCGCGTCCCGCGCTGCGGGAGGCGCTACGATCTTTTAAGGGCCTCCTCCCCTCAGCTGTAACAGGTGAGCTGACTGCGCACTGCCCTCTGGGTATCGTAGTCCTGGATGACCTGGAGCCGTTCCCCTCACGGCTTGGGAAGTGCTAAAACGGCGTGGCAGAAAGAGCAGAAACACACTCCATAGGCAACCATTCCCCTCACGGTATGCAGGCTCGATGTCAGTACACACCAGCTCGCTTCGTTCAGAAAATGCCTTTCTTGCATCAAACAACATTCTATATTATTATGTTTAAGAGTATAAAATGTTTCTCACAAATCAACCTACACCGGACAAACAAATAGTTGATAATTAGGATTATTAAAAAAAACAGTCAAATGGAACCATATAAAATTTCAGTTTCTGAGCCGAACGTGCAACTTCAGGATCAACTTATGAAGTCACAATTGGCAATTGACAATCAGCATGTTTAGGTTTGACATTATCGTTAAAATGACAAAAACTGATTATTAGTTGTCACAAAGTGCCCCTGATATCAGATGAAATGCTCAGAGATTATCTTTTTTTCCACAATGAGAATAAACTTTACAAACTGTGTGGTCAAACAAGCAGATTTTCTAGAGAGACCGGTTATAATTGCTTGGCGACATGTTCTCACCCCATTTTCTCGAAGGATGGATTTTAATAGAGCTTTCCTCTCTTGTAGCAATCGTGAACAAATGGTTACAATATGCAATAATCTTTCATTATAAAAAAACGCATAATCTACTGCGGTGTGTGGGCCAGTTTTGTATCCATGAATGAATTCTATATTTTGTGGGCTATCTCCCAGATCGTAACAACAGGAATTTATCTCTTATAAACGGTTTTAAATAGGAAATAAGATAAGGTTGTGGCTCCAGTTTGATAAATGAGTTAATAACTGACCAAGCATGGCTTTTTATTTTGTTGCAAACTCCTCCTTATCCAATAGGGTCGATAGGAATTTAGCTGATTGGTTTAATGTCTGTCTAAACACAGCTTTGTTTCTAGCTACATCTTCAAAGGGCTGAGACTTAAAATTATTTAGGCTCTCCGTATAATAAGATCTCCAACCGCTTGCGAACTCGTGCCTTGTTATTTCCTGCCAGCAATGGTTCGCAAGTGTGCCTATGTCGGAGTAAAAGAAAGAGTATAGAGATTTATAAAAATGCAGATTGTCTAATTAAAGTTTGTCTTTTCAAGCCAAATTCCAGTTTAACATTGGCGTGCCCGATATTCTTTGGGACCCTAAAAACCAATTTACCTTGAAATATAACTGACCCATAAGCCAGGGAAGGAATCAACTTTGATTTCATTACCTAGAGGCTCATGGTATGGACATACCAACGTGTCTCTCAACTTTCTAAAAGCAAAAGACAATGCAGTAGCTTTCGCTTTTAATTTGAGAAAATGCTGTTTAATAGACAATCT
Organism: Triturus cristatus; assembly: GCF_964204655.1. Taxonomy (NCBI): domain Eukaryota; kingdom Metazoa; phylum Chordata; class Amphibia; order Caudata; family Salamandridae; genus Triturus; species Triturus cristatus. The sequence continues at coordinate 375,881,157 of NC_140594.1, read as the reverse complement.
CTCATCAAATGTAATACGAAAATACTTATAAAATTTTACAGTTTCAATCTTTAACCCATTATTATTCCATACTCTCATATCTGGTTTATTCTAACCCATCGTCATTATTTTTTTTTTTTTTGTTCATCAATAAACTATTGGCTTGAATATATTTGTTAAATTATTCTAGAAGTCTTCTTAGACCTATAGGTGTGACTTAACAGAATAGTGTCATCTGCATACTGTAAGTATTTTATGTTTTGTCCGGCTAGGTTAGGCGAATGAGCATTAACGTTTTTGAAATATAATGGTAAATCGGCCATAAAAAGATTAAATAGACATGGGTTTAAGATGCAACCTTCTTTAAGACCACTATGTGTTTCAAGCCGGCGAGTTGTACATCTACCATCACCCACTTTAACCTGGACCCACGTATTAGAATATAACAATATAGTCATGTCCAAATACAGTTGGTTTGGAATGCCCCATGATGATAACTTTGCCCAAAGTAAATTACGGGGGACAGAATCAAAAGCGGCCTTAAGATCTACAAAGCAAATATATAACTTTTGCCTTTTGTACTTTGCTCTTTCAGCCAATAAAGTAAATGAAGGCAAGTTCGTAATCGTTGACTTGCCCCTACGAAAGCCAGTTTGGAAAATTGGTATAATTTCGTCTTTCTCAGCCCATTCTTCCAATTCTTTAAGTAGATTTTTGCCTCCACATCTGTTAAGGCAATCAGCCTGTAGTTAGCTAGATTATCTAATGGGCCACTTTTATAAATTGACTGGATTATACTTCCCTGCCATGATTCAGGAACCGTTTTTGATTTTGCAACATCATTGAACAGAGGCGTCAGGATTTCTGACCAAAGATCTATCTTTGCCTTGAAGACTGAGGTTGGAATCCCGTTGGGACCTGGTGCTCCATTTGATCTAATCCTGCTTATGGCCATTTTAACTTGATCTTTTTTCCATGTCTCCAATACTAGAAGTTTGGCTTCATTATGATGATCTTTTCAATTTTTCCCGCTATTTCTGTTGCTCAGCGGGCTTAACATAAGGTGATCAAGGTTATTGTTTAAAGCTTTAACTGAAGAGGTCCCATATACGATGTGAATGAAGGATGCCCAGCGTGAATTATGGATGTTAGCCATCATCTCTTGATGCAGATAAAAGTGAAAACACGACAAGGCACACACTGTGCCATGCTTGCAGACACTACAATAAGTATAGGTATGTCCACCACCACAGCAGGCCTTACAGCCCCGAGGCAGGGTGCACTATATTGCATGTGTGGGCATATCTGAATGAGCAAATATGCTCCGGTAATGTATAAGTCAACTCTTAGACATCATAAGTGAACAGGGAAACCATCTTAAATACATGTTTTAGATACTAGTATAAATGAGTTCTCCAGCTACATGATGACTTCACTGAAATCTAAGGTGTTTGGTGCCCCCTGAAAACCTACCAGCTACTAGTATGCTGGCTGACTGGTGTCGACCAGCCTGCCACCACAGACAAGATTCTGACCTCCGCCTGCAGGTGAGGGCCTATGCTGTCTGAGAGCAGAAACAATGCCTGCTCTGGCCGCAGGTGTTGTCACCTCCTCCAAGCAGGGTGGCTAAGTAATTTGCATTTCAAGGCAGGAGGCTTCAAAGGCCCCTGCCACCTTTGATATGTGAATCACAAACAAGAGGGGGGGATCTGGGAGCTAAAAAAAGGTCCAGTGTCCATGCTCCCTAGACTAAGTATATATCACCAGGAGGACAAAGTTCCTACGGGCGGGTGCAAAAAGTCACCTAAGCCCTAAAAGAGGCAAAAAGAGAGTGAAAGAGTTCCTAGTTTAAAAACCACTCAGGTCAGTGGAAGACCACTCTATGTCCTCTGTTGCCCTCACACACCCCGAAAGGTGTCATGCTTCATCATCGGGCGGTTGCTCCTCGTGGGACCGGCGCTGCAATTCCCCACGGGCCCCCGAAGGGTCACTTTGACGGAGATCTTTTAAGAACCGCCGGATGGTGCATGTGGGTGTGTGAAAAATTGGGTTCGGTGTAGAGGGTAAAAAGGGGTGCGTGCAAGCTTGTGAAAATATGGAGGGTCATCATGCAGCGAATCATATAGATGTACCCTGAGCAGAAATAAACTGGTAAGAAAAATTGACCCTGAAGGTACATTACGCCCAGGAATCATGGATCAAAGGCCAACATGTTTCGCGCCTCTTGCGCCCAAAGGGTCGGTGGCGCTTCGTCAGGACCATATTCTTTTTAAAAAAAGAGAGGTGCACGTGAAAATTACATAAACAAGTTAAAAATACCCTCAGTATCGGTCTGGGCAATTGCCTGTACACCCTCAGTATGGTAACAGGTCAACGATGAGAATCGCTCCAGATAAATATCTAGGAAAAAAGAAAAGAAAGAAAGAGCAAAGGGATGTGTATCAGTACAACTTAATACAACATAAGTGTGCCACAGTCATGTGCACATCAACCCCAAGCAAAGAAGGGACACAGCGCCTAAATATGTATGAGGGCACCAACAACATATACGGCATCTTACACTGTATCCCACCCAACAATAGTCACTCTATGGCATGTCAAAAACTGTAGACTAAAAACCATATAATGGGCAAGGGTAATGAAATCTCACCTAATACATCACACTCCTAATCCCAATAGGAAAAGCACACCCTTAATAACAAAGGCTGTATAGGTAGCGTAATTAGGTATGCCCGGAGCTAACCTGACTGGAAAAGGATGAATACTCCATCAGCTAGGCAAATAGAATTCCTAGGCAATAGCCTGGGGGGGGCAGAAATGTCCATTCTCGGGCTTCTGTTGCCTGGACTTTGAAATTGTTAGTGTGCTTAAAAAAAATTAATTAGGAACATATCCTTCCAATACAAAGAGGAATAAGAAAGCACCAGACTTACTAGGGTAATTTACTGAATGAAGAATTATATTAGTAAGACTGATTGAAGGAAAATACTTTATTTTTCTTGACCATTTCATCATGCCAGTTTAATTGCTAACATTTGACAGGAAACGTCTATAAAAATCATACAAAGACTATTTATAATATTTCTTAAAAATCCTATTTAACGATAAAGTTGGATTTTAATAACTATTCAGAAGTGCAACTTTTGAAGTTATTTTGTACCTGCCTGAACCTCCAAAAAGTTAATAAGCATTAGGCTGCTGACAGCTGGACTGCCATTGCTTGACCATAGTGACCAATTTCTTAAAAGGATTCTCTTGAGAAGTTACTGAAATGTAATCCTGGCTCCCCTTTAAGGACCCCTGCCCTCCTCAGTTTCTCAAACTGGCAGCTCTCATTGGTAATCCTATTCTCAAAAGTATTTGGAACGCCTCCTTGAGATCTTGAATGTTCCTGTTATATGGAAATAGGCATTCCTACTGCCGCTGTAAAAGAAGCCTAATGCAGACCCTGGGGTGCTGAGCAGCTTGAGGCCCATCTCATTTCTACGTGCACCCGCGAAGATCTTAGGAAAAACTGATTTATATCCATTGTCTTCCTTTGTTGAAGCCACATGGCACTCAATCTGGCTTCTGTGCAGTTTATAGCATGGAGACTACCTGAATGGAAGTGTCTGAGACCGTCTGAGACGTTCTGGAAACGGCGCATCTTCCATGGTGATGATGCTAGACCTGTCATCAGTATTCGACACAGTAGCACACTCTACCTTGTTTAATAGATTAAGCCTTTTTGGCTTTCAGGGAACCGTGCTGTCACGAATGTGATCTTTTTTTGGAAGATTGTTTTCAGTGGAGTTTTCTTCACCCGAATGCATCATCGCCCAAACCTCTGCTCTGTGGGGTGCCACAGGGTTCTGCTCTCAGTCCGCTTCTTTTCAATCTTTACTTGGCCACCCTGATTGAGACCTGGGGAGTGAAGGTTGTTTTGTATGCAGATGACACACAGCTGGTGTTTTCGTTTAGAGAACATACAGAAGCGTCCTTTCTCAATTTCAAAGAGTGTTTAAAAGGCATTGCCAAGTGGATGGACATCAACTTTTTGAAACAGAACGCAGGCAAAACCGAGGTGCTCTTCTTCAATCAGATGGCTCCTCCTCCATCTAGCCTCTGGTGGCCCACCAAACTGAATCCTCCTCTGGTACTGGCCACTTCAGCTAGAAATGTAGGGATCATATTTGACCCCGACCTTTTCTTTGCTACTCAAAGTAGGCATATTTCATTGTCCTACTTCCTGAAGTTAAGATCAATCAGGAAGCTATTGCATCTACTTCCAGAAGAGACCCGATCTACGCTCTGTGACATCGCGTTTGGATTACGCTAACAGCTTAAATTCAGGTCTTCCTGCTTTCTTGACTCATAGACTTCAAATGATATGGAATTTGACAGCCAGGCTGATTTGACAGGTCCCCTTCAGGCATCACATCTCACCTCATTTGAAGCAGTTCAATTGGTTTTCGGCTGCCAGGAGGGTGGAGTTCAAAGCCCTGACATTGGCATTTAGAGCCGTTAGGGGCAGAGGTCCACAATACCGGAGAAATAGGCTTAGTCAGTACAATCAGGAGAGAGCCTTGAGCTAATCATCTACGCCTTTTGCGCTTCCGGAGGTTTGCCAAGGTTTGTTGAGGCGGTAGGTCTTTCTCAGTTCTGATGGCCAGGCTTTGGAAATTCTTGCCTAGCCATCTGCGCATGGCTGGACTGAACACTGTTTCAGGAAAGATTTAAAAACCTGGCTCTTTAATCAAGTGTAGATATGAGTGAGAGGAGGTGTTTTCCCCCCTGCAGTAAGACCAGTGAGGGTGGGCACAGAAACTTCATTAACTTGTAAATGGCCTGCCCTTTCAGAAGTAAGGTGAGACTTGGCAAATGCAAACATTTCTTCCCCCCTACTCAAGCTGATTGGAAACCCAGTGGGAGGAAAGCTAACCCCAGAACCAGTTGAGTGACCACATGGAGGGGGCTACTCATTCCCCTGGACACACCTTTAATTATGCACACAACCTCGCCACAAGCGAGAAATCATTTCCCGATAATGGATTTTAGGATCAGGATGCCCTATGGGATTGCTTTCAGTGAGACAAACTGGAATTGCGAAAAAAGTAGGTAGTGTTGCCCCTGGGACCTTTTACTCCATTGGTTAGAGAGGAGAAAGTTATAACTGCCACCCACTAGCTGGTGCCGACCATAATTGTGGCACCCCAAAGTACCCTCCTTTGAACACTTCCTGGACCTGCGGAAGATCAGAAGAGGACTGAACCTGTGGTATGTGACCTGCTCGCTTATATGCCTTGGACAAAGTGGAAATTCAAGGGTCAGTTGACTGATCTGTTTGTTGTGTGATTTCCGGGACACAAGACGCTGCAAGAGACCTTTTTCCGGAAATGACCAATTGACCAGTACCAACTGGATTTGATCTGAAACTTGCTGGTTGTCTCTCCTTGAGTGAGTCATGGCCCCTAATTGCGGTCTCTGAGGTCCAAGGAGATCCAGTAGAGCTGCTCTAGAAAACCTGAAAAGTTGGCACTTGGAAATGTTTCTGACTTCTAGGACCTCTGGACGGTCCAGCGAGATCTTGCAACAAAGATGTCGATTTTGATGCAGCTTCGTCGCATTCAGATTCAGGCTTACCCCACCAGAGGATTTTGAGCTCAATAAAAAAGATTTGGTCAAAAGGTAAAGTCTTTGACCGGGGTGAACCCCCTTGGCGCTCCACCGAGGTTGGTCTGAAATCTCACAACAGTCCCAGTCTACTGCTTCCACTGACTATGACACTTAGCTTAAAACTTCAAAAGTTCATATCTCCAGTTCCCCATATTGGATTTTTGTCATTTTTGTGCCATTTATGTCATTGGGTTATTTAAAATTGACTCTACTTTTCTAATTGTTTGGTATTTTTATTGTTTGATGTATTGACTTTATTACTGTTTTAGTACTTTATAAATACTTTACACATTAGCATAAGTTAAGCCTGTCTGCTTTGAGCCATAGTTACCAACAGGTTGAGATGGACAACTTCCACCCCAAATAATCACTTTTTTACACTGATACACCTGGTCAAAATAATCTTCTCATTGGCCACACATCTGGAAGTTGCTTGAAACACATGACAAGATATGCTGAGCGGCTTAATGCATATTAATGTATGCTATTTCTACTCCCTTGATAGTGCCAGCGAGAATTCTCTTTACTTGGGAGGACTGCTCTAAATCCCACATGTTCGCTTCGTGGATAGGTTAGATTTGTCTTTTTGTGGGTCGCATTCCAAGATGAGGATGCTCTCCTACAGCTTCTTCTCCCTCCTCTTATTACTCTGATCTCCATGCAAAATTCCCAAAAGTCATGAGGTGTCAGATGATCCAAGTACTTTTCAGACAGCCCAATGTATTTTTGATCTTTAACCTTGTTGCATTTTCCTCTGTTACCCAAAGCTATAGATCTTTCAGTATACATCATCATGACTACATTGACATTGTCCAGGTATTTGAATATAATACACTAGGCACCTGCAAAGTTGTTTGTGTTAATATTTGACTTCTATTTTTTGTTTTATTTTTGACAAAATCTCAGTGCTTAAAATTCGTAAATCTGGGGTAAATCTCAAATAATTTTTTACTTATACATTGACCTTTGTTTTTTTATCCTTTTACCCTTATCCACTATTACTTACCTTTTCCTGTCTTACTTTTTTATTTAATTTAAAGCAGAGTGTCTCTCGTTTCACTTAACTTATTTTTTTTAATTTTAACCATCATTGCTTTACCTTAACCATAATTATTTTTACCATAACTGTTTACCATGCACTTCACCCATCCTCTTACAAAATTACTTACCCCTTGTTAGTTATCTCTGTGAATCCCATTCCATACTGATGTTTATTCCTGTGTGATCATTCATGTTTAATGGCTCCCATGTGATTTTCTTTTCTGTTTTGGTATTTCCACACATGCAGAGAAAAGTGCTTAAGGCATATTAGTAAATAATGATCATAGTGACTCTTGTTACCCTAGTCCTGCAGTGCCCTTGCCAGACCATGCTGCTCTCTAGTCAGTTACATCATTTGTATGGGCATGATTAAAAGGAAATATCTTGATGTGAAGCAGAAATTGAATATCGAGCACAGGTGGTAAATGGTTCAGGGTGAGAGAAGACACCTGAGAGAGACTCTGCGTGCATACTGGGTTACTAGCCTTGCTTTAATCTTTGTGCTAATTACCACCTCAGTCCCTCTGCAGGCAAAGGACTTACCCAGGTAGAGAACAGGAGCTGAAGGGTATGGTTATTAGAGTCTCTTCAATGAGTAACCTGTACATTTCTCTCTAACAATTGCAGGTTCCAGATTCTATCCATCGGACTCTTGGTATACCCACAATTAACACATCATCTTCTAGCAAGTTACCCTTGCAACCCTCCATGGCTGAGGCAAGTAGAGCATCCTTGGTCGGTGAGAGTCCCTCTTTTGAGAAAACATCCAGCCGGACAACTGCTTCCACAGCATCTGTAGGTGAGGCATTAGCCATACCTTTGTACTAAGGGACATTTTCAGGCTCAGTTGCTTCATAGTTGAATCGGTGAAAATAATGGTGATGTGACATAGGAAGGAACTTTTGACTAGGGGTTATTATTGTCAGTGGTAGTATTGACATCTAATTACGGAATTGCAAAAGTGATGGTGTTTGGTAGGTGTGGAACAGGTACTGTAGATGTGTGTTGCTTTAGGTACAAGTGCTGAAACTGTATCAGGAACTTTAAAATACAAAATCAAGAAGACAGATTCTGTAGCTACTGAAGTCTGGGTCTGGTTAATTGAAACTGAACGGGCTAGTCCTTAAGATGTTCAACCTGCCCTTGAACTATGGAAACTGTGGAAGCTGGACCCTTTAATACTGGAACAGCAGAATCCAGGCTATCCGACATTAAACTGGATTGTGGGTCTTCTAAGTATACAAAAGAGGGCACTTGGATAGGATAAGTTAACCTGCAGTTAGTGAATGAGCAGGATCCAGTCCTTAATGTAAATAAACTGTAGAAATGTTCACCCGCAGGAGCTGATCTACGGTTCATCGGTAGGAGCCATTCCCTGGATGTAGAAGCAGAGTGCTGGTTATTATAACTACAGGACTTAGATGTGATGTTTTGAAAGTGCAGGAACTTGGCCAATATTGAATCTGTGGGACCTTAACTCTGAAATATTGAATCTTTGCAAAAGGGGCATTAAATAATAATGTAGCTGGACCATGTTCAGATATTAGGCCCTGGATATAAATAAAATGATGTGCTGGGCTTAGGATAGCAAACCTGTAGGCACAAGCCCTTTTAATATTGAAACTGAAGGGACTGAACCCTGAGATATAGAAACTGCGAGACTGGTGTGACTGCATGGTTAATTAACATGCAAATGCAATAGCATATGCCAGTTGCTGAGGTACTAGACCCGCAAAAGTTGGGCCTTCTATATCAAAAATGTGGGAAGCAAGTCAATGTTGAAGCCGCTGAAGTCAGGACCTTAAATATTGCAACTGCAAGGCAGGGCCTGAAATAATGAAACTGTAGGAGAAGTACCCTTTAATGTATAAACTAGGCCCTAACATATATAAACTGTAGTAACTTTGAGATTTTAGCCCCTTAGCAGCTGAGGCTCTACCTGCCCCATTGGTGATCCATTTTTTAATGCTTGGTGCTCTTTACGCTTAAGCCTTATTAATTTTTTTCCACAAAAGATGTGATAGCAAACCAACTGTTAATGGCTTACTGCCTTTCATATATGCTTTTCATAGTAAACAAACTGCCTTTGTCATAACATGGCGTACCTAACAGGCAAATAGCTTATCACCATAACCAACACAGGCCTACTGTTTTGAGGATAAGCATTTTCAGAAGGCACATATTTATAAAATTAGAACACTTAAAAAATTACAGTTGGCTAACTTAAATACTCTCTCTCCTAAGAAAACCTAACAAGGAATTCGACAGATCAAATATTCTATATGCTCGGTTTAACACAGGGGTTAACCCACACCAAAACCTGTGACTACTTAATCTGTGAGATTCCAAGTAACAAAATACTTATATGTAGACTGTATAATAAAGGGTAATAATCCACCCTTAAATCCAAATTTACTTTATTGATCTGCCACCATAACCAACTCCGTTATTGGGGGGGCGGAGCTTGCCGAGGATCATGGCGGACGCGTGAGCGCGTAGCTCCGGCCATCAACCCTCAAACGATCCTTCAATTTATCCTCCGCAGTACATGGCTCGAGCGTCCCTACGCGGAGATACCCTCCCGCACCAGACTACCTCGCCTGGGAGCTCCGGCGTACTTCTACGGCGCTGTGGGGCGTCGGAACGGAGAGCGGAGCTCGGTCGGGCGGACTGGGCCGTCATCCCCGGCCTCTCTTGGGACCTGCCCCGGTGTGCGTCGCTCGACGTGCGGTCACCAGCGAGGGGGAGGACCCGATCGCCCGGGAGCACCGACTGCTGTGGAGCCGGAGAAGCAAGGGTGCGGACGGCACAGGACGGGACCTAGGAGGCACGAACACCAGTGGAGGGTGGGGGCTGAGAATTGCTGGATCTGCCTCCCCCTGAGTTGCACCTCGGCCTACCGGACAGTGGCCTCTCGGAGCACACGGAGCCCTCGCGCTTCTGGACCTACCGCTGACCCCCCGGCTGCGCTGGTGACTTAGCCCCCCCCCTCCCTGACCCCCTCTGGGAGGAAAACCGGGCTGGCGCTCCCACGCACGCTGCTCCAGCATAGGGAGGAACCAGGCCCCTGCTGCCGCGTGGCGGAGCGGTGCAATGCTGCGGCCAATTGGCGGGCCGGCCCTGGCGTTTCGGCTGCGGCCCTCTAGCGAGCCCTGAGGAGCCCGGCGGGGCGTTGGTGAAGCACGCAGCGCGCTCCAGACGCCTGCCTGACCAGTGAGGAGCGAATTGCGGACTGAGACCGGTTGCCCCCTTCGCGACGCCGGCTCGGAGCCAGACGGCGACGTGTGGCCTGGAGGTACAGGGGGAGCCTTGCGGGAGCGAGCATAGCTGCCCCTTGGGGGAGACGGCCGGGAGGTGCCCTCCCGACATAGGGCCGGAGCGGTGTGCTGGGCTACGCGACTTGGAATCGGGAGCCCTGGTCTTCTGGCGGCCCGGCCGCGTTGGAGGGCCCCCTGGCCTGCGCCTCGGCGGGGGGCGGCGGTGTCTCCTCCCGGCCTCGTGGGGGTCGCCTGACGCAGGGGCTTCAGGACGGATACCAGGATTGGCCGTGAGGTGCTGGGACCCTAGGGAGCGCGGACCTCCGGAAACAACATGGGCAAGGGTGACAAGACCCAGCCTAAACTGTCCTTCGACCCTCGCAAGACGAAAGGGCCCGATATCGCAGCTCAAGCGGCGCCGCCCGGTGGAACCCCCCAGGAGACCACTATCTGTGCAGACATTAAAGAAATGTTGGCGACAATGGAGAAGGGGTTGCAGGGCAGCCTGGCGGCGATAGGCACCAAGATTGATGCGCTCTCCTATCGCATGGACCGCATGTCGGAGAGGGTGGACAAGAACTTAGCGCGTCTGGACGAGTCCGAGAACAGAATAGCGCAGGTGGAGGAGGCGCAGACGGAATGGGACTCGGACCGCAAACAATTTCGTAAACTGCTCCAGGTCATACAAGACAAGTCGGAGGACTTGGAAGCCCGCTCGCGGAGGTCTAACGTCCGCATCACGGGAGTGGCTGAGTCGACGCATACGGGGCGGATGGAGCCCTTCGTGGAAAAACTGCTTCGCACTTTGCTGGGAGAGGACGTGTTCTCGCCCATGTTCGTCGTGGAGAGGGCCCATCGCTCGCTGGGACCTCGCCCCAGGCCGGGCGCCCCTGCGAGACCCATCATAGCAAAGCTGCTGAACTACAGGGACAGAGACACCGCCCTGCGGATTGCGAGAGAAAAAGGGAAGCTGCAATTCGAGGGAATGGATATCTCCATCTACCCGGACTTCACGGCGAGGGTGCAGGAGGAACGGAGACAGTTCGCCCCCTACAAGAAGCAATTGCGCGAACTAGGGCTGGACTACGCGATGCTGTATCCGGCGAGGCTGCGGATCAACAGGCAGGGCCAGTCGCACTTTTTCACGGACCCGAGAGAGCTGCAACGATCCTTGAAGGAATGGTCCAGGGGGCAACGGAGTGGACCGCGGGAACACGTGGACACTGGCTCTGGGGCCCACGGCCCGGAGGAGCAGGACTAGACGTCATGCGCCGGCTCTCTCCCGTGAGCAGCTGCCCGGCGCGGGTCTGCGGCCCTCCCCCGGGGGCATCTGGGACCCTGAGAGTGACCTGCCTGCTGGACCTGTTTGCGGAGGGAGGAGATGGCGCCTGCCCTTGACGACGTCGCTGCTGGGTGAGATCTTTCTAATTTGTGGAGGGTGCCTTCCTATTGTGACACTGGACTTGGGGAGGGGGGGTTCACTTGCAATTGCGGACTACCGTCAGTGCTGTCCTCTGGGGCCTCATAGTTGCGGGGTTCTCCTTAGGGGAGGTCCCATCCTGATGATGAGATAGCCTGTTTTTGATCCGGCCAGAAGCTGAACTAGATGCCCATGCATAGGCTCCCTGGGACGGCCGAGTATGTCCCGCTAGAGAGGGCGCTACGCCCCTGAGAGGACTGCACAGGAGCCCACTAGAACTATTGAATGGGGGACATCACCAGCTCGAGCTGTGCTGACAAGTGAGGGTAACGGTGCGGGGGGGTGCGCCTACACAGTGGTGTTCCGAAAGGTCGGGACGTTCGATCCCCGGTGGCCGCTGCCCCAGCGCTGTTAAGCACGGGTGGCCCTCTTGAGGGCTGACTTGGGGAAGAAATCACATGTTTGTAGTGAACGGGGGAGGGGGGGTGGGGATGGGGTCCTGTCTGGCCAGGTTGGGGGTGGTCGGCTGTGGGAGGGGGGCTGGGCGGTTGGGGAGTTGTTTCGGGGTTGGGGACTGGGAAACGCACGGTATGTTGAGAAAAGAGTCTTCCGCTATGCTCTTGCGCGCCCGAGGTGTGCTGTCAGGCGGTGTCTGGGGGGGGGGTCCTCCGCTAGCTCTCCCCCTACGGAAGCTATGACGTATGAATGCAGGAATGCCTGAACATAGAGAGTTGAAAGGCGACGGCTGCGAGGTGACCCTCAGAGCGCTTACATGGAATGTGCGAGGATTGAACGACTTTCGCAAATTGCGAAAAGTACTGAATTACTTCAATAGGCACCACATCGACTTGGCGCTCATACAAGAGTCTCACCTCCCACTCACTAGTAAACTGTTCTCCCACAGGGGTCTGTCTGGTTGCAGCATGGCGGCAGGCTTTACCTCACACTCTAGAGGGGTGGTCACATGGGTAAACCCACGATCCAAAATGACGTTACAGAAGCTGGCCGCTGACCCAGACGGACGCTACTTGATCGCTCGGTGTGCCGGCAAAGGTCATGACCTCATTGTGGTCAATGTTTATGGTCCCAACTACGATACCCCGGAGTTCTACGCCGCACTCGCTGCACAGTGCAGGCATTACGCGCAGGCTCGCATGGTGTGGGGGGGCGACTTTAATTTCGTATTCGACCCGACTTTGGACCGCTCCTCGGGGCGGGCCCGCCGACCGGCGGCGGCCGCCGTGTACATGCAGGCGGAATTGACCAAACTGGACATGGTCGATGTCTGGCGACATAGAAGCTCCGAAAAGGCGGGCTACACGCATTATTCGGCATATCACGACGTGCATACCAGAATTGACTACTGGCTGGCGTCCCGGACGCTTCTGGCGGCTGTCAAGCGATGCGAGGTTCTACCTCGTACCCTGTCGGACCACTCCCCCCCCTCCTCATGGTATTTGCTGCCCCTGTCAAACGATTACCGCCGTTCACGTGGCGGATGCCGCCCTACTCCCTGCTGGACGAGGCATATCGGGGGGAATTGGCGGACGAGATTGACGCTTTCTTCGCGGCTAATCTGGGGTCTGTGCAGAGCTTCCAAACGGTATGGGACTCGTTTAAGGCCTACATTCGCGGCGTGGCCATGGCCAAGCACTCCGGTGTTCTCAAATCCATACGGCAGCGTATGAGAACCTTGGAGACGCAACTAGCTCAGTTGGAGGAGCGACATGGAGGGTCCACGGACCCTGAAGTGGTGGCCCAGATTCAGACCCTAGTCACAGACTTCAACAGCGAGGCAGACAGGGAAGTGCAGCACATGGGCAAATACGCCACAGCTCGCACCTATGGGGAGAGCGAACGCCCGGGCTCCCTATTGGCGGGGATACTCCGTAACTCCAGGCGGCCCTTAGTCGTCGACGAACTGGTGACTGCATCTGGGACGGTGATTACTGACGAGACAGACATAGTGGAAGAATTCCGGGACTATTATGCGGGGCTGTATACAGCAAAGTCCTCCCAAATGGAGGAGGAGATAGACGACTACCTCAGTTATATAAAAATGCCCTTCCTGTCAAACTCGCAGAGGGAATTCCTGGCGCTGCCGGTGTAAAAAGACGAAATCCTGGAGGCACTGGGGGGCATGAGGGCGGGCACTGCCCCGGGCGCGGATGGGCTAACGGTGCCGTTTTACAAGGCCTTTCAGGATAAACTTCTCCCTCACATCATGGCCCTTTTCGATGATATTTGTCAGGAGGGTAGCATGCCGGACTCGATGCGAGAGGCGCTGCTAGTCACCATTCTGAAACCTGGGCGGCCCTCGAATCTGTGTGGCTCGTACAGGCTGCTTTCCCTGATAAATGTGGACGCCAAGCTGTATGCAAAGGTCCTCGCTATGCGTCTGGCGCTACTGGTGCCGGAGCTGGTGGCCCCGGAGCAGGCGGGGTTCATTCCGTCCAGGAACCTTACCTATAACATTCGCACAGTCCTTGGGGCCATGCAGCATGTGCACCCGGGGGGTAAGGCCTTGGCGATTTTCCTCGACATGGAGAAGGCGTTTGACTCTGTCGAGTGGCCCTTCATGGTGAGAGTCTTGAGGAAACTAGGGCTGGGAGAACCGTTCCTGCAGATGGTGGGTGCACTATACTTTAGACCTACTGCCAGGCTGCGCATAGGAGACCGAGTCACGGACGCCTTCGCGGTCTCCAGGGGTACTCGGCAGGGGTGCCCCCTTTCTCCACTCTTATACGCTCTGGTGGCGGAGCCGCTGGCGTGCGCAATGCGGGAGTATCATCAATTTGAAGGTATTAACTTCCCCTCCTATCGGATCTGCATTTCCACCTACGCGGACGATACGTTACTATACGCCCGCAACCCGGAGGAGAATCTCTCCTCCGTGTTGAGAGAGGTAGTCCGGTTTGGGGCTCTCTCGGGCCTCCAGGTGAACTGGACCAAGTCGCTGGCGTTCCCGCTGACCCCGGTCACAGTGCCGTTCCCTATGGAATACCCCCTACAGTGGACAACTGACTCCGTCCGATACTTGGGGATTCAGCTGCACAAGGACCCGGAGGTCTTGCTCCGGGAAAAATACGGGGTAGCCTACTCCAACCTTGTTGACGACGTAGAGGTGTGGATTAAACTCCCCCTGTCGCTGATGGGCAGAGTGGCCATCATGAAAATGGTGGTCCTGCCGAGATTTTTGTTCCTCTTCACTAACATCCCTATCGTGCTCTCTAAGGCTTTCTTTGCGCAGTTGACCCAGACCCTGGTTCGCCTGGCCTGGGGCGGTAAGCAGCCTAGGGTGCAGTGGAAGGTGTTGACGCTCCCCTACGAGATGGGGGGACTTGGGGCCCCGGACCTGGAAAGGTATTATAGGATAGCGCAGGCGGCCCACCTACATACGTGGGTCCATGCCACCACTGATATACCGCACGTGCTGATGGAGCGGTTATTTGCGGAACCGCTTCCCCTCCCGACAACTGTCTTCCAGCCGGTGGACCGCAGGGTGGGAACATTGGACTCCCTCAAGGCCACGAACCATGCATGGCACGCGATCCGGAGGGCGCAGGATTGCGATCTACTGTATTCCCCACTGATGCGAGTGGAGTGGGCGATCTGGCTCCCCCCACTGAGGGAAGCTGGAGTGAGACAGGCGCTAGGCGCCTTGGGCATCGCCAAACTGGCGGACCTGTTTCAGAACGGGGTAGTTAAGATGTGGGAGCAGATCTGCTCGGCCCGACCTGGGGCTACCCAGCTCCAGCGCTTCCAATTCCATAGGATCCGTAGTGCGCTGTCGGCCCTGTTGGGGCCGGGCTTGGAGGAACCGCCAGAGGTCCCGGAACTTACATATGTCATCAAAACGGTGGCCCCAGTCAAACTCGTTTCGACTCTCAAAAAACTTGGGGATAAGCACCGGGCGCCCGAGTGCTCGGCGGCGCGACGGGGGTGGCAGGCCGACCTACAAATGGAGATAACGGACGAGATGTGGACCTACTGCTGCTCTAGCACTAAGAGGGTGTCGTTAAACGGTAGGCACCGACTGATACACTTTAAGTTCCTGCAGCGGGTCTATTACACCCCAGAGAGACTGCACAGGTACGGGCTTCGCCCATCGGCAGAGTGCGAACGCTGCCATTTCCCGGTAGCAGACTTCATACACATGGCCTGGCACTGTCCGGGTATAGCCCGGTTCTGGACAGCAGTGTTCCTGGAACTGAGCCTGATACTAGAAAAGGACATACAGCCTAACCCGGCGCTGGCGTTGCTGGGTTTCTCCAAGCCTCTCCCGCTGGCGCTTAGACGCCTGACGGACATAGCGCTTTTAACGGCTCGGCGCGTCGTGGCATCGTGCTGGATGAGGGGACCGCTCCCCACTAAAAAACGCTGGGTCAGAGATATGCTGTATTGCTGCACGCAGGCGGAGACATATAGTGAATTGTTGCCCCCGAAGAGCCGTCCCAAGAACTTTTGGGGACTGTACAGAACATATCTGACTGCTGGGGAAGCCGAGGGGGCGGGCCGGGGAGCGACACAGGACGACGGATCTGATGCACACAACGAGGCGGAGGCGGGTGTGATACTGGAGCGCACCCTGGTAGACGCATGACTGGATGGCAGGTTGGCGTGACCCTCAGGAGGCGCGCCGGTGGGCTGAGTGTGTGGCGGGGCATTACCCGGAGGAGTGTGGCATGCTTTGAGTGGAACCGTGGGGGCGACGGAAGGCGGCTGCAGGGTGGACGGCGAACTGAGAGTGGAGCACCGCTTTGCCTGCTCACTGCTGGACGCAGGGACGGCGGATAGGACAGTACGCAGATGCGAGAGTGATGAGACGACGTGCGTGGGGTGGGTGGGCTGGGAGGGGGGGCGTTGGAACTTGCTTTACAGAAACTCAGGGACTGGTTCAGGTTAGTTGGTGAAGGAGGTAACTGGTGGGACTGCCCCACATACATGATGGTCTGTAGTGGGGTCTGAGGGCTGGTGCCGCCATTGATATTAGCAGTAATGGCAATGGGATTCCTTGTGTGTAGATACTCCTGAAACGCCGCCGGTCCCCCTGGATGTCGGTTAAATGGCCGTGTACGCGTAAACTGCACCTCCCTCTTCCCCCCCCCCCCCCCCCCCCTCCTGCGGATCAGGGGGGGTAACACATGGCTACGTGACTTTCTGCTGCGCTGACCTGTATGTTTACTTTTTGCCAATAAAGGTTTTTGAAACAAAAAAAAAAAAAACTCAGTTATTCTGTATTGAGTATAAGCTTGGCCACTATCCAAAAAGTGCCTCACAACCACTGTTTTTAGTGGAAGCTCACAAATTAATCCCAATCAAATCCCAATCAAATCAGGGGAACCAACTTGCGGATGAAACCTAAGTCCTTCTTGCAGTAGTACTCTGTAAGCTCTTTTTATTGATATTATAAGGTCAAGCGACCGCTTTGATAACAAGCCACACCTAAAACTTCATATAGATTAGAGTAGACCTGGGAATCCGTTACTGCTCTTAAACACACACCTGCATCTTAATGTCTAAAGATATTGATGGAAGGGGAGAGTACTAGGGCCCTTTTCAAAACTGTTTCGAATTTAAAAAGTAGTAAAGTAGTTAGGCCTTTAGCAGTACTTAGCATTTTTTTTAAGTTCCAAAAAAGTTTCCAACTACTTTAAAAACCATGTCTGAAGAAGGGCCCTCCCAGGCACTCAACCTGGCAACCTGTATGCACCTCAAAGTATCCCAACTTAAGGAGCTCTGTAAAGCACAGAAAATTGCCATGGGTTCTTAACCCACAAATGCGCATCTGCAGCAGTTGTCGGCAGAAAAGAACAAGACCTTGACAAATAAAGTTTCACCCAATGGGGGAACATGATGAAGAGGTGGGAGAGGTTGACAGTGACTTCACCACTATCCCATCGGATAGCAATACCAGTGGTACCACTTCTAGTTGTGTTCCAGAAGAAGTGGACCCTTAAGATGCAGATCTTCAAAAACTAGCCAGGGAGATAGAATTAGAGGCTAAACTTGTGGCTATAGAAATGGACTGAGATAGGTTTAGCACCTACCTCTGGTGGCAGCAAAATTATAAATGGGGAAGAAGGTTTTGGCCCTAAAATCCCCAAAGGGATTGTCCCAAAATACACAGAGGGTATTGATATCACCAAATGGTTTACAACCTTTTGAGAGGGCCTGTGAAATGAGAGAGCTGAAGAAGTATTGGGGCTCTCTTCTTTGGGAGTGGTTCTCAGGAAAGTGTAAGGATAGGCTCCTGACACTGAATGAGGCAGATGCTGAGTCCTATGACTTCAGTATCGGCACCCTGATTAAGAGCTTTGGACACACCACTGAAGAATACACAATCCGGTTCAGGTTGACTCCAAAAACCCAGTCAGACCTGGGTAGATTTTGTAGACGTTTCAGTGAAGACACTAGGTGGCTGGTTGAAAGGTAACAATGTGCATGATGATGATGGACTTTATCATTTTTAATTATGAAAGAGCATGTTGTAAGCAATTGTGTTTAAGAGAAGTACATCGGTACCTGGTAGACCTAGGTCCACTTTCTCCTTAAGAGTACGGAAAGAAGGCAGACCACTGCGTCAAAACAAGGGTGATCAAAAGAAAGGGGTTGCTAAGACCCCCAAGGGAAAGATGGTGAGCCAAACAAAGATAAAAACAGAGTCTTCAAAAGGCCTCCTAAACCTGCTCTTGCGGGTGGGCCTCAACATTCTACACAGTCCAAGGGGGTGGGTACCAGGGTAAGAACTGGGATCACAAGAAGGCTTGGTGTCGTGATTATAAGGCTCTTGGACACCAAACTAGAGACTCTAGCTGTACCAACAAAAAGAATGCATCTATGGTAAATGCAGTGGTAAGTCTCCATATGGGATCACAGGTGAGTCCTGACCATGTCAGAGCTCACTGAAAAAAAAGACCCATGCAGCACTGCTGGGTATATCTGAATGGGTGTGTGTGAAAACCAGAGCACAGTGTAGAGCCCACGGTGAACAAGTGGAGTTGGAGCCTGGGCTAATGGCCGAACATTCCAAGAGAATGGGCAAGAGGACTGGGAAACCAGCTTCTAAACAGATACCAGACCAGGTCCCCTCTTCTCAGGGAGAAGACCTGCCAGCCCCTTACACAGCAAAGCTCCTGGGCCCAGGGGGACCTTCTAGGGAAGATCTGTGCCATGGGCAAATGACCTGTCCCACTCTTGAAAGCCTAAGACAGAAAGCTGCTGATTGGGAAAAGGTTGATGTTATCGGCTCCCACAGGACCTATTGGGAAGAGGGACTCCTTTACACTGAGCCAGAGACCACAAACTGCCCTTCCACTCTGGAAATAATGTGCGGGGCCTATATTGACACCACTCCTGCGCACTGATGTCAGTTCCTCTCTTTCCGCGCAACCAGACTCGGATCCAGTTTGGAGCTTCTCTTGTCTCTGAGACCCTTTCTTAATTTATCCAGAGTGCGAGGGATGTCATCCCCTATGATGACAGGTTTTCAGCCCTGAAAGGACTACTGCAAGCGTCTGCTCTCGGGGCTGGTTTTCGTCATGCTTCAATTCCTCCAGTAAGCACAAAAAACACAAGAAGTCGAAGCGGAGTTATGCTTCTTAGTGTCAAACCCACTGCCTTGACAAAGTGTGTGGGTGGTGCCAGTCGTCCCAAATTCGAAGTCCGCTGACTCCAGGACCGAATCTGTAGCTGGTTCTGGCACAACCCGAGTGTCTGGGGCCTTCAGCCACGCCAGATCGAAGAGTTCAGCAGAGCCATCCTCTGCTCTTCAGATCGCTACCAAATCCAACTGGCACGCCTTTGACCCCCACGGAGCTGAGCGTCCTTCCACCTGGACTACTGCCGGCAGGTTTGCCCTTAGGTGCCAGCTGGACCCTCTGAGCCACTTCTGCCCTCTGCTCTAGTTCCGCACTTGGACCTGGCACCCATACCCACACCAGGCTCAGGTACGTCGATGTTGTTGCCAACCTCGCCACCTGAAGAATTATCCTCTCCGATGCCGTATCAACACTGGTCTGACTAAGACCAATATTGCACATTAATCTGACCGAGGAGCCCATTTTCACACTTGCTTTAACACAAGGCAGTCAAGATTCTTTGCATTCCCCTTTTGGGACTGATTCTGCTAGCAACTGTGACCAGGGTGATGAGTACTTCAGCCTTGTGCTGAGGGCACTTGATATGAGGATTTGCAGAAGACTTAGTGGGCTGGATATCTCCCCAAAGACAGCCCTTTTCTCCACTCATGGACCAGCCACAGAAGAATCTGCTTACTACGCTAATCCTCGTCCTCCAGCTCCCCACTATTGAGGTAAAAACAAACTTATTGACTGGGGTCCTGGAACTGGGCCAGACGGTCTCTGAGCTCCCCCTCCGTTTCAGTGAAGCGCTGACTGATATCCTTGCTTGGTCCTAGACTTGCACTGAACCCACAATTAACAGTGAAATCGCCCGGCGACCTGGCCTTTTTGTCTCAGCACCCTTCTCTACAGTGCCTCTTGGTGCAGGCCTCCACCAGTTACACCAAACCCATCACTTTCCTTACCACTCCCCCGACAGGGAATCAAAGCAAGGGGAAACATTTGGGATGCTCCACTTCTCATCAGCTGGTTTGGCCCTGCCTTTAGTCAACGCCTCATGTATGTTAAGCCGTTAACATGCCCTCTGGGACTTGGTGGCACAAGTTCTCCCTGGTGTACCTGAAGCTTTAGCCTTGTCCTTTTGTAGGTGATTCAAGATGGTTGTGATATGAGTCAGTGGGACACAATGGTTTCCAAGCTCCAGGAAATAGTCACTAATGCAGGGGGCTCGAATACTTTATCTGGGGCCGGTACTTAGGATCCATCCCTCACCGACATGGGCGTAGAGTAGCACTGACCTCCAGGTTGATTTAGCTCTCCTGTTTCAGAACTCCATCGCCTCTATACCCTGACAGCTCTGGCTCCCCCGGCTACACTTGATGCAGCAGCAGATCTTAAGCGACTCCTGTTTCTCATCCTTGGCTTATGTTGTCCTCATTTTGTTGTACCCTATGTCCCCTGTTGAGTTTGAACTGCACTATATTTGGCCCGTTTGCATGCCACCTGCTGGTGAGACTCATTAGCACTGATCCGCCCTGTCTGGGGGTATTGACCCATGACTTCATGTGATTGCCGCAAACTACTCGCCTGTTTCTCCTTTTGCTAATGAGTACTGCACATTATGCTGTTGGAAATCACTTTGCTTTCCCTCCTTTTTGTTGCATGAGCAACGCTTTCATTGTATGTTTTAAAAATGTGCAAAAATGTTAAAAACATTTAAACAAGGGGCGTGGCTTGGCAGCCTAACATGGCGGACGTGTGCTGAGTGAGCTCCGTCCAGCCCACCAATCATCCGACATTTATCCTACCTTCCCCGTGCTCAGCGATGTAGAGGAGACGATATACTGAAGCTGCACTGTCCCTGCAATCACCCCGAGAGTTATTTGGGAGCCCAAGGACATCCTGAGGGGACCGAACGAGTGGCACCTGGGAGCGGCCTAGCTGCGAGCGGTGTAGCCGGGGTGTCGCATCTGGTTCCGCCGGAGACGATCGGGGGTCGCGCGGCCTACTGGGCCCGCCCATCGCCGCACGACAGAGTGGGCCGGCCTTAATGGTGGCGGAGGACCGGGCTGGCCGGCGTGCGAGCTGGAGGTGGCTCTGTGATACTGCGGCTGGGCCCGGGACGCAGACTGAAGCGGGGCCTCGGCGGTCGGATCGGGCCGTGCTGGTAAGGAGAGGGCGGGGAGCTGCGATCGGGCCCTGTGGTGGTGTAGGCGGCTTGCGGCATTGGCAATCGCCGCACCGGCTTGCGGGCCCGGGTCCGGAGGTGTGCCCCCCCCCCCGCCCCCTCCTTAGGCACTGACTGCTCCCATTGTGCGGGGGACCGGCAGTGCAGTCGGCCCGCGGGGGGGTAGCGATTGGGAGGCTCCTCTTCTGTGCTCTTTGCCTGCCTCCCTACCTGGGACAGTCGGGGGCTGGAACATCCCTTGAGTCGGCGTTTGGTCGGACTGCGCTCAGGGGAGGTGTGAGGTGCGTGCTACGTTCGTGCCGGTGAGGGAGTCTGGTGGCGCGGAGGATTGACAACCAAGATTGTGTGCCAAGGTGTGGCCTTTCTTCCCCCCCCCCCCCCACCCGCCCCCCCATAGGTACGACTGTATATTGTTGGGGGATCGGCGGTGCGGTCGGCCCGCGGGAGGGTGGCATGGGCGTCACTGCAGGTTCAGCTCCTTTCCCCCCATCTGGGCTCGGTGAGGGCCAGCGCGAATCTCACATCAGCGGTCGGGCGGACCGCGTGGGGCTGGGGCTCCGGTGTCTTGAGCTTGGTTGCTGCTCCCCCCCCCCTTCGCGCTGGGCTATTCGAGGCGCCGGTGGACTGAGGTCCTGTGCCCCCTAGTGTACACTCCTCCCGAGCGTGTACTGGTGGTGGGGGACTGGCGGTGACGTCGAGACGAGAGGGGGCCTGCGGACTGACCTTCTACTGGTGTCGGGATCGGGGGGTGCCCACAGTGGCGGTCGGGCCGCGTGGGCTCATATTGGGCCTCAGGGACTGTTGATATTGCACCGCACGGCAGGAGTGCTAGCGCGCCCCATCGCTCTGTCTATAGCGACCGGGCCTTGGCAGTGGATCCAAAGTCATATATGAGCCTGGGGTCCCTGGAGAGGTGGGGCCCTACAGAGAGCTGATAGGCAGGGGGGAACTGTAGAGTCTGCTGGCAGGCTCCCATTCGGCGGCCGGGTCAGATCGCGGGAGCTAGTGGTATTCGCGCCTGTGCCCTGCTCGGCTCTCACTGGTACTGCGCGGGGGCTTCGGGAGCAATCATGACAAGAGACAAGGTGGGTGGCGGATCGAGCAAGCAAGGCCCTATCGACAAGTTCACGGGTCCGGGGGCGGTGACAGGGGCCTCCGGGGGTTCACCGGGGGCTGTACCGGACAATGCAGCTCTCCTGGCAGCCATCACCCAGTCAAGGAATATGCTGGACGCGAAAATTGGGGCGGTTGGGCCGGATGTCATGTTGTTGAGGCAGGATCTGCGCTCTGCGGTGACTCTTATTACGGAGGCTGAATCCCGGATCTCGCCGGTGGAGGACGAAGTTACAGTTTTGAAGCAGAAGGTTGCTAAAATGGAGACAGTCCAGAAGGGTCTTGCACTTCGTGTGGAGGACGCGGAAGGGAGGGCTCCACGCAACAACCTTCGGTTTGTTGGTTTTCCGGAGGGCTGTGAAGAGGGCAACACGGAACGATTCCGGACGCAATGGCTGGAGAGCTGGCTTCCTCCTGAGGCCCTGTCCCGGTGTTTTGTGGTGGAGCGGGCTCACAGAGCTCTAGTGCAGAAACCCCCGGTGGGGGCTCGCCCGCGGCCCATTATCGCCAAGGTATTAAATTACCTAGACCGGGACACTATCCTGAAGCAAGCTAGGGCGCAGGAATCCTTGCATTATAATAATGCCCGCATTCTTATATTTCTGGACTACACAAGACTGGTTCAGCAGCAACGTCAATTGTTCACTGCGGCGAAGGCCCGCCTGCAAGACCTTAAGCTCCCATATGCCCTTCTCTATCCGGCGCGCCTTAGGGTGGTATTCCGCTCACCCATTTCTTAGACACCCCGGAGGAGGTGTTCAAGTGGACAGATGAGACGGTGCGAGTAAGGCCACATACCCCGCCAGGAAGGGAGTCCGACTCGTCATCGAGCGGGGTGGCTAGGAAAGGCCCTCGGGGACTGCACCAGAAAAGCAGCAGAAGATCTAGATCCCGGAGGCACTCCCGGTCCTGCAGTGTCTCCTCTCGGGGGGGGGGGGGGGGGCTCTGTCTCAGGGCGCCAAACTCTTGAACCCTAACATAGGATGTTAATGGGGCATTGTGGGGACGAGGTAGCTGTCTTATTAGGGGGAGTTATGATGTGGGTGGGTCTCTCAGCCGCGACAGTGGGGGTTGGAGACCTACTCAGAGGATATGGGCTGTGAGTTGGGGATCCATTGGTTGGGGCGGGCTTCATCCCCCTGTTGGGGATTGGGGCCCGGCCCCGCCGCGAAAGATACTTCAGAGTTTTTTGAGGTATGGAGTGGGGGGTTTGTTGGGGAGGGGTTGTTTCAGTTCTCAGATCGCACTTCTGCTGGACACTTGTTCTTCACCACTGCGCCGCCACGATTCTCTGCTCGCTGGGCTGGGACGTGCGCCATCTCATGACAGGAACACCAAAGGATAGCCACTTAAACCCGGGCTGTCTCCGTATTATTAGTTGGAATGTGCGGGGGGCCCTGGACAAAATCAAGCGTGGGGCGATACTTTATCAGGTGAAGAGGGCAGGGGCGGATGTTTTAATACAACAGGAAACTCACTTGTTGGGTACAAAGGCCCTATGCTTACAGCGGTATGGCTTTCAGCAGGTATTTCACGCTGGCTTTACAAGGGGAACGCGAGGAGTGGCGATCTTGATACATCGTAGGGTTCCATAGGTACACATACGACAGTGGGCCGATACGTAGGGGCGGTATCTATTTATCAGGGGCAGAATTGGGGACGATTTCCTAACCCTGGGCAGTGTCTATGCTCCCCCTCCCTTACAATGGAACCTGGTTGAGAAACTGCTCTCCTTGTGGGCTGATATGCCGGATGGATTCTCCGTGGTGGGTGGGGATTGGAACGATGTGATGGACCTGACTAAAGATAGGACTAGAGTTGGGGGTAGCCCAGGGAGTGGTCTTCCCACGAAACTACACTCGCTAGTTATAGGATTGGATTGGATAGATGTATGGAGACGAAAGCATGGCGATCGGCGGGGATATACATACCTCTCGGCGGTTCATCACTCACTATCTAGGATTGACTATGTCTTTGTTCCTCGGGCGGCGGTGGGTAGGGTGGTGACAGCTGAAATTATGCCTCGCGGCCTTTCGGATCACTTTCCGGTGTCCATTGAGATATGTATCGGTAGGGGGAAGCAACCGTTTCGTTGGAGATTATCCACTTGGCACTTGCAAAATGCAGAGTATGGGTCCCATATTAGCGAGGCGATTGCTCGGAATCTGTCGGACAATGAGGGATCTGTCACTAGTGCCGCGATTTTGTGGGAAGCGATGAAGCCCACCTTGCGTGGAGTCGATATATCTTGGTGCGCGGCGGCTCGTAAGAAGCGCAGGGAGGAACTTGTTCATGCAGAGGTGAAGGTGGAGGCACTTGAGCGTCAGTGTCAGGGGGCTGGGAGGGATCAGAATGTGGGGCAATTGCTCTATGCACAACAGGCCTGTGCAGCCCTGTTGCTGGATGAGGCACGTCAGGTCTGGTTGGCGACGCGTAGCAGAGTATATCAATGGGGGGACAAGTCTAGTAAAAAGTTGCACCGTCTCCGTCAGGGTGCCTTCCATTCCCAGGATCTACCGGGTATCCTGGACTCGGCAGGGAGGCCGATTACGGATCTCCCAGCCATAGCTGAGAGCTTTGCCGTCTATTTTGCAAAATTGTACACCCCGCGGGAATGTTTACCAGGAGCCACCATTGATAAGTTCCTTGCGGACTTGCCTCCCAAAATGGTGTCAGATGAGGTGAGGGACCAGTTGGAGGCCCCTTTGACAGATTAGGAGCTGGGTGTGGCATTGGGGGAGCTCAACTCGGGTAAGGCACCGGGACCCAATGGGTTTCCTAGCGAATTCTTCCAATGTTATAATACGCAAGTGGCCCCGTATTACCGAGCAGTTGTGGAGGAAGCCTGGGTAAGGGGTGTGCTCCCGGCGGATTGGAGGCACGCGGAAGTGGTGGTATTTCATAAGCCAGGTCGGCCCCCAGATCAGCATCCCTCATATCGCCCTATATCCCTATTAAACGTGGAGGCTAAAATATTGGCGAAGGCATTGGCAAATCGTCTTTTGCCTCATATCACTGCATTAGTGCACCCGGATCAGGCGGGATTTATGCCCCAGCGGGCGGCCAGACACAACATACGGAGGGCGCACGTAGCAGTGGCGGCTATACGGACGACGGGAGAGCCGGCGGCTCTACTTCTGGCAGATATGGACAGGGCATTTGATTCCCTCAGCTGGGTTTACCTCTTCGCATTGCTACGTAGACTTAATCTTGGTCCCCGCTTCCTCTCGTACATAACGCTCCTCTACATGGAGCTCACAGCGTCAGTTCGGGTGGCTGGCGCGTCCTCCCCCCACCTTCTCCTTAGGACGGGGTACGAGGCAGGGGTGCCCCCGGTCTCCGTACCTCTTCGCTCTGGCCATGGAGCCGTTGGCGACGTGGGTACGCATTGATGCGCAGGTCCGGGGATTCGAGTGGGCCCCGGGTCTGTCCAACCGGATCGCGTTATATGCAGATGATGTCCTATTTTTTCTTACGGACATGGACAGGACAGGGCCGCGGCTTCTGCGCATCATGCAGATTTTTGGGGAAACGTCGGGTTTGCATATGAACCCTTGCAAGTCCACCTAGTGGGCTCTGGGAGAACGCACGAGAGTGGGTGCGTGGGCTTCCTCAGTTCAGTTGGCGGTGGGGTGCCTGAAGCACTTGGGGGTATTTCTATCTGATGTGCCGCAGTCTCCTGGGAACGGAACGTGGCTCCGGTGTGGGAGCGAGTCCGCTCAGACATTAAATCTTGGTCTCGTATGCCCCTGACCCTGTTTGGAAGATCAGCAATATTCAAGATGGTGGCGCTCCCTCGGCTCCTTTATCAGCTACAGAACCACCCATACCGGATCCTGTCTGGCTGGTTTAGGCTGGTGAATTCGGTGCTCGGGCAATTCTTGTGGGAACGGGGTAGGGTACACGCGGCAATACGAACATGCTTTTTGTCCACATATTGTGGAGGGCTTGCGACCTCGAACATCTTATCATACTACCAGGCATCGCACCTGCTAGTTCTTAATGAATGGTGGTATGGGGATAGGGGAGATCCGGCGTATGCGCTGGAGCGGCAGCTTATGGGGCGTCACACACTACATACGCTCCTATACTCGGTGCCGTTGAGAGGTTCGCTGCCACCAGTCACACGGATAGTGTTTCAGATCTGGAGGCAGGCTTTGCGCCGCATGGGCTGGTGGCACATCTTGACTCGGGAGACCCCCCTGTGGCATAATGGGCGCCTGCCCCAGTTGGCGGCACTGCAGGGCTTCAAGGGATGGGCCGATATTGGCATTTCAACACTGGGCGATGTAATAAGGGGTAGGACACTCAAATCCTTTCAGGATCTACAGAGGGAGTTCCATATGCCACGGGCGCAATTTTTTCGATATCTCCAGCTCCGGCACACCCTGTCACCTAGTCTGGTGGGCCTGGAGTCACTCCCGGAATTTAGCCCACTGGAGGCGAAAGTCTTTATGGGGGACCTAAAGGATAAAAAGATCTCCAAGATATATCAATCCCTGGTCACACACAGTTCCTCCACACTGAGCAAACTTCGGGGGGATTGGGAGGCAGACGTGAGCGCCCTAGAGGAAGCGGACTGGATGGAGACACTGGCAGCTCCGCGGGGCACAGCTATAGCCATGAGGCTCCGTCTGGTTGAGTTTAAGTACCTCCACAGGGTGTATTTTACAAGAACACGATTGTGGCGGGCGGGACTTATTGCTTCCCCGGAGTGTTTGCGTTGTGGTAGGGAGGAAGGCACTTTCCTGCACACTATATGGCAGTGCACGTCTTTAGATCATTTTTGGAGGGGGATGTTGGCGTGCCTCTCGGAGGTGCTGGGGTGGGAGCTCCCCTCGATCGCTGTGGCTGGCTATACTTTGTCATGGAAGGCATAGGGGGCAATATCTACAAACAACACCTTATGTTGTTGGGGTTTACTCTGGCTAAGCGGGATATTGCTAGGGAGTGGAAGGCGACACGAGCCCCTTCCATGACGGTATGGAAGAACGGATTAGATTTTTGTATGGGACTAGAGCAGCCCGTCTTTGTGGCCAGGCGGTGCCCACGCAAACATTATAAGATCTGGAAACGGTGGGCGGACTAACGGGGAATATGGTTAGAGCCGCCGGTGGAGGAGGAGACCAGTACATTGGGGTAGTTGCTAGTAGGGTCCAGTGGCCATGGAGGGGGTACGTGGGGGTGCGAGCAATGAGGGTGGGATATTTGGTTGGTGGGAGTAGAAGAGCAAGATTAGGCGGAAGTAGTGCGATCACAGGGAGTTGGGGGAGGGAGGGGGGAGTTAAGGGAGGGGAAACTAAGTGTTTTTGCATACACAACTGTCATTTGCTTGCATGTATATGTATGAGAGATATGGCAGACGTCTCTGGAGTACAGAGCCCTGTGTTGTGATAGTCAAATTGACAAAATAAAATATGTTTAAAAAAAAAAGAACATGTAAACAAAACAAAAGATGGTTGTGATATGACAAAGTTCACAATTTATTTGGCTTCGATACCACTGACTCTGTTTAGCAAGCTATAGGCACCACCGTTGTCATTCATTGTCATGAATGGCTACGTTCTCGGGTTACGTCCAGTTCTCTCTGATGTATATGCCATTTGCTCAGACTCGCATGTTTGGAGACAAGGCTGAGTGTTGTAAGGAGAGTATGGCTCAGCTTGCTCTCTGAGCCTCTCTGCTCTGCCTCGTCAATGGCACAAACTCCACTGTTCCTTTCTCGGCCTTATCTGAGGCGTCTCTTACCACTAGCCTGTCCCACCCCAGCAGTTCCCCAGGGCAGGCCTAGGTGCCCACTGCCCCTGCAGCCAAGGTCAGCTTGTGACTCAGTCCAACCCTCAAACCCCACCCCGCAGTACTACCTGCTAAAACTCTAGTGTACCCTTACAGGATCACTGTAAGGGTACATCAAAGAAGTGCAGAATCTGCTGATTCTCTCCTGTTTGACAAGCATTCACATCAGTCTATGGGTTCTGCAGATTGTTTGCAAAGGTTATGCCTAACTCTTTCTTTTTTCCTCACGCCACCTTCCGTCATCCACCCAGCGACTGACTAGGGACTATCTACCCTTTTTGCAGCACAAAGTGAAAGCCATTTTGGCCAAAGGGTCTGTCAAGAAGGTGCCAGCACCTGAAAAAGAGCATGGTTCCTATTGCATGTACTTCTGGTAACCAAGAACGACTGAGATCTGCACCCTCCCAATGTCTTCCTCTGAAAGGATAATTTCAGAATGCTCACCCTAGCCCAGTTCTTGTGTGCTCTCAACCCTGGAGACTGAATGGTGGCATTGGACCTGCAGGACGCCTATTTCCATATTCACGTCCTGCCAGCCCATCTGCACTAGCTGCAGATAATGATGGGAAAGGAGCATTTTCAGTTTGCTGCATTTCCCTTTGGTATCACCAGCGTCCATTGGACATTGGCGAAAGTGATGACGATGGTGGCAGCTCCCTTCTGGAGGCCAAGGGTACCAGTCTTCCCCTACTTTGATGGCCCAGGCTGTTGTCAGCCACCTCCAGACTACATCTAATCTCCAGTCATCTTTGGGGTTCATTATCAACGTACCGAAGTCCTGCCGGATTCCTTCTCAGATGCTCGCCTTTATCAGAGCCATTCTGGACACAGTTCAGTTTTGTGCTTTTTCCCCAGGGAAGAGAAACAAGGACATTCAGGCAATGATTCTTATCTTTCAGCCTCAGTCCTGGATTTCAGTGAGGTTAACTTTGAGACTTCTGTGACTGATAGCATCCTGATGATTATCCAAGCCAGGAGACATGTACGGGCTCTGAAGTCCCAGTGGGCCCATCATCAAGGGGGCCTCTCTGACCACTTTCAAATTTTGGAAAGACTGCAAAAGATTGGCAGTGGTAGCTTACTAGATCGCAATGGGATCAGCTGTGGGACCCTCTCCCTTTCCAACCCTTGGGCTGACAGTGGTGAACAGTGCATCACTTCTGGGCTGGGATGGCCACCTGGAAGAGGTGGAGATCAGAGGTATCTGCTCTCCTGAGGAGTCCTGGCTCCATGTCAAGCTTCTTTTGTGTATATAATTCAGAAAAGTTACATCCTCCTGTTCAAGACTCTTCTGACGATTACTCCACAGCCTTTTCCGGGGTCCTTTGGTGAAGTTGAAAAAGATCGAACCTGGCAGAGCCTGGCCTGTAGTCAGACAGAGCATCTGTAATCACATTAGTGGTGTGGTATTCAGAGCAGTCTGTTGCTTTAACAGCTTTCCTGCCTTTTCTGTAAGCAAACAAAGTATTGGGTGAGATGAATAACACACCCACAATGTACCACCTAGACAAACAAGGTGTCACCAGATCCAGGACACTTTCTCTGAAAGCTCATACTGTGTGAAATTGATTACAGGCAAGAGACCTGTCCATAAAAGCAATTCCTATCACAGAACCTCAAACCTCCTAAGTGGCCTCTCTCATGAGTTTGTAGAAATGTTCTCAAAGACTATGAACCACAAGGCTTATTATCACAGATTGCAACTTTCCTTAAATAGTCCTGTTTGCAACTTCTCAAAATGCCAACACTTTGCTTCCAGAGTATGAAAACTAGCATTGCTGGCAGTGTCCCTTTGATAGACTAGCCCAAGAAATGTTTGTACGCTTTTCTGCCAGTTTCACGGACTCCGTCAGTCCTTATGAAATTGAGCTATACTTATTGCCCCTGAGTGGGAGACAATGGTGCATTTTAGTGCTATTCGCCTGTCTTTAAGACGTCGCAAGAAGCTTCAAAATCAACAAATGTGTTAAACGGGATGCAAGGCCTTGACATTGTTGAATCTGACAGCATGGCTCCTCAAATCATGCAAAACAGGCACCTAAATCTAACATAAGAGTGTCTGAACATCCTGAAGGAGTTGAAAAGACCATCTGCAACAAACTGTGAGAACATTGTACACCTTTAAGTGGAAAAGATTCAATCTATTGTGTATTAATCATACACATGGTCCTGTGTCCTGCTAAGATGTGATTATTCTATACTTGCTTTACTTTGTCCAGTCAAACATACAATTTGCCACGTACATTCAGTGGCTGTTACAACATACAGATAGGGTTTTCCTCAAAGATCTTTATGATTCCTGTAATCAATGACTTTTTGGAAGGATTAAACAAAACTTATTGTTGGGGTGAAACTGTCCCCAATTTCGATTTGCTGATGGGAATTCCTTCCAAGGGGAAATCAACTATAGTTTTCACTTCCCAGCTCACATGGCAGTCTTGCGTGCATGCTGAGACCTAGATTATGTGAAAGGTTCAGTGACCCCAAATGTGACTCTAAGCTGTGGAGGGTGTGCCAAGTGTCCCTTCCCAGGACAAAGGACTAAGGTTTGTGTCCTGGTACTTAAATCATGGAGCAGTGGTGACAGAATACTGTTCTGTAGTACAGAGCAGGCCTTTTTCTGTTATTAACAAATGAAATTGTTACAGGCCTCACTTGGATACATTTCTACTACCACGAGTCCCTGGCTCTTGGTTGTGCGTACAGAGTATACATAGTGACTGGTAGCATGAATTATTTTGAGTGTAAGTGTGTGATTGTGAGGCCGGTCAGGTCCATTTTGGAACACTAGCAACCCCAGACTGGTTTTGGCCTTATTAGGCCTTTTAGTTGAGGCATAGCTTTGATTCTGTGATACAGAGAGGAGGGGACCCACGTCATGGCATTCCACTGACCCTTTTATAAGAGGCCTGATGATTGTCTCCTCCTGAGCACTGCCATTTGGCTTGATGAACAATTTGGGGAGGTTGCACAGAGTGAATCATCCAAGCAGGACCCCGACTTTGTCTCTTCCAGAGGTGCTGCTCCCAAAGGCCAATGGTTCCCAGGTATTAGATCTTCACACGTGATTGTTGAGATGTTGTGGCTGCTCCACTTTGAGACTTACACTTGTCACTACCTGCTATGGAAACCATCACCTGAAGCAAAGACAGAGTCTGCTCTGCCGGGGACAAATACACTGATAGGATCGTACGCCCAGGTGAAAACAGTTCACTGTCAGTGGGATTAACATTCTCTGACAGCAACATTACTATAAAAATGGGACTGAAACCTGGTCCCATGGAGCTCCGGTTTTGTTGCTGACTGAGGAGATGGTACTCCACAAAGTTCCAGAGTAATTCCTGGGATCCCTGGCCGGTGTCGCTGTGAGCCTGCCGCCCAGATGTGAGGCGACACTACCTGTAAAGTCTACAGGGAGCTGCTGGAGAAGCTGAGGGTTTGCCACCATAACAGAGCCTGGCTGGCCTTTGATAGCAGGAAAGAAGCCTCTGCAGGAGTGGACTGCACAGAGGAGCCCAGCTTCTGTATCCGGGTGTACAGGACAGCCCAGAAGTGTGGATTAGTAAGGAAGTGATGCGGGGACCGACCTGAGTGCAGAGTGAGTTGTGATGCATCGGTATCATTACTTTAACCACAAACCAGCACACTGCATCAACCAAGAAGTTGAGACCGTGACAGCCCGCATCTTTCAAAGACCAAGCCAGATACCCAATGTTCTGTGCAGACTTTGCTGACGAGTGGAGGATCTCTGAAGTCCAAAGAATCCGTGCACTGAGAAGTGGGCTTTTCACATGCTTGGGAGAGGGAGGCTTTTGCTTTGGGCTTGTTCCACTGCTGGAGCTTGCAGACACTCCTGCTGATGAGTCAAGGTCTGCACGGAGTTCCGAAACAACATCGGAGGAAAGCAGGGCCTTGTGCTGGGGACCTTGTTCCTACTAAGCTGAGGTAACGCCTACACTTTTGAACGTGTGCTCACCAGACATAAGGGCTGTTTTAGCTTAGGAAAGGCTACTGTGGGAGTTGCCAGTCACCGGGGCATTGAAGGACTAGCCTATAGGTCACCGACACAGAAGACTGCTTACACTGTTTATACCGGGCCTGCACCTGTGACATTATTCTAAGCCTGATATTTTTTTCACTATTTTCCTTGTAGTATAAAACACTATCCCCTAAGGCATATTCGAGTGTGTGGTATTACATTTTGGTATAAGAAAAGTGCTCTGTGTTTTTTGTTTGTTTTTGTTTTAAAGTGACCATGAATATTGCATGCTATTTGGTAACTATTGGGCTCTCGGTCTCTACTCTTGCATTATCTCCCTTTGAAGCATTATACTGCTCGACTTGCTACTATGCGGGTCAGGTGTTTGTGCCTTGATAGGTCAGATCCCTCAAAAGCAGTGGTAAAATCCTCTACAACCATGCTTGTGGCCCAGTAACCCCTGCTCGCCCCCAAAGGGGTAATTTTCTTCCTCAGAAAATATGACCGCATTACATAGTCTACATTTGTAATCCTGCACAGCTCATGAAACACATGTTGAAGACCATGGCGCCTTGCTTGATATGCCTATGTCACTCTTTTGTATGGTGACAATGCCATTGCTAGTTTGGCACCCACTTTATAGACACACTCTTCCGTGATGCCATCAGTAATTCAGGCGCTCCTTTAATAATCTCTCCAAAAAGTACTGAGTTGTATGGTAAAGACTCCAGTGCCACTAAATCGGTTCTCTTCAGAGTAAAAAAAGAAACATTTACCCGTGTCCTCTGATGATACCCTCCTGAGGTAATCACTAAAAAATTCTAAACTCTCAAATATTTAGTACTAAAGTTGTACATTTTCTTTTTTTACTCCCAAAAAAATCAAAGTAGTCCAAACCTCTACACAACGAAACTTCGAGAAGCAGGAAAAATTTACTTGAACAGAGTAATACAAACTAGCAGGGATATAATATAAATGAGGCAAAGAGCTCCCCGCTGAGTCCCGGGGCTCCCTCATAAATAAAATAAATAACAAAAGAAACACAAAGAAGATTAAGGTGAGGTAGGTGAGGGATGGGTACCGAGTGAAAAAGAAACAAGCATTGGCATAGCCAATAGGTCTCGCCTTTGGGACCTTATATGTGTTTAGCCATGCAGCACATTATTCTGGGTGCTGTGCCACCAGTGATTAAATAGCTATACAATGCTGTCATGAACCAGTGTGGAATGAAACAAAGAGAGCTTGAGCAACTGGATGACCAGGAATGCCAAATAATTAGCTAACAGTAGCTAGATCAGGGGTCTCCAACCTTTTCTGTAGTGAGAGCTACTTCTGATCAGTGAAAACTGTAGTGAGCTACCTAAAAGGTTAAACAGCTCGCAATTTCTTTTCTGAGAGACCCCCACGCCCAGCTTCATTGACTTTAAGGCTGTCTCACACCTCATTACCCATCATACTGCTAAGCGCTGCGTCCCATAACATGATAACCGCACCTTGGTGTTTATCAGGCAAGACATGGAAACGCTTCCCACAAAGGAACAAAAACCAAAGAAAACACTTCCAACCACCTACCTTACACACTTGCTCACCATGTAGGTAAGTACTACAGTGCCATACATTGGGTTAGTAAGCGCTATACAAATGCTGAAGCAAAATGCCTCTCCTTTCTTCTTTATTAAATAAACAAAGGGAGAAAAGTTATGCTACAGATGAGTACATATGATTTTCTTTCATGTCCAGGCGTTTGCAGACTATTTAAACAACAACAAATGACTGGTATTTGGAAAGGTTGTAACTACTGTGTACATATATCGACATTGTTTTTCACCCCTCCAGCTTTACAGAAAACCCCCCCATAAAATAACAGAGTAATGTTCTCACATCCTTCCCCTTGAATCTGGCACCTGGTTTTGAGATAGCCGCACCTAATGATTAATTGTTAATGTAAGAGGTTTCAAATACTACTTACGCTGACCATTTGATTACTTAGCCAAGTATCTGTCAGCTTCTGTCAAGCAAAAAAATGCAGACTAGTATCTTTTTAATGAGACGCGTTTTCCATGCTGGTCAAATTATGGTTCCATAGCAGTGAACTCAGTGGGTTAATGACATGTACCTGCTGCAGAAATGTGTATATGTGTTAATGCGCCTGCTGCAGAGATAGGCATGCAAACTGAAGGTCGCAGATTCAAACCCAGTACGAAAGCTCAGGGGGTTAATGTGATTGATGCAGAGCTCCAACCCGCAGGTTACTAATTCTAGCCCCAATAATATAGTTGAATAGGTTAACGCAGGACATCTCCCTACAGATAATAGTTTCCTGTTCTAGATTAGAATATACATCGGAGGTCAATGCACCTCCTCCTTCACTAATCTGCATTAACCAATGTCTCATTGGTTCCAATGAAAGTAGGAAAGATCAGGGGCTTAATGCGCCTGTTGCGAAGCCCTCGAGGTCACATTTTACAAGTGACTTCCCCCACTTCCTGCCTCCTCTATGCCCATCTCTCTGTGTACGGGCTGATCATCTTTTCGTTAATCGGTTTGTTGACAGAGAAAGCAGGTTAACTGCCAACTTGAGAATGCATATCTTACCTTCTGCTTCGCATGCACTCAAAGACTGCTTGTCCCTGGGGCTGGCCTGCCAGCGGCTGTCTAACGTCTGACTCTGCACTTGGTAACCAGAAAAGGGAATAGGTATCCGTAAGAGCATTTTGACTTGTATTCATAGTACTTTTTTCCTGTGGGCTTGTTTCTTGAATTTAAAATATATATCTTTGAATATGATAATCCACAGCACTTGCAAGTAGGCCTTTGCTGAAATCGGCGGCAGCGTTATTGAACATAAAACAGCTCATTTACTGAAATGTTATCTTTAAAGTTAATAGTGAATGTTTTTCAGCTGCACGCATTTTTTAAATGAAGAGCAGGACGGTGCTCCCCGCGGCGCATGTTCGGTCTTGATATTATCAGTATGCTGATTAGCTATTGTAGTAGAATCCTTCAAATTAGGCAGCATTTCACTCCGATTTTTATTTGGGGCGGGGGCAGTATCGCATGAACGGGTACACACGTTCAAATCAGTCTTACACGCACTGAGTTGCTTTTGCTTAATATGAAGCTACTGAGCCAGGGGCTCACTTACCAATCTGCTAACGTGCTTCACTCTTCGCAGGATCGAAAGGCACGTGGCGCGGTTTCCGGTAGGGTAGATAGCTCAACAGTGCTTGTGCCACCTGCACTACAGCTATCAGGCTTTCCGTCCTGCTGCTTTGCCCACATGTCGCACAGGATATAAAGCGCAATGCCAGCCTGGAAAAGGCCGGTGGCGCGATTCCTGCTTGTGCCGGAGTTCAGGAAGAACGTCACGTTCTTCTGCCCGCCCCGCCCCAGATAAAGCGCAGTTCAGCCAATCTGAGCAGCTGGTGTGGGTGAGGGCGGGCAAGCGCTCATAACACGCCTTAAAAAATAACGAAGGGATAATAAATAGATACCGGAGCTTAGAAAGAAACAATAATTGGATGCCGATCGGCGAGCTACCGGTAACTCGCGATCGACCGGTTGGAGACCCCTGAGCTAGATAGTAATAGAATGCAGGGAAGAAAGAGATACCACAGGCAGTGAAGGTAGACAGGAGAGGCTGAGACAGGGACAATAGATGCTTTTTAGAACTCCGAGAGGGATGGGTCATAGAGACAAGGTGGAGCTGCAGAGAGGAAAGAGGCAGGGCATGCCTTTGGTGGAGAAGTCTGACTGACTACTTGTATTATTAAAACTTGGTCACAAAGTATGTGACTTAGACTTTGTTTCGAATGCAGGAAAGTAGTGTGAAAGGCTGAATTTGAATGTGTTTCCCACGCTTGCAGCAGAATTAGTGCACCAGGACTTGATCGAGGTGCCTGTATTTGTGCTTGCACTGTTTGTACAGTTGCCAGACAGGTTTGTATTTCGCGTTAAGCAGCCACGGCTGCTGAGCCAGTATTGCGGTTGTAAAATACATTACGTTTTTATTTTTTTTAAACAAAGGTATTGCCACCATGGGAAGTAAAACTAGTAGCACATAAGTCTCCTACAACCACAAGCAGGAAGGCCCAGTGACTGGGTAGGCCAAGATGGCGAAATCCTTTCAGGGTGTATCTTTTTAAACCATTCTGTGTGATGAAACCTGTAAACTGGTCTGTTGGTGCCATGGGTTACATTTAGATTTATAACACTAACTAAAACAAATGGGAAATGTGAGCTGGAGCTGTACTAGGCAAATCAACAACCCATTCATGATTTTTTTCACTGAGTTATTGCGTTTGTAGTTTATTTTTTCCATGAAAAATGCTGGAGTGTAAATCGCGGATTTAACAGGACAGCTGTATTGGACACGCTGCTCAAAAACATATGTGCTGATGAACTCTTAATTAACCCATCTCTGTCCATTGCAGTGCAGTGTTGGCATTTATATGGTGCTGCACAAATCTGGTTGGGGACTAATAGAGCACAGGATAGAACAACAGGGCTGACATACTCGCTTGGAGGTGGCAGCAGCAGGCCACGCTGGAGGTGGCAGTCCTCTCACACAGGCACACACTGTCTTTGTTTCACATGCCTCTTTAATGTTGGCGGATGGAAAAGGGCGCTATCTTCCATTTGGCGTCAGAAATGGTTGGTGAGGGGTGCTAGGCTCACTCCCAAAACATGAACAGAAAAAGGGCCGGGTTTTGTAAAAGTGGAGGAACTTCATCATAGTAACAGGGCACTTACCGTCAGGGACGAGACAGAGAGATGCCAAAACGAGTGGAGATATGGTTGAGAAGCTAACGAGGTCTGTCAGCAACATTGACAAGGGACAGACCGGCAACTCAGAGTTACGCACGAGGGTGAAGGTGGTCCTTAAGTGTAACGATCATTTTGACTTAAAATGATATAAGCTGTTTGTCTTAAGCTTACGGGGAGAGCTTATTGCTGGTTGAGGGGTCCAGAAAACTGTGAAGGTTATGGACTAGGGGTCTTGTTTACCAAGGGTCAGTTATGCTGGTTAGTGTGTGGCTACCTAGGTACTAAGAACCCTTTTCCCCCTGCTCCCCAACACCTGCCCAGTACCCCCCCGAGTTCCAGCTTTACCATTCCAGCGGTGACAAAGATCCCACAGAAACTGAGCCGGGAGAGCAAGTGAGCTCTACCAGGAGGTTCACATCGAGGGGCCAGGGGGTGGGGCAGCTGCTGTGCACCTCCACTGACTGCGGGAGGTTGTTACCGAACGGCTCGCAGAGAAAAGCGGTGGAAGGCAGGGGCCGAGCTTGCGGGAGGGAGAAACGTATGCGTGCTTGAATGACACAAGTAAGCGAGGCGGGACTCCTCAGAACAGACTATTTTGAGGGTTCACCTTCGAGAAGCATGTAGCTAGAGAAATCATAGAATTCTGCCCCACCCTAAGATGTGCAGAGAAAAGACTGGAGGAGGCTTGCTGCTAGCAGAATTTTATATCAAGCTTATTTTAGATTTATCCAGGGACCAGTCTTCTGATTCAGAACCACTTTTTAAGAAGCTGTGACTGACACAGGACCCAACACCTCAATTACCCTTTTAGGCTATTGGCCATGCAGGGTCAACAACTGAGTAGGTTTTTTGAGCGTAGTTAGGCCTAGGCTTTAAAGCAGATGCGATTTGAGGGCATTTTAACAAAGAACTGCGTTTGTCTGAGGTTTAACAATAATGCTCGATGGGATATGCTTCTACAGAATATCAACCAGTTCTCCTGGATACTCTTAATTATCAGACATTTGAGCTATATTGTTTTTTAGGTCTCGCCTACGCAGCGCACACGCGCTGCATAGGCAAAAAGACCTTTAGCGATCGCTTCGGCTTTTCAGCCAAAAACGTGCACGCGTTCCATTGCCTTCAATGGCAACGTGTGCACGTCTGGAGATTCCCTTGCGGGAGCGAGCGGCTGGCGCCATAGGTTATCGATTATCGCGGCGCCAGCCGCTCACTCCCGCAAGTGAGTCGCGCAAGCCCCCTCCCCCTGCTGCCACACGCGCTTGTTTTTTTGTGCCACCACCACAATGAGAGGTAATTAGGGTAAGTCTGTTAATCCTCCTCTTTTAGTCACAGATGTAATTATGGATTCAAAGCCAATTGGGGTGAAGGCTGAATTGCGGGTAAACGCTACCATGTAAAAGAGTTGAATGGCGGGTCAAGGAAATGTTAACTGAACAAAGGGAGATCATACGAGCTCCCTCCATGCTAAAATGGCCCCCATTCAACCAAGCTAAATTAGACAGCCTTTCCTCTGAAATAAAGTCTGATAGCATATTACACCTTGTTTTTAAATTAGAAAGCGCGTAGCTTAGAATACTCTGCGCCACATGCTAGCGTCGGGACTGTCTCGTCTCACTCCGAGGCAAGGCTTTCACATTCACGCGTCATGCGGGGCTGTTTAATGGTGCCTCGATCGCGCCAAACGGCCTACGAAGAAGCATTGTAAAAAGAAAAAAATATATATTTACATATACATGTTTTCTTCGGCGTGCTTTAATAACAAATGCATGACGGTGAGAACATTTTCGAGTAAAGGACCTATTTTGGGGTTGCAGTTTTGAAAACTTGCTCCTAATTCCAGCTGAAATGCACTGGCGGGCATGTGTTCTTTAGTGGGACAGACAGTGCAAATCACTATATGTTTTCGAAAATTGGGGCATATCTGTCTAAAGACTGTTACTTTGAAAAACTTTACACTGTTGCAGTGGAAATAATGGTAACTTCTTCGGGTCAAACTGAACTGTTACATTTGCGGGCAATTTATCCAAGGCATGAAAAGGGACCCCCATGTCCCCATTCTTCGTGCAAAATATTCTTAACAAGTACACAATTATAATCAGCAGTCTAGAACATAATTAGTGAAACAGACACCAGGACCCTAAATAAAACTGTCAAAACAATTCAGTATCAAATGGCTTGAAATGTACACTTCAATAGAGAGAAGTCCAAAGACTAAAAGACTGAGCTGGCTACATTGGCCAGCAACAGTGGAACAGCATTCTCTTGGTTCGGTTACTTTCTGCTCACACCCATAAAATTAGATTGGGCCTATACCTCTTCAGGGCAGCTGACATCCCATCTGGCGTACATCAGGGCTGTGTACTGTCACTTTTCCTATTCATGCGCGACAATGTCCCTCAAGGCTGACATCCACCATACCTACAAGACTGAATTGGAAATGTGCACAGATGACAAAGACTACCAGTTCAACTTGAAGACAGTCCTTGCAACCTTCTCAGATTGTGCCGCTGCCTTTCTCGTTTTCACTTCTGCCTACACGATAAACAAGCATTGGCATAGCCAATAGGTCTCGCCTCTGGGACCTTATAAGTGTTTAGCCATGCAACAGTTGATGTTGTTGCACCAAGGATGTTTTACTGCATAACTAAATACTTATAAGGTTCCAAAGGCGAGACCATGTAGCTTCTCCACTTTCCTTCAAAAAGGAATTCCTCCATAATGCTAGAACTTTGGAAACTGCTGATGAAGTAGATTCTGGTCCTACTTTTTAATGATGACTAGTCAACATCTTACATTTTTTCCCCTTAAAACTTCCTTTTACCACTTTCAGAATCTACCTCTCAATCAAGGCGGTCTGAACTTCCCCGACTTTAGATCATATTTTTTTTCAGCTTTTCTCAGCCGTCTTCGTTGCTTGTTCATCCGAGACAGGCAATTGTTTTATTGCTACCAATTTGCTCTAGGGGAGGAATCTAATATGTTCCTAGCCAAAGCTAATGACCCAAACTACTTCAAACGGGTAAAATTCAAGACTATCAGAGACACTTAAAATTTGGCAACTTATTCTGGCCAAGTGTAATACGTCTTTTTTCCACCCTCAACTATCTCTATGGGCCAATCCTGGTCTTCCGGGGATTTTTCATGATGGGATATTCCATATGTGGAAAGCCGCTGGAATAGAAACACTTCGGGATCTATATGGTAATGACGGCCTCTTGGCCTTCGAGACACTAAGAACAATCTATAAACTACCTATAACTTCACAGTTTAAATACATTCAAATACATGATTATTTAATACGTAAAATGAAGCTACTAAATATCTTAGATTCAGACATCTGGAACTGTTTCTATTCTAACAAGGCTAGATCACTTATTAGTCTTGGCTATAAAGCCTTAATCTCGTTCAAACAAGACGACTGTGGGAAAATTGCGGCAAAATGGAGCTCTCGTTTAGGTTTGAATATCACTGCTAATCAGATCTCCTCTTCGTTATGTAGTATAAATCGCTCGGTCCAATCTTCTAGTTTGAGATTACAACAATATAAAACGATATTTCAGCTATACTACACTCCAGAAAAAATTTCAAAATGGTCTAGCAGTTGCTCCAATAGCGAACGGACAAGGTGTCCTAAATGTGATCTATCAGCCGCCAATCTCGAACACATGATGTTCACGTGTCCCCGACTTACGGAATTTTGGCATAAAATCAGCCAGGGTATGGCTCAGATTCTGTCACAACCAATCACACTCAGTCTGGCTAATGTACTTTTAGGCACTCCTTTGTTAAATAATTCATCAGCAGCCCCACAAGCTGACCTTGTCAACATTTTGATTGGCTATGCCAGACTGACCATCGCTAGGACATGGATTTCAAGAAACCCACCACATGTGATGGAGTGGTGGCTCCTTGTTAAAGAAATTCATACTATGGAATCTTCCCTTGCTAAGATCAGAGGTGTTCAATCTCTTCAAAAGATAGATAGAATCTGGGGTTCCTCAACTATATGAAAGTCTCACAGATTAATGGGCTAAGACTGGTGAATCCACAACTGCCTGAAAGATGGCCGACCTGGGTAGTGTCGGCAGGAATGTGGGTTTTTTTTTTTTTTTTTTGACTAATCTTATTTATACCAGTCCCCGTATAAGTCCTATATTTCCTGATTTCTAATTCTGATGTGTATCTCTCCACTCTGCTCGATTTGCTTGATTTGTCAGATATGTTTGACATATTTGTTATTTCAATTTTTACTATGTTCTGTTGTTCCGATCTCTTGTCCTGATCTCAATAAAATTTTTTTACATTTTTTAAAAAAAAAGTAGGATTCAGGTTGAAGGGGAACAGAGCACATTACGACATAGACTTGTCACGTGTGAAAGCATTTGTAAGTCTAGCACGGACTGCCATGCTTCTACTTTCACAAACAATTGCGTTGTTAATTGCTCAAAAAAACTGACTACTACTCTACTGTGACCTGGTCACAAGGATTACAAACCTTATCTGCTAACCACAATCAGAACATGTTCCTTGTCCTGTGTTTACACGCCAAAGCTACAACACCCACAGTCTCACTTCTTCCAGGCAGAGGTGAAAGAGAGGGTGAGCAATACCAGCACTTACTAGAGTGATGCCTTCATACAGTGCATAGGTGGCAGCAGTTTTAGAGGAGCATACGAAACACCCCTCTCACTAATGACAACACAACAAGAAGGGCCCATCGGTATGGCTACAGTCATAGGCCACAGCCACTTGCCCCAACTACCAGAGACTCTAATATGAGTAGTGAAAGCAACTGGCATGATGATTAAATAAATATTGAGTTGAAACTGGGTCAATAAATTAAACGCTGTGCATTGGGGACCACTTACTGAGTCTGTCACTTTAGAGGAAAACAGGACAAGAAATGTTAACAACATATGTAACCAATTAGATGGCGCAACAGACATCTAAGAGCCCAAACAAAACAATAACAAAACACACTTCCTCCCCAAGGGATATCCTAGCACCATTCACCAATAACGGGTGGTTACTGTAACCCAAATCAATGGTGCTCATTCTTGAAAACTCAAAGTGTGTAAGGCTGAGTGCACCTGTCTTGATTTGAACCAATGACTATGGGGACAAGCACATACCCCTGTCAATGGATGCATCAGCAGCAGCACAGCAGTAGTGGGCATCACTCATTATGCCTGTTCTCATTCCAGAAACGTTCCCAGATGCAGGCTGACCACTCCTACCTCGAGGCATTTAAATCTACCTCCCCTCATTGTAGGAAGATTCCGTTTTAGGTTAGCAGAGACAGAAATAATAAAGTACTAGCACCACAGGGCCTGAATACCAGCTCTGTTATTACATACTGTGCACTTAGACAAGGAAACAGTACTCAAGGAGGAAATACCCATGCACCCTCAGTCCTGGATTGTGTGTACTGTGCCATGTTAAATTGCCAAATAAATTGTGTGGTATACCATCGACAATTCAGTCATTATGCTCTTATAAGTTACATTGCATGCAATCTGATTAGCTACACCACTCTGAGCATTACATTTCATATTTCAATTTACTTTTAGTGACCAGGGATCACAAAATGTGGGCCAGAGAAACCGGTACATGAGCAGCAGTAACTACAGGCTACAACTAGAGCCAACAGGTCAACGACATTAGGAGTACATGGTTAAAATTAAATGAGGTATTTCTTTCGGCAGCAGTCAAGTTCCAGTCTGTTAAAGCTTAGAACTCTCATAACTGGACAAAGGGTCAAGTGTAGTTAATGCCCAAGTTACCAGCAGTCCCATCGGCTCACCAGGCCTTAACATTACGATTATGCTAATCAGATAAATTACTTCATGACAGAGTCATTATTTCTTATGCTTCAATTGGCAAATATCAGTGTCTCACGTTACATGTCAGGAAGATCACCAGATGTTCTAACAAAGTTATATGTTGCTTTAGATTGTAAATGATCATGTCTAGAATGTGCTGTCTGTCAATTGACGGTGGTGTTACTCAGTCAGACCAATATAGGACACGACAAGCCAAAACACACAAAACAGTTAATAAAAGCAGCTTTTGCAGAAAAAGTAACTACATGAATTACATGCATTTGGTTAAGTATAATGCAACCTGGCAGCGTGTCAACCAAACAATTTATACAAACCATTTACAATGCATTTATTTTTCGTTTCAAGAGCACGTTTTGCAAAGTATAGGCTACCACTGATGCTATTCTAGAGCTTGAGACATCAGGGGAAATTCATTTGTGTGGGCAATTACTTCATCTAAAGATAATAACTTCAAGTGGAGACTTCACAATGCATGGTTCGTGCAACAAGCAGTGGAGAAAGGCTATGGATTCTACAGATCTGTTCCATTCATTGCCTTATGATATGAATGTGTGCCGGCTGTAGAAATCTTACATCATAGTGTAAAAAAAAAAAGTCTATGCCTACAGCCATCTCACCCAAAGTGCAGTTAAAAAAAAGATAAGCTTGCTTCATAAAATAATTTATATACATCGCTCATGGCAATACTATAATTTGAGTCACAGATCACTTTGCAGACATATTTTATTTACCTTACAGGTCATTGTCTATGCATATTCTTTACTCATCACGCGTCTTCAAATGTGCCTTAACAGAGGCCCCTACATCTTCCCTATTTTACTTCCATGTAAGCATACCTTGTGCTATAGGGATACAAAGTCACTATACACTCTCCAAGTCACATATAGAAACAGTATGACCTTCTGTCTCACACTTTAAAGGTCATCATTCATAAGCGCTCTATGCAATAAACACATGAAAGGGAACTCTCACCTATGTACGTGCACTTTTAGTCAAGGCATCCCAGATCAACTATGCATTACATGTTCGATAATTCAACTATCAGCGAACCAATCTGTCCAACACAACGAAGATTCTTACTTAAATAGGCAATTAACATTACTGCTACATGAACTAAAACACAAGCGTTATGAAAACACAAAATAATCTGAAGGGAATGAAAATCGTGCAAGTCTAGAATATCCCCTGGAGATTTAGCCCTTAAGTGAGGGCGGTTCAAAGTAAAAATTAGAACACTTGGAACTCAATGTAACCCTGTATGTAAAACAAAATTGGTTGCAAATGAGTTGAAAGGGATGCTTTCAAAATCAGAAGATGTGATTTTTAAACAATTCGGATCTCCCTGAACAGTGTGCTTCCAATCTCATTTTTTTTTTAAAAGAGAGAAAATATGACTAACAAAAGCTATCTGACGCCTGCAGAGGAAGGAGTGCTCGTAGGAGGGAGGGTTCCATCCAAAGACGTAAAAAAGTAATGCCTCCCTCTAGCCGCCCGACAGCTCATCACAGG
Organism: Triturus cristatus; assembly: GCF_964204655.1. Taxonomy (NCBI): domain Eukaryota; kingdom Metazoa; phylum Chordata; class Amphibia; order Caudata; family Salamandridae; genus Triturus; species Triturus cristatus. Next base: position 375,837,024 of record NC_140594.1, on the reverse strand, counting down.
CAAGCAGCAAGCTATACAATTACCAGGCACTGCTTTATACAGCTGCCGCGACGGGAAAGAAAACAAGCGGGCCGAAAGTTAAAGCGACGGGATGTGGCAAATGGAACAAGAGGGCATGTACAGCGCGTTTACCTTGCCGAAGCGGGCAGCAAGGCGTGATGATTGCTAACATATGGGTCAGCTGCTCGCTCCCACAATGGAATCGCCAAACGTGCACGCGTTGCCATTGCAAGCAATGCAATGCGTGCACGTTTTTGCCATAAAAAGCGTATCGATTTCAAGAGGTCTCCTCCTATTCAGCGCATGCGCGCTGCGTAGGCGAGACCTAAAAAACAAAGATTGGACGATAAAATATCCCTAGAAGGAAATATAGGAAATAAAAAGATAAGACAAAAAAATTAAAATATAACGGCATAAGAGAGCAAGTGGTTCAGAAATTCAAAGTGATAAAACGAAGTTTAGATTAAAAGAAGTAAATAAAAATGGGTAGTAAAATATTTAAATTCTATTGAAAAGAAAACATTTGGATAAGATAAGGTATAATCTATGAAGAATATTTTTCAAACAGAGTACTTCGGGAATGTCTGGTCCGTTTTACGAAACTGATTCTCAAAGTCCCCACATTGGAACTTTTCTGAGATGCAAGACAGAATGATTCAGTCTCTGTAAGTGTGCTTCCTCACTGGGAATCCCATCATGCCTCACAGGTGACAGTTAGGTATGTTCATTTTTCTGACTCCCGCAGTTAAGATCCTGGAGTAATGAGCTCTGCCTTTTTGGCAAAAAATCACTGGAAAATATTTCCAAATTCGTTTTGGACCAAGGTAGTTGACATAATGACGGCAGTGGTGGGCTCAGTGGTCCCGCTGGAGCCCCGATGGCTGCTATTAATGATTAGGAGCGACTCGGACTGGACTAGACACAAGGAGATTTGGCTGGCCCTAGCGGCGGGGGTGGCGAAGAGGAATATCGCAAGGGACTGGGGCTCGCGGACCCCGCCCAAATGGGACCAATGGGTACGGGATATGGACTGGTGCCAAAGGGCCGAAGAAACTATCTACAAAAGCAGAGGTTGCACCAAAAAATGGCGTAAGATATGGGGGCCATGGCGGAAATACAGGCAGCCGGGGGGAGGACTGGGACCCTAACAGCTATTGTTATTTGTCTCATCTATGTCCTTGAAGGTCGGTCATTGTTCAGAGGATGGGTAATTCACTGCATGTATCGTGCTAAATGTCCTGTATTGTTCGATGGTCTGAGCAAAGTTAATAAAAAGATTTATAAAAAAATAAAAATAAAAAAATAAAAAATATTTCCAAATTCTTTTCTTTTGAAAGTCATTTGACATTTTTCAGCACCTAGCCATTTTTCTGACAATTACAATATTTTCTAGTCAATTATACCTTTGCTTTTTGTGAAGTGCCCTTCCTGTGGGGAGGAAAAGGCCCAGATAGACCCTTATTCTGTCTGTAGTGTTTGCCTTCCGGAATCTCATCATCCTTACACTTGTGGTCACTGTTAGAAGTTTTCCAAATGCACTCTGAAAGACAGAGAAAAGATCAGACTACTTGGTCTCCAAGAAAGAAGACTGACTGCTTCATCCTGAGGCCTTGGTAAAGGTCAGACTTCTTCCAAAGAGCCAGCCTCTCACTCCAGGGACTCTCATAGAGGGAGATCCAGAGAGAGAATTCACCACCACAAGAGAAGATGTTCCCGTTCGACGTGGTATGACGTGGAGAATGGAACAACTACTGGTGTGCTCGCCATCGGCAGGCATGCCATCAAAGGTAGGATCGAGCTACCATCATTGTCAAAACATTCTGGCAGTTCGTTGTCAAGAAACATCAAAGTCACCGTCGACACTCCACCACGCATCGACATCGAAGAAGCTGGTTTCGACATCAAAACCAGCGCTGAAGCCCCCGTCTACATCGAGGGAAAAACATTTGACGTCGCGAACAGCGGAAAAGCCACCTTCGATTTAGAGAGAAAGGCATTCAATGTCAAAGGAAATACTCACAGATGAATCTAGGCCTCCCTATACATCTAGGCCCAGATCCCACTCACCTTTAAATATCTTTCCACGCTGGTTTCAAAGTCTACAGCATAGACCTGTGGACGGTACCTTGGACTCTGAGTGCTCTTATACTTATTCATCATCAAGGGTCACACCTGAGATTCACATTTCTGGTGCACCATCTCCTGGGGAGGGGGGTCGGCATTTCCCCAATTTTCTCAAGGCACGCCGTCTGTGTTTACTACGACTCCAGTAGGTCCCTTAATTATCTCACATATTGCAACTTTGCCACATAAATCTCCAAGAAGATTTAGGAGTCTGCTATGTCACTGTTCCAAATCTAAAGTGACATCCAGTTCTAGAAGATCACACAGTTCCAGATCTTGACACAGAAGAAGGAGATCTCCATCTTGGTCTATGACTAGTTGCTCATCAGTCAGAGATTACTCACCTACTCTGATACACCTCCTGCAAGAGCGTCTCCTATAGATGATCTTCTTACCTTCAATGAAGTGTAAATAAGAGGGGTAACAAAACTGAACATTGATATCCCTACTATTGCTACATTGTCTTCGGTAATTTTTGAAACTTGGCATCACAGAAGAGCTGCGCCACCATTGCTTCCCTTGGTTACTGGTCTACTAGAACCTGTGATACAGTTATCCCTTACTCCTGCATCAGTGTAGTCTGCTCCATCTCAAGTTCTTAAAAAATATAAACCACCTGACCAGGATCCACTGTTTGTCAGAGCAGACCCTCCTCCACATTCGGTCATCGTAGCATCAGCAAAAAAAGTCTCAATCGGTTGCTCCATCTTCTTCCATGCCACCATCCAGGAAAGCCAACAAATAGATGCTCTTGGCAAAAATGTGTGGAACATCAGCATCTACTATGAAAGTGCCAGTGCTACCACCTTGTTGGATAGGTATGATAAGTCCCTGTGGGATTCGTTAAACAGATTTGGGAGAAACTCCCAAAAGATGACAGACATGATTTCCAAGCGATATTGAATGAAGGTAGCCTGGTTTCGAAACAGATAATAAGTGCAGTAACCGATACATTGGATCTTGATGCTCATGCATATTGTCATGGTATCTGTGCACGTAGATTATCTTGGCTCAAATTAACCGGACTTAAACCAGAGGCTTAATACCAAACTTTAAATTTACAGTTTTCAGGGAACATTCTTTTTGGTTCTCATGCAAATGACAAGATGTCCAGAATGAAAACAGAGATAGACACTTTAGGTTTAAATATTTTTATTAAGTTTGCAAGACACTTTAAAGGCTGTTGGTCTAGAGAAGCAAAAAATTATCCTAGGAGGTACAGGCACTATGATGGAAGATTTTTCTCTCAGAGGGTTCAAGCTATTGCTTCCCCCTTCTCTGTTTCCCACTCCAGTGGGGGGAAATATTACCAAACATCTGGAAGAGTGGTGCTTGATAACCACAGACAAAAGAGTCTTTAATATTTTTCAGAATGGATATTTTCTTCTGTTCTGGTGCCCTCCTCCTTCAATTCCTCCAATCAAAACATCGACTTTTCAGAAAGACCCACTGCCCTGTTTTACAGAAGCCTGCTGTGGAGGAGGTTCCTTGTCACCAGAGAAGACTGGGTATTTATTCCCAATGTTTGTTTGGTGCGAAAGAAAGGACCAAAACAAAAATTCAGAACCATTCTAGATCTGCGAGTACTAAAGAAAAATTCAGGATGTTGATTCCAATATCAGCAAAGCATTGAAAGTTCCTTTGATTCAAAGTAGGGTCTCATTATTACCAAGACAAGGTCCTACCTATTGGACTAAAATCAGCTACAAAAAGTTTTGCGAAATGTATGGCCTTCATCGTAGCTCAGCTAAGGAAACAAAAAACTTTGTTTAATCTTACGTAGATGATTGCTTAATGCAGGATATGTCACCTGCGGAGACAAAGACACATAACCAATTCTGTTTCAAGACGCTAACGTATGTGGGTCTGCAAGTAAACCTCAGTCTAAAACCTGCCTAGTCCAAAAGATGCAATACCTGGAAGTTATACGGGATACACTATCCGTAACAGTGTATATTTCGGAGAAGAGGTTATCATCAATCAGTCTGAAGTGTCACAATCTCTTACAAACTCGCCATCCATCAGCGAGAAAGATTGCATCCCTACTAGGTTCGATGGCCTCTTGCATCTTTCTAGTTCCACATACAAGACTGCACAGGAGGCCCCTACAGCAATGCCTAGAAGACCAGTGGAATCTGCTCTTGGAACACTGGGAAGAGAAACCGACTCTGTAACAAGATGCAATTCACTCTCTCCCATGGTGGAAACAACCAAATAACCTCTTGGTAGGAGTATCATTCCATCAGAATCTGCCGACTCAGACATTGATCACAGATGCCTCTCTCCCAGGATGGGGAACTCATATGGAATACTTGCAAACCCAAGGGATTTGGTTGGACAAAGAAAAGACTTATCATATCAATCTTCTGGAACTGAGAGCTGTTCATCTGGTCCTGAAATCTTTTCCTCCGTCAATAACCACAAATTCCCATCTTGTTCAGACCGACAATGCAACAACAATGCATTACCTGAACAAGGAAGGAGGAACTCGCACTCAACACCTGCCTCTTGAAGCTCAAGCCAAATGGAAATGGTTAATAACCAGACCATCATCTTCCAGGGGTTCACAATATACAGGCAGATTCAATCAGTTGGGTAGGTTAGGAAAATCACGACTGGGTTCTACACAAAGAAAGTCTTAAAGGATATTTTCCAAGACTAGGGATATCATCATATAGATTTTTTGCAGATGCAAGCAACAAACAATGCTGAGACCCAATTCCTCTCATACAAACAGTAATAATCAAACTCTACAGCCCAAGACTAGGATGATGATAACACCAGAAACAACCTAGTCCGTGGTGGTTCACAAATCTTCACCTCGCAGGATGACCACACAGGAGATTGCCGTGCAGACAGCATCTCCTGTACCAGTTCGGGGGCAGATACTGCACCCCAACCTTCCATCACTGCACTTGAAAGCTTGGCTCCTGAATTCCTTCAATGTGGTCATTTAGGCCAACCACAAGACTGCTTGGACATTTTAAGAGAGGCTAAAAGAGCTTCCATAAGAAAATCATATGCCTTTAAGTGGAAGAAGTTTTACTTATGGTGCATTCAAAACAAACACAATCCAATCATGTGTCAGGAAGAAGTGGTCATTTGGCAAGGTCTGGTTAACAGTTTTCTTCTATTCAAGTGCATTTTTTAGCTGTAACAGCGTGTAGAAAACCTCCATAACATACTTCTTTCTTTAAAATACCTCTTATTAAAGACTTATTAGAAGTGCTTAAAAAAGTATTCCCTTCACTTAAGTCAACATCTCCTCCTTGGGAACTTAACATTGTTATCTCCAATTTAATGGCTCTCCCATTTGAACCCATTCATAAAGCCTCTTTACAGCATCTGACATGGAAAGCGGCTTTCCTCGTAGCCATCGCTTCTTGCGAAGTGAGTGCAATTCAGGCATTATGCTCTGTAGAACCATATACAGTTTTTCAAAGTAATAGAGTTGTAATGAGTACTCATCCCAGTTTTATTCCTAATGGGGTTTTAGACTTCCATAATAATCAAACCTTCTTATTACCGACTTTCTTCCCTAATCCATCTACTCAGCTGAAAGGTCTTTACACTCTGTTGATGTTAAGTGTTCTGAAGCTCCACCTATATAAAACCTAGGACATAGATGGACATCAGATGGACTCTTTATTAATTATGGCCAAGTAAGAACATGTTTGCATCATTAAAACAAACTATCTCTAGATATATAGCTTCCTGTATACTCTCCACATACCAACTAGCTAAAATGGCATTACCTAGTAGATTTAAAACACATTCCAAAAGGGGGAAGGCTGCAACTGCAGCTCTTCTTAGCAATATTCCCATTTCAGAAAGCTGTAAAGCTATTACAATGAGATCCATACCTTTACTAAACATTATCTAGATTCAGACTCTAAAGCAGATACTCAAGTAGGACGGGCTTCTTTCAGGAACCTTTTAGGTGATTGTTGGAGCTGTTTTTAATTCACGTCCGCATCGGGCTTGCTATTCTATTCGGTGCCTATGACTATTGATTAGGATCCCATGGCAGCGGCTTCTTCTCCGCTATGGTGGAGGAGCGTCGATCCCCCATCCCCCCTCACCTCTCCCCCTGCCGCTGAGAGCCAGCTGAAGGAGGGAAAAATAAAATGATGATAAAACCATTTTATCATCATTTTATTTTTCTTTCCGCACTTGAGCCAGCAAGCAAGCCAAGTCTGGGTGGTGCGGGCCACGACGAGAGCAGGGGGATGAGTAGTGCACACAGTAAGTGCACATGGCAGTTTGGTCGGTTGTCTAAGGCCGGCCAAACTGTCCTGCGCACTTTGATCTCTCTCCACCAGAGCTGTGCTGCAAGCTGGATGAAGAAGACACACAGGCTCCTAGAACCTGTGTGAGCTTAAAACCAGCCCACTCAGGCCAATCACGCCATGACTCTCTCATGCTGTATTACCAGTATGAGAGCAGCTCAGTGATTGGCGTCTAGGATCCTAGCAGTGTGCATGAGCCCCTGGAGAATCTGAGTCTGACTGAAACAGAAGAACCCCGAGATGGAGGCCTTTTTTTTGTTTTGTTTTTTTGTTATTCAAACCCACCTCCCCACCACCTATTAAGAAGAGCATCCGCTACTGTCCCTTGGAAGAGAAGGAAAAGCTGTTTACCTGTTATCCTAGTTCTCTTCCTGGGCAATCTCCATCAAAGTCATAAGCAACCCTCCCACCTCCTTGGACGGTTATTATTACAGCTTTCAACAATTGTTTCATCCAGGATTCTTAATCTCCGTAAACATGACCTGACCTAACTGTCACCTGTGCGGCAAGATGAGATACGGGAGTACTGTGAGGTTGTTAAAGTCACAGTGCCAGTTTTCACTACTATTTTTCTATAGTAATTTTTTATAAATGAGACATTTCCATGTGATTGTATTCTTTTTAAATTGAAAATTCAATGTAATCTGGCCATTTTTAGCTTTGCTTTAGGCTGCAGATATATATATATATATAGTTAGGACCTATTTTCCATAGGAAATCCGCAACATTCTATTTGGAATAACGTTGGCGCCGATTGGCGAATCTTCGCAAAATTTTCCAAACTTTTGGCCAGCTCCGGTCCGCTCCTACCCCGAACATTTCACGGTGATTCGTCACGCGGGGGCCGAGAAAAAAGGGGGGTCCCAAAACGCGTTTTCCCCATGCATTTTCCCATAGGACCTGTTGACGCAGCTACAGCCCGAACTGCTGAACGGAATTACACCAAATTTGGCAAAGAGGTAGTCCTCAGTTCAGACTTGTGCCTTTTGCTTAAATGGTGTAAATCCGTTCAGTAGTTCCTGAGAAAATTAGAGTTAAAAAGATAGATAGATCTGGGCGGAGCCTAACCACACATCTCATCGTGAGATCTGATTGGCGGTCAGTACTTCATCCAAGAAGTGTTGGCAGCCATCTTGGGACCAATATACATGATAGCACCTCATTAAAAAGCATTGCAGTTAATAGAAAGTTTTAAGTCTTCTTTTGATAGTACCCCATTGAAATGCATTGTAGTGAATCGAAGATTTTCAGGGTTACCAAAAGGAGAACCATAAAGGATGATAACAGACTTTAGTTACATTATAAATCATTTGTTGATGGTACCATACTCATTTTAGGAATTGTGGTGAGTTCTAAGGTGATTTTACCATGTGAAAAAGCCTTCTGCTGTGATATCATGAATCATGTTTGAGAGAAAACTATTTTCTCATGCTTTTCCCACAGAGGTTTGGAAGGTGATCTATAAGCTAAACTAAGAGCATATTTTTTGTAAATTCACATTATCTTTCTCAGTCATGTGAGAATGAAGTATGACATTCTCAGTAAAACATGTACATCCAACAAGGGCAGAGACTGTCAGTTGATTCCTTTGTGTTCTACTGCAGCTTCCCAGAGTGTTCTAAAGAACAACTAGAGCGCTAACAGTCCTACTTATGACAAACGTATTGCACACCTGAAGCCATCTTGATTGGAATAAAGTGGTAACTCTTAAAACATTTAATTTAAAAAGGAACAACATGAGGGGGTTCATTTTGCCATAGAAATTATGATTAGTGCTGCAGAAAGAAAAATTAGGGCACATTTTGACTTCTCAAATCCTCTTCTATTTCATAAAAAAATTCTGACATGCAGACTGAAACATGCACTTTGAATACCAGCAGCAGACTTCCCTGGTGAGCAGTAGCTTTACTACAGTGATCTAATGAGCAACTAGAGTGCTAACATTCAGAATTTATGGCAAATGTGTGACACATCTGAATGCCTTCTTGATAGAACCAAAATAAAAAAAAGAAAGCATTTCCTACTGAGGAGACTGCAGTAAATGAGGAAATTAGGAAACTTCATAACAAATAAATCTCCCAAGATGGCCACCAGAGACAAAAGAGGCCAAATGCAGCACAAATATCACCCAGATGTAGCCCACATGTCGCCCAATGACAGAAGTGTGCAAAACACTTATTGTTTGTGTATTTGCAGTTTTATATAGTGCAGACTTGTCAGGTATTGGAGTGCTTTACATGAGCATTATTTACATCACACAAGATCAAATTCATTTTGGTTGTAGACATGGGGAGATTAAGTGATTTGACCAGAATCACAGAATGTTGAGCTGAAGCAGAAACTCCAACCTGGTTCCACAGTTGCAAAGTCTGCAGCTCTGGAAGTAACACCACATCCTCTCCCCTAGGTGTAACATTTAAGGAAGTGGTCAACTGGGTAAAAAAACATAAAGATTACAAATAATTTAAAAGTTCTTTGTCGCTATTTGAAAACTCAGAAAATATGTCCTAATTTTAGTTTTTTAGAGCACTAACCATAATTTTGATGCAAATAAGACCCTCTCATATATGTAGTTGCTAAAGGAAATGCACTAAGTATTACAGTTTTGATTACATCAAGATGACGTCAGGCGTTCCACACTTTTGTAATAAATATAGAATGTTAGCAATCTAGTAGTTCATTGGGATACTGTTGAGAGGCCAGGGGCACGGACTCTGAAAATTGAAGGCAGGTAGGAGAGTGCAGAGGCAACAATTTGACCACACTGGGCAGGCAGGAAGGGCAGTGGCAGCACAACAGACTATGGAGGGCAGTGGAAAGGGGGGCAGGGGCAACAAACCAACAATACAGGACTGGCAAGAGAGGCTGTGGCAATATAATAGACCATTGTGGGCAGAAGGAAGAGGCAGTGGTAGTACAACCATACATGCCAACAGACCCGTTTCAGCTAGGAAACGTCCAATGTTTTTAAGCTCAAATGGGCTTTATTTGATCTGTCTCCTGTCTACAATCTCCTCTTTTTCAATGTAACTCAAAGGGGAAAATCAATACCCCAGTTTTGTTTCAAAATCTCCCTCTTACCAAGTTCAAAATGTTCCCAAGTATGGTACATTGGATCATGGTAGGCAGGAGGAATTGAGGTAGGGACATGGACTTGGATAACAGAGGACAGGAGGAACATGGAGAGGTGCACCAAACTGACCCTACAGGGCAGGCATCAGGGTTTGCAGCAGCACAATACACCACATAGGGCATGCGGGATAGGAGTGCGGCACAACAATCCATAGAAAGCAATAGGGAGGGGACAGGACCATGCACATGGACAACAGAGAACAGAGGGGAAAGAGGCAATGGTAGCTAGCTGACCATAATGGACAGACAGGAGAGAAAGCTGCAGCATAACAGACCATAAAGGGTAGGAGGGACGGATCAGGGGCATTACAGTGGAACAGACAAGCCAGGAGGGAGGGAATAGGGGTCTGCACATGGAAACAGAGGGCTGGGGGCAGGGCAGGAGCAGCAAGATGACCATGGAGGTCAGGCAGGATGGGCACTAGAAACAAGACACACCATGGAGAGCAACAATGAGACTATGATGGCATACACACAGACCATGGAGGGGGAAGGTGGGAGGGGGTCAGGGGCAGCTAGCTGACCACACAGGGAAGGTGGGAGGGGCCATGGCAGCACAGCAGACCATGCATAGCAAGCGGGAGGGTTAGTGGCAGCACAATGGCTATGATGGGCAAGAAGGAGGGTGCAGGGGCATGCACAAAGGACCATGGAGGATAGAAGGGAGGGTCAGGACCTGGGCACAGACAAGAGATTTCAGGGGAAGGGGCCTCACAACTGACCGCGCGGGGCAGGCAGGAGGAGCAGCTGCAGCACAACAGACCAGGGAGAGCAGAAGGGTGTGGCAGTAAAATGGACCATGGAGGGCAGGAGGAAGGGGATAGGGGCATGGCATGTAGACAGGCAGGGTGGAGGTGGCAGGGACAGGTTACAGTCATCTGACAATGCTAGGCAGGTGGGAGGGGAGTGGCAGCTTAACAGAACACTCAGAGTAGATAGGAGTGGCAGGTCCATGGAACATGGTGGACAAAAAGGATGGAGCAGGGGCATGCACAAAGACATCGGAGGGCAGGGGGAAGGAGAATAGGGGCAGTAAGCTAAGCACAGAGGCTAATCAGGAGGTCAATGATGGGCCATAGCATTGGGCAATGGAGAGCAGCAGGAGTGGACTGGTACATCATGCTAAATGGAGGGCAGTGGCAGCACTTCAGACCATGTATGGCAGGAGGGAGGAGGCTAGTCCATGGATTCAGACAACAGAGGATAGGGAGGAGGTGGATGGGGCAGCAAGCTAACTGTTCAGAGAAGGTGGGTATTAGGAACTTTATTGTTTTTAAAATGTGTGTCTGTGCGAACTACTTAAAATATGAACAAGTATGCAGCATAATCTCACTTTTATTCAGGAAGAAGAGGACGTTTGTGACTGTGACACCGGGCTCACTTGGCAGAAACACCCCCTGACCCTCCACCCCCCCATCGCAAAATGTAATGCCCGTGAAAAGGGTAGGTGGACGCAGTGTTATATAGAACATAGTCCTGAGAGCACGATTGAAAATGAAAACTAGATATAGTATATGGTATAAACTATGCACCAAAAAGTGTGATATAAGATGAACCGGGGCGTGAAATATAATATGCAATACATTGTGCGCAATGACAGATTCATTGGAGAGCGCGAGATAGCAGAGGCACTAGCGCGTGCTATGCGATATGCGCCTTGGAGTGTAATATGCACAGGGCAGTGTTGTGTAGCCTAACTAGTCTTTAAAGTTGTAATATAAAATATGTGCTGGGGAGTGTAACGTTGCATATGCACTGAGACAAAGATATGGATCCCTGATTGTAATATGTATGGCATAGCGCTGTGCGTTATAACATAGGCATCGAGGAAGGCACGTTAGATGGGGCAAAATAACCCGTGCGAAGGCAAGTCTGGCATGACATATTCACGGGGTGGTGTTACAGTGCACATGGGCTAGAGAGTGTCATAGCATACGCACTAGCTGGTGGAATACAACACAGAGGTGTGTGGCACTCGGCGGGCACTGGTGGGTGTAACACAGCATTGGGCTTAGCCAGGAGCATGCTGTGACTCTCAAGTGAGGTTTGTCTCCTTTCCAGAGAGTAAAATAAAAAGTATTACACATCCGGCGGTGGATGTGTTTATTAACCGTGAGGGGGGTTTCTTGCATAGTTTGGTCGAATTTTTGTCGAATCCCCTTTGAATGGCTTGGTGTGCGTGTGTATTAAATGTGCCCGTCAATAGCGACCCATGTTTGTATAAATAAACAACAAGGGTGTCTACTTGGAGAATACCCACCGGCGGGGGCACCGGGATTAGGCACGGTAGGGCGTCAGACACGTCAGAGCTTCACTAGCGGTGTAAATACATTCCACGTGGATTCATTATATGCATAGTCGCCTTTTAATGAATATCAAGCAAATCATCATGGTGATAGGTACATACGGTTTGTCCAGCATGTCCTAGGTGTTTCTATAAATATATTTTAAAAAGAAATAATAAAAAACAAAGGCCGGCCCCGGAGGATGGGGTCCCCGGGGCCATAAGTGGCCTGAGGGGGGCAACGCAGCCCCCCTCCTAAAGATTTTTTTTTTTAAAAAGGCCATGACCCGGGGGTTGGGGTCCCCGGGGCCGATTAAGGCCTTGGGAGGGCCACATTTTTTTTTTCAACATAAAAAATTAGGGTGCAGGCCCTGGGGGATGGGGTCCCCAGGGCCAATAAATTAGAAAAAGAAGGGGGGCCACACAGCCTTCCTTCTTAAAAAAAATAAAAGACCGGCATCGTGCCGGAGGCCACGCCCCCTCCTTGCAGCACTCTGCAAACTCGGCCCCTGGCCAGTTGTAAGTTGGGGAATTAATTCCCCTTCAATACCGAGGGTCCCTGAGGGCCAACTAGCCCAACAGGTATCTCCAGTATGCGCCAGGGAGCTGCGTTGCAGACAGGTGTTCTGAGGCCACGCCCCTTTTTACACCTCTATGCAACGCAGCTCTGTGGCGCTTACTGGAGGCACCTGTTGGGCTAGTTTGACCCTAGGGACCCTTAGGATTCAAGGGGACTTAATCTCTCAACTCAGAACGGCCACAGGGCGCGTTTACACAGTGGTGAAGGGAGGGGACGGGGCCTGAGGTGATTTGTGCAAACACGCCCTGTGGCACGTTTTAAGTTGGGGGAAATAATTCCCTTTCAATCCTGAGGGACCCTGGGGGCCAACTAGCCCACCAGGTGCTTCCAGTAAGCGCCACTGCTCTGCGTTGCAGAGAGGTGGTGCAGGCCGTGCCCCTTTTTACACCTGTCAGCAATGGTGCTTACTGGACGTACCTAGTGGGCTATTTTGCCCCTAGGGACCCTCAGGATTCAAGGGGACTTAATCTCCCAACTTAAAAAATGGCCACAGGGCGTGTTTACACAGTGGTGAAGGGAGGGGACGGGGCCTGAGGTGACGTGTGCAAACACGCCCTATGGTGCGTTTTAAGTTGGGGAAATAATTCCCCTTCAATCCTGAGGGCCCCTGGGGGCTCACTAGCCCACCAGGTGCTTCCAGTAAGCGCCACTGAGCTGCGTTGCAGAGAGGTGGTGCAGGCTGTGCCACTTTTTACACCTCTCTGCAACGCAGCTCTGTGGCACTTACTGGAGGTACCTAGTGGTCTAGTTGGACCCTAGTCACCATCAGGATTCAAGGGGACTTAATCTCCCAACTTAAAACGGCCACAGGGCGTGTTTACACAGTGGGGAAGGGAGGGGACGTGGCCTGAGGTGACGTGTGCAAACACGCCCTGTGGCGCATTTTAAGAGGTAGTTTTAATCCCCTTCCCTATTATATACTAGGGGCTTACAGAGTAGGTTATGCTAACCCCAACGCATAGTGTTCCCTAGTGTATGTAGGTGTTTTCACTGTATTCTGAGTGTCTTTTAACATAGCACTGGCTCTAGGACTGGTTAGTCAGACTCAGTTACCACCAGTATCCGTCTGAAAAAGTTGAAGGTACAGGATGATTTTGCAACAAGTCTTCTTTCTGCTCTTCTGTTTGTTCTTTCTGAACGCTATCCTTCTTCCTGCACTTTTCTTCCTCTTTGAGGACTTCTGTTGCTTCTTTCTGCATTTCTTTTTTTTCTTTCTGTGCGTTTTTACTTCTTTCTTCACATGTCCTATCTCTGTAGGCATAGTTAGTAATTAGCATTTAAAAAACCTTAGAAATTCACTGAAAAAACCATAGGTTTCAGGGGCGTTATAGTTAGCTGGACGTTATAGATAGTTCAGCTAACTATAACTCGCGCACCCGCAATGCACTGCTGATGACGTCACATATGACGTCACATATTACTTCACTCATGACATGGTCAGTGACATCACTCATGACATCACTGATGACATCTCAAATGACATCACTGATGACATCATCCTTGTGATAGAGTGGCAGACCTCCTCTCCCCCTAATATAACCTTTGATACACACATTCAAAAATAAAAGCTAATATTTTCAAAACAATGGACATACCAATACCAGTTACAACAACCTATTCAGTAATTCTAAGATCCACATACACTCATTCACCAACAGTCCTTTACAGTCACTCATACATGTACTCACTCATCATATGTACTCATACACCTATACATCCTATTACACAACGCCACTCATCCATAGAGTTACTCACACACATAGTACCTTATGCTGATAAAGAATCAAACATCCATTTACTTGCATATACAGTTATACACACACCACCACACTTACTTCTACAGAAACTTACACATACTTAGTCTTTTAAACAATCACTTATAGAAACACATACTTATTCATACAGGAACTCTTTCAATCTCTCACTCTCACATATACTCACTTATATACACCAATAGTCACATATACTAGTTTAAAACATATGTAGTTACTCATAAAGACACTATTGAGACAGTCATTCACTCACTAACACACCCATACACACACTCATCCACCCATACAGTCCTGCACACATGCTGTCTTCAACACATACAAACAGTGAGTCACTCATTCATGCACCTATGCACTACGTAATACCCCCCACCGAACCATACAGACACTCGGACACTCATACTGATACTCAAAAAACCAACTAATAACCTATAAAGACACTCGTAGCTACTCACCAACCCATGCAGCCACTTATACACAAAGTGAGAGACTGATACAGATATTTACATATTTAAACATTACTCACTAAGCCATGTATTCACTAAGATACACTTAATCAGTCAGTTATACAATCAATTTTTCAAAAACAAATCATCCATTTAGACACTTATATACCCATGTATTCTTCCATCGACCTTGAGATATACATATATAAAACATATGTAATTTTCAGAAAAACACACATTCACTGGATGATGTCATCAGTGATGTCATTTGAGATGTCATCAGTGATGTCATGAGTGATGTCACTGACCATGTCATGAGTGATGTAATATGTGACGTCATCAGCAGTGCATTGCGGGCGCGCAAGTTATAGTTAGCTGAACTAACTATAACGGGGGAATTTCAATGGTTTTGTACGAGTGAAAAGTCCAGCTAACTACAATGCCCCTGAAACCTATGGTTTTTTCAGTGAATATATATATATATATACATTTTTTTTTAAAGACTGATCCCCGCACATGGGTGGGACTATTCAGTGTTTATGACTTTGATGAGGATTCCCTTGGAAGAGAACAAGGATTACAGGAAAGCAACTTTTCCTTCTCATGCATTTGTGAATGGTGTCTTTCATTAATTCACAGGGCCTGTCATTGAGGCCTAATGCAAAAGGTACCAATGGAAGTATTAAAAAATCTAACATGGCTGCTGGTGGAAAGTCTTAAGGGTCATTTACTCATTCACTGTTGTGAAAAAGTAGCAAACCACTCAACCGGTGACTATAAAATATTGTTACAAGTAAAAATTGTGTTAAGGATTTCCAGGCCTGATATCAATGAACAAGCTAATGGTGAGTCCAGAAAGCTGTGGATACAGGTAAGTAACTTTTTCATGTTGAAACTACAGGATCCAGGTTCTTGGATATTTAAACTGCTGCAGTAAGCTTGTGGATAAATTCATGTTGGGGGGGTGCCCTTTTGCAATCTGAGCAGAAAAGCCTGGGAAAAGTTTGCTGTATTTCATCTGGGAGAGGTTCATTCTGCTGTATTATGTCCTGAGCTTTCTGATTTCAATACTGGGTATTGTACACCAGCAGTACAGCAAAAGGACTGGCACAGGGGTGTTCCTAGTTTATGTACGCCAATTTCATATGCCATACTAGTCTCAAAGGTGTAACAAGGTGAGCGTAGTAATAATGATTCTGACAAAACCCTTTCCACACAAGCTCTAATTGTTTCTTTTCTCTGCAGTGACCACAACCAGCCCTCCAAAAACACTGTATGTCATGTCAGATGCCAAACTGTCGGCCCTAACAAGATCTGTGAGCCCAGGCGCCTCTTCAGCACCTCTGAAACCGGTGGCGATTCCAACCTCAATTAGCGTATCTAGTGGACCTGTAACCTTCACCACCGCTACCTTGTGTGGTGCAGGGAATCAACCATGTACCATGGTACTGTCAAAGGTGGGCTCTATGCTGCAGGGGATACATAAGGCTGTGATCCTCACTCCCACCAAGAACAATGGAAACCAGAGCCTGCTGGGAGAGAAGGCAGGCATCCCAATGACAACTCATTCCATGGACACTGTAGGTAGGGTGCCTTCTGTATTGGAAGATGGGAGCACAGTTTTTCAGAGCCGTGATACTTTCAACAGACCTGGAATGTCCAACACAGCACCCACCACAACTATCATCACTCTGACAGGCAGCACCATGGTTACTCCATCTATCATTACAACTGTGGGTCCCCTGCCTAGTCCAAAGCCACTGTGAAGAGTGGTTACAATTGATCAAGATTGTTCTGAAACAAAAGACTGGCTGATTGAGGCTATGTGCCTTCTTTGTTCATTTGCCTAACCTTCATCCTACAATCCTAAATCTTGCCACAACCCAGCTTTTCTCAATCTGGTTCAAGATGTACTATCATCTGATTTCCCCCTTCTCAGCCTCTCTTTTGTTCCTCCTCTAAACATCACCAACGTTTCCAGGTTCTGTTGACTTTCAATGTTTCAGTTTCTTCTACTACTTGTTTTTTTATTGTTTAATAAATGTCTTGGTTTATTAAATGTATTGAACTTACATAGAGTATTGGCAGGTAAGCTGTTTCTGTTTCATGTTGCAACTTCTGATTTGTTGAGTTCTCTAGCAATTCATCCTCACCAGATTGATAACTGCAGAGCAATCCTAGGCTGCCAGTTTGGCTTGTAGGGAAAAATATGAAACTAAAATTGCAGTTTCATTTGTATTTAAAAGTCGTTTTCTAAAATGAGAAGTCATGAAAAAATGTACATAACTAGAGCACCCACAAGAAGTGTGACTAGCTCTTTAAAGATTTGCTTCTACTGAGAGTGGTGTGGGTTTCTTAGGTTTGTGGGTTCTGTGGCTTCTTTTAAATTTCTTTCCCCCATCATTAGTTCTGAAGTTGATTTTACTAAAACAAATATATAGACACACATACATGCATTACATGCATGCATACAAAATCACTTACAAGGGCTTTCAGCCAGCCTTCTTCATCTATTGTGCTGTTGTCATTCACCTTTTTCTTCCATTCACAACCACATACAACATACAGAACCATGTACCACAAATGGCAGTTGGTCCGCCCACTTCAGCTACTGACCAGCTATACTGTGAATGGTAGTATTTTGCTCTTTCTCTAGAGCACATCATACACAAAATAGTTCCCTCAGTGAGAGGGATTACTATGGCAGTGTGTGATGTTTGAGACCAATATATTTCTGCTTATAGCTTATTCTTTCAGAAAAGACATTGGCAAAGCCAAAAGGCTGGCAGCCAGCATCAGACCTGGTGTCTGCCAATGCTTGTGTTTGTGTGTTTTTGGCCCATGGTAAGTGTTTTCACTTCAGGTGAGAGAACAGTTTCATGAGGACCGTCTCCAATTTATTGGCATAGCAGTTACTGGCTGTTTATGCTTTTCTGGATTCTAATATGAATCTGTCTTGGAATGTTTGTTAGTGGTTTAGAGTACCTTGTTCTCCAGGAAATAATAATTTATAGCTCTGAGCAATGAATTGCCCCACCGAGGCTTGAGATCCTGAAGCACTTTTTACAAAATGTATGCAACATACTTTTCTTTTTGAAAAGTTGTTTTGGGCTGAACAAAGTATATTTGACAGCCTAAAAAGCTGTAGTTGCCAGTTTTCAACTATTTTGTTTAAAATTTAAACCACACTATCATCAGTATAGTAACAAGAAAACTCTTTCCCAAACCTTTTGTTAAAGGAAGGTTAAGAGGAAACAGGGTCAATATAGCCTAAAAGGCTGGAAAAATTGACACTGCTCTTTAGAGTAATAGGATGCCAGCAGTATCCAAACATTTCCTGTCAGTGTCAGTTGAGCCAGTTCTCTTTAATAGCTCCTAGTGACAGAATCCAGGGGCACTGAGCTTGACCTTTTTAGTTTGTCTCTTCTTTAAAAACTTTTCCAAACCTTCAAAAAATAATTTCACTGAAAGTCGTTGGGGTCACAGAGTACATTTCTTCTGCTTCTTGACAGAAAACACACATTCTTCACAAAAAGCAGCCCCTTTTTGGGAAGTGACCTACTTGTGGAAGAGAATAGGCTAGACAGACCATTGTAATGCATGTATTGTGTGCCTTCCCAGCTCCCATTGCCCAGACGCCTGTCAGTTTTACCAGAAAAGTCAGAGAGGACATTATTGGGCAGGGAGAAGATCAGCTAACATGGCATGCAAAGGGATGCATGCAGGTGTAAAGATTCCGCATCTGGGAGATCTGAGAAACATGGAGACGGGGGGCCCACTGCCACTGTTTCCTGGAAACCCTTCATGAGGAACATCCGAGGAAAGGCTTTGCAAAGGCAAAATGTGGTTGTATTAATTTGAAATAGACAAGCACTGATTCACCATCACAAAACCATTCGACATAGAGGGAGACAACATTGAGCAGGTATTGTCACTTATCTCCGAATTGGATCAGCAAGATAAGAAAAGAGTACAGTGCTCATTTGCCAGATTCAGACTTCTCTAGGACATACTAAACATTTTGAGTAATGGTATTGCTGTCATAGGCTTCTGCTCTCAGATTGCCTTCTTCAGGGCAAAGAGATTATCTGGCATCACTTCTTGTTTCATTGGTCTCTTTTACATTTACTCAGTCAGTGCTTCCTTTTCAAACTCTCAAGAGACATTTTAGGAGTACTCGTTTTGGGAGACTTCACTGATCCAGGCCATCAAGCCTCTTCTCACAGACTTTCAATATGCCACTGTTCAAAATCTACAGGTCAGTTTAAATCTACACGCTATTCAAGAGCTGCATGTCCCTCAAGATCTTGTCATGCCTATTCCTCATCTGAGTATTCAGTGTCTTCTATATGACAATATTCACCAACTGTGGCACACCTCAAGTGAGGGTTTCACTGATGCCAATGCAAGCTTCAATGAGATCTTGGTCAAGGTTGCTGCCAAGCTCAACATACCCTTACCAAAAACTCCGCAAAATACATTGGTTATCTTTGAAACCCTTCACTATCTTTCTTCTGCAAGTGCTTTGCTCAGCAAAGTCTACTCCAGTGCTTTTGCAGAAAAACTAAACATACCAGAACAAGACCCCTCACAGATCCACCTCTGGATCCTGTAATTGTCTCAGCTGCAAGAAAAATATGTTCGAGGCACGTGTGGTGTAGCTACACATGCTGTGCATACGTTTGCCGACTAGTGTTGGGCTCGGATGATTACAAGTTATTTTTGTTCCAAGACGTTTTCTTCGGGTCACAAGGCTGTGTGGCTCCTCCTCTTGGTGATACTGCGCATGGTCATCTACTCAGTTGCCAAATTGTTTTTTTCCACTGACTGTTTCAGATGTAATCTCTCGCGCTCCAGTTCTAGACTCTTTAGGCCTTCCTTTGGTTCGCTAGTTATATTTGTGTTCAGAGCGACCACCTTTCCTGCGTGGTGGGTCTTTGACTCACCTCCTCGACCTACGGGCCACGACTAGATGGGCCTCTTTGGTTTTTACAATTGTATCGGAGAATGACCTGCTGATGGAACGCACTCCGTTATGTTTCTGTCTGAAGTTTTATTCTCAATATCCCCATATGGACCACCATTCCGTTATCTATGCCTCTCTCCTGATCATCGAGAGGAAAGCTGTGAGTCTTGTAGGTCATTTCGATTGAATAAAACACTTTAGGATCGACGTGCCCAGTGCCAAGAATTGCAGCAAAAACATGCGGTCAACTTACCGGACATTTGCGGTCGACCAGAGGAAGAAGCAGAGGAGGCATCTGCAGCACACGAGGAACCCATGTCCTTACATGATTCCGAGTCCGACTCCGAACATGACTCAGCCACTCTCCAACCAGCACAGAAGCATCAGTCAATGAGTACACTTACCCCCAATCCAAAGGCCAAAACATTGGCTTCATTCGAAAAGACTGCTTACGGTCCGCCGCTGCAAAAATGCCATGGCGCGCATTGAAAGCTGACTGTAATGGCCCGTCCTCGGGCTTGACACCAAAAACACTGCCTACAGCAAGAGCTTCCACCTCCTCGAAGTCTGGGTCCATACCCCCTTGAACATCACTTTTGGCTCACAAAGATAAGGGCCATAGTACTTCGGAACCGAGCACACCGGTGCCAAAGCATCCTTCCGCTCCGAAATGTTTCACTTTCGGATCGAAATCTCCAACCGAACCGATCCTCGATGTAATGCAGGAATGGCTCAGTCCAAAACAGAAATCTCTACAAATTCAGTCTGGAACAAAGAAGATAATTCTTCAACTAGCAAAGCCTCATTCTTCATAAAGCCAATAAACTTTCCAAGAGGCTCTAGACGTTCTCCAAAGGAAAAAAAGGATGTTGCCACAAGCCCTGTACACATTCCTATTCCACTTTCACTTAACCCACCAGCATCACCCCCAGTATCCACTCCACCACCTCACTCACCACAACTATCTGAGAACTATCTCTCACCTGTCATAGAAGCGGTTGATCACATGCCACAAAACATACATCCTGGAGACGCGTGGGATCACTATGATATTGAACCACGGGGATACAGATTCTGATCTCTATCCTACACAGCCATCACCACCTGATGATGCTTCTGTGTATCAACGCTTAAAAGCCAGGGCAGCAGCTTTTCATCAGGTACCTTTCTATTGGGACACAATAGAGGACAATTTCCTTTTTGAAGCGCTCTTTAATGTTCAAAGGGGGGCACAAAATTTACCACTACTTAAGTGAATGCACGTCCTGCAGAGTATATTTTTAAAGACCCTGTCAAAGCTGGAATTATAACACCACGCATTGACAAAAAAATATAAAACTGCACCGTCTGAGCCTCTATAAATTGGAGGTCTGTTAATCCCTGACTCCCTAGTGGATTCTTATGCACGAAAGAGGGCAAACTCACAAACAGGAGATGCTCCTTCCCCAGAAAAAGAGTCCAAATTAATTGATGCCTTTGGAAAATGTGTAGCGGCACAATCTGCTAATCATTGGCACATAGCCAACAGCCAGGCTCTATTAGCTCACTATGATAGGGCTCACTGGGATGAAATGGAGAGGCTTTTCCAACATCTGCCAGAGGAACACAGGAAAAGGGGGCAGGAAATTGTTAGTGAAGGGTAGCTCGTCACAAATAATTAAATAAAATGTGCACTAGATGCAGCAGACACCGCAGCTAGAGGCAGTCTTCTATTACGTAGACACACTTGGCTCCGTGTCTCAGGTTTTTAACCTGAACGGCAGCAGGCGATCCTTAATCTCCCATTTGATAAGTAGCATCTTTTTGGACCTCAAGTGGACACAGCCCTTGAGAAAATGAAGAAAGATACAGAGGTTGGAAAATCATTGGGAGCTTTACAAAGTACTACCTATTGGGGGTCATTTCGTAGACCCAATTATAAACAAGGTGCAAGATCTGCCTCTGTAGACAACACAGGGTCAACCTATAAAAATAAAGGGTAACCCTCTGCTCATAAACCTTTTACAGGGGTGCTTACAGAGGAAACACTGTCCAAGGAAGGGGTCGCGGGAATAATACCCGTAACTCAAACACTAATACCAAACAATTACTTCCTTACCATTCCCCCCTGACCATTTAACTCCTGTCGGGGGACGTCTTCAAAACTTTTCCCATAGTGGAAATCAATCACAACGAATCAATGGGTGTTGGATATTATTCAACATAGTTACTGTCTGGCGCTCAGTACAACTCCTCCAAATATTCAACCTTATAAACACAAATTATCAATACAACTCCAGAATCTCATAAAAAAGGAAATTTCAGTTCTATTACTAAAAGGTGCATTAGAACCAGTCCAAAAACAATATCAAGGAACAGGGATGTATTAATTATACTTCCTGATTCCCAAAAATGATGGAACATTAAAAACCATTCTCGACCTCAGCCCACTCAATCATTATTTCCTTTAGGATCACTTCCACATGGTCATTCAAGAACTCATTCCATTATTACAGAAGGGAAACATCATGGCTGCCTTAGACTTACAGAACGCCTATTTCCATATACCCATCCATCCTGCTCACAGAAAATATCTGCAGTTTCTATTCCAGGGAAACCATTATCAATTCAAGGTTCAACCCTTTGGAGTTACCACCGCGCCACGGGTATTCACAAAATGTCCAGCAGTAGTAGCTGCACATCTACGTAGACTAAAAATCCATGTTTTTCTTTATCTGGACGATTGGGTGATAAAATCAAACTGTCTCAAACTTTGCAAACCGCATACACAGCAAACACTATATTGCATTAATTGAGGTTCACCAACAAAAGTCACATCTACAACCAGCTAACAATACAGCCATATCTAGGAGCCATGCTCAAACGCACAGTTGGCATTGGCATACCCAAATACAGACAGGATAAACAACATTGCAACGTTAATTCAACAATTTCAAACTGGGACTCAAATCTCAGTCAAAATAATTATGCAACTTTTAGGCATGATGGCATGTTGTATTTCAATAGTTCCACATGCCAGATTGCACATGAGACCTCTCCAAGAATGTCTTTCACATCAGTGGACACAGTCACCGGCTCAAATACAAGATCCAGTGTTGGTAGACAGCTGCACACATTAGTCTCTGCAGTGGTGGAATCTCCAGAACATATCCAAAGGGCAGCCGTTTCAAAACCCAGTTCCCAAAATATTTCTAACAGCGGATGCCTCTCTCATGGGTTAGGGAGGTCATCTCCAAAACCTGACAGTTCATGCAGTATGGGACTCCAAACACAAGGGTTTCCATATCAGTTACGTAGAGCTTCAAGCTGTTCATGTAGCATTGAAAGCGTTCTTGCCTCACCGACAACACAAAGTAGTCCTAATTCAAACAAACAATGTGACAACTATGAATTATATACAAAAACAGAGGGGGGAACACTCTCTCCAATTATCTAGCTTAGCACAGAAAATATGGAGCTTAGCAATACATCACAGCATTCATCTTCTGGCAGAATATGTACCAGGGACAAGTAAATTAAATTGCAGACCTTCTCAGTAGGATGCAGCAACAGGTCCACTAATGGGAACTCCACCCTATCATACTTTCAAAAATGGGGTTTCCACAAATATATCGGTTTGCAACCCCAGAAAATGCAAAATGCCCAAACTTTGCATCCAGGTTCCCACACCCACAATCCAAGGGCAATGCTGTATGGATGAACTGGTCAGGAATATTTGCCTATGCATTTCCTCCTCCCACTACTTTTATTAGTGGTCAGAAAACTCAGACATCCCTTACACTAATACTCATAGTGCCCACATGGGCTCACGAACCTTGGTTCACAACGCTATTGGAGCTCTCCTTAAACCTACACGAGTAGCTTTGCTACAACCCAGACCTTCTCACACAGGACAAAGGTACACTAAGACACGCCAATCCCAAGGAAATTAACTTTGTGATTTGACTCCTGAGTTCTTAGAATTTGGGTACTTAAACTTATCACAGCAATGAATGGATATTCTTAAAGAAGCTCGCAAACATGTCACAAGACAATGTTATGTTGCTAAATGGAAAAGATTTGTTATATACTGCCAGCAGCAAAAAGTAATTACCCTAAATGCACAAGTACAAACAATTGGTACTTATTTACTGCATTTGCAAACCACAGGGTTAGCCTATACTTCCATTCTCTTATACCTGGCTGCAATTGCAGCTTATTTGCAAAATAGGCAACACTTCTCTTTGTTAAAAATACCTGTTATTAAAACTTTTATGGAGGGGCTTAAAAGAATCATTCCCCCAAAGCTTTCACCTGCACCAACATGGACCTTACACATTGTACTGACAAAACTTATGGGACCTCCATTTGAGCTACTGCATTCTTGTCAATTGCAATGCTTGTGTTGGAAAGTTGCCTTTTTAATCTTATTACGTCATTTCGAAGAGTCAGTGAGATTCAGGCACTAACCTTATAAGAACCATTCTTCCTGCTTCATAGAGACAAAGTAGTGCTCAGAACAAACCCAAATTTTCTTCCCAAAGTAATTTCAAATTTTCATATTAATCCATCTATAGAATTACCAGTCTTCTTTCCGCAGCCTGATTCAGATGTAAAGAGGGCTTTACATACTTCAGATGTTAAAAGAACTTTAATTTATTATAACGACTGGACAAACACTTTAAGAAAGACTGAGCAATTATTCATTACATTTTCACCTCCCCATATTAGAAATGCTATTTCTAAATGGATAGTTAAATGCATCCAAACTTGTTATGCTACAGCTTAAAGACTTCTACCTGTTCCCCCTAAAGCTCACTCTGCTCGTAAAATAGGGGCTTTTGTGGCATTTTTAGGTAACATTCCTATTGCTGATATTGGCAAAGCAGCAACATGGTCCACTCCACACGCATTCACAAAACAAAATTGTGTGGATGTATTTGCACATCAAGAAGCCAATGTTTGTCAAACCTTTGTTGACTTTTTTAAGCTATTGCTCCTAGTGTGCTGGGGCCATGTTCTCTAACAAACCAACGAGTTTCCAACCTTGTAGGTAATGTCATAGACCTATGTCTGTGTCTGATACCCACTTCATCTCTATTTGGTACTTGGGGTTGGGCCATGACTCCAGGGCCTGTGCTGACTGTGTGTGTCGATGCACCTGAAGGTCATCCAGGAGTGAGCAATGAAGCTCCTGGTGGCGTGACACAAGAAGGCACTGTGTCATTCGCAGTCCCGAAGAAGGTCTCTGGCCCAGTCAAGGAGTCAGTCTCGCAATCTGTCGTCTTCAAAGTTGAAGTGGTCATCTAAGTCGGGTAACTTTAAGAAGCACGAAAAGAAGTCGAAGCGTTCTTCATCTTCCTCTCTTGACCTCATGCTTCTAGGCCTCATTCCTGTACTCCTCCTACGGAGCTGGAGGCCCAGACCGCTCTAGGCCTCTCTGAATTCCCTGGACCCAGAGCCACCTCTGCACAACATAGAAATGTTTGTCGCCATGCACGATAAAGCGCTCAAGCACTTCAAGGGAGTCGGGTCACTGCTAGGTCATTAGGAACCTCCCTGGCGTGGAGCCAACAAAATTCCTCCTTTTTTCCTTCCATGGCCATGTTAGGCGCTCCCAGCTGCATCCGCAGTACCAATTGTACCTCCAAGGCCATCAGGCTTCCCAGCCCTTTCATGGACAAGCACGCGGCTCCCTCTGGCTGCCGCAGTCTCCAAGCCCCCTTAGCATGACCTCAGACCAGCATGGTCACCTCATTGGTGGCAGGATCAGGCACCAACTTCCCTATTGGAAAACAATAGCAACAGACAAATGGGTGTTTCAAATTGTCCAAAAGGGTTACGCTCTGCCTATTCTGGAAACCCGCCAACTTTGCCACTGTCCTCAGATCGGCTGGTGGAGTACCAAGTCTGTTTGCTTTGTCAGGAGGTGCAAGCTTTTTTGGCCTAAGGAGCTAACAAAAGGGTACCAGTGCCAGAAGTGGGATGTGCTTGTTATTCCATCTAGTTTCTGGTGCCAAAAAAGGACGTAGGCCTCTGCCCTCTCATAGATCTTTGTTCTCTCAACACCTTTCTATGAAAAGAGAAATTAAAAATGCTCACCCAAGCCCGGGTCCTGTGAGCCTCAGATCCGGGAAGCTGGATGGCAGCGCTGGATCACCAAGACTCGTATTTCCACATTCCTGTTCTGCAGGCCCACAGGTGTTACCTGCGGTTCATGGTGGTCCAGGAGCATTTTTAGTTCGGCTATGCTTCCCTTTGACCTCACTAGTACTCCCTGGGTGTTCATGAAAGTGATGGCAGTGGTTGCAGCCCACATTTGAAGGTCAGGGGTTCTAGACATCCCTTACTTTGATGAATAGCTGTTGAAGGTAGGCACACCATTGGCAATCCTCACCCACCTCCAGACTATGGCGATCCTCCTGCATTCGCAGAGATTCACTATCAACATGTCAATGTCACATCGGGCTCCTTCTCAGACACTCTAGGCAAGGTGCAGTTTTGCGCTAATTTTCTGAAATAGAGAGACTACACCCATCCAAAGGGGACTACCCTATGGTATTATTAGGACTCTCCCCAAATAGGATTGCTAGTGGCAAGCTTCATCATAGAGTCCTAATTCCTGTGGTCGCAGATGAATGAAAGTACGAGGCATGCGTAAAAAAAAAATCACATTAATTCATTCCATAACTTGAAAATGTGGCAAAGAGGCTGATCTCACTTGTAATAAGGAAAATGTTACTTATCCTGCAAGCATCTGTTTGTGGCTTGCAGTGCTGTAGATACACATGCTGTGCATTCTCCTGCCATCTAGTGTTGGGCCCGGATGGGTGAAAGTTGTTTTTTCTTCAAAGAAGTCTTTTGAGTCGCGAGGTTCAGTGACTCCTCCTCTTCCTTGTAATGCGCATGGTCATCAACTCCAACGTTAGACTGTTTTCTTTCAGCCGTCTGGTTTGTACATGTGCTCCGGGTCAACGCAGTTGAGGCTCTTTTTTCGGTTCACACAGGTTCCTTCCCCTCGTCGGTATTGTTTTCCTTTACCTTACTCTCAGTCTCGGGTCGACGTTTAGTTACTTCGCTTTAGCGGGGTCCAGGTTGACCTCAGACCCTTGTGTGCCTCGCCCTTCAGGCCTGCTCCCTTCTCTGGGTCACGTCTTTCTACCATGCCTCCACAGTGATGGAACAGAGGTTATTTCAATATTATTCTCACTGCCATGTGAAATATCCTCGGACCGGCCTCCATCAGGTCTACAATTCGTGCCTGTCTTCCGAGCACAACAGTCACATGCAACGCCTGCCGCTTCTTCCGTTCCAAGTAGACTCTTTGCGACCGTTGGGCACATCCACTCGAGATGTTGTGCAGGAGTGGAGAGGACAACCCAGACCTCTTCGGTCCAGAGGACATTGAAGAGGAACATCATCCACAACCATCAGCTGGAGATGACAGGCTTCCTGAGGAAATCTCCGCTCTGATCTGGAGATCAAGGATCTTCCTCCAGCTGAGCAGTCCTTGAGTATGGCACCCCTTTCCCCCCTCAAACCCACTCTCAATCTGAGCAGCCCTTGGCCAAAGGGCACACAGCCACTATGGAGTGCCAGAGACAGGCTTTCGGACCACAGTTATCTTCAGGTCATGGTTGGCACAGACAAACTACTTTGGGCACTCTGCGCAGCTCTGGCTTGGCACCGAAGAAACCTTCGAGATCAACTGCTTTGGCTCCAGCTACTCTAACACCAGCCCCAAGCCGACCCTCTGCTCCAACCAGAACCTCGGCCATTAGCTATCCTTGAATTCGAAGACTTCGGCATCTACCAGCAGGACTGACTTCAGCGCCAGCATGATCAAATTGATTCTCCAAAACTGCAGGAGGAGATTAATACAAGACCGAATCACATGGTCATCCACCTTAATACAGGCCAGATCTTTGCCTGCCCTCCGGGGTCTACTGTTGTTCCTCCCTCAAAACGCCACCTATTCTTCAAGGAAGCCTTGTGCATTCCGATTCCACCAAAGCAGCGAAAGAAAGTAGATAATGCTACTAGCCCCTTACACCACACACAATCGTCCCCTCACCCTGTTTCTTAGCCTTCACCTTCCCCACCTGCTTCTCCAGGGAACCACCTTGACATCACATTTCAGTGGTTTCCTCACTCTGACATAGGTGGGCATGGGGAAGGAGACAACATATTTGTACCCTGTAGGGTAACCCATGGGACTCCTATGACGCAGACCCTGACCTGTACCTTGTCTGTCATTCCCATCCAGACGATTCCACGTCCTATCAGTAACTCATTGGTAAGAATGCCTTATACCATAAGGTGGATCTTCATGCAAAGCCTTTTATCAAGATATAATCGTGCCCACTGGGATGAGATGGAAGAGCTCCTCCAATACCTCCCAGAGGAGCACAGGAAGATGGGACATAAAATAGTCTCTGAGGGCAAGCAGCGATGGAACACTACTATTCACTGTGCCCTAGATTCTGCAGACACCATTGCTAAGGGGTTAATTCCAACATCCTTCTACGCAGACACGCCTGGCTCCATATCTCTGGTTTCAAGCCTGAATTTCAGCAGAACTTGTTTAACATGCCTTTTGTTAGTCAGCATCTCTTTGGCCCACAGATGGAAGAAAGATGTGAAGACAGCTAAGGCAATCTGAGCGCTTCAGACACCTGCTCCCCATCACTTCTTTTGCCGCACACCCTATTGTGGATGCTCAAAGACCATCTCTCCCGAAGTCTCCACGTCCTACCAACGCACCCAGGGACAGCAATCCTCTCCCAGGGGTTACTTTAGAGGGTCCTATTGGGGCAACAATTCTGGAGGCAGAGGTAAAGGTCGCTCCCAAAAAGGAGTTGCAACCCCCACCAAACCCTGACTTTCCTCCCCCCCCTCTCCCCCAACTACACAACACCAGTCAGGGGGCACCTCCAAGGCTTATTTCCCACTTGGCAGACCATCACTTCAGACCGGTGAGTGTTGAATATTATCTAACATGGCTGCCTGAAGCTTCCCACCATTCCACCTCGCAAACACAGACTCTCCCCAGAACATTAAAGGATTCTCAGGGATGAGATACAAGTGCTCCATCCACTACCATTAGCAGGACATGAGAGTTAACTATGTACTTCCTAATACCCAAAAAGGCCAGGTCCCTCAGACCCACTCTGGACCTCAGGCCCCTAAACAAACACATTCTTTCAGAGCACTTCCATATGGGCATTCTCCAGATTGTCATTCCGCTTCTCCAGCAAGGTGACTTCATGACTGCACTGGACCTGAAGGATGCCTATTTCCACATAACAATACATCTAGCCCTTCGCCATTATCCAAATGTGTGGTACTAGTTTTCTTCTTTTTTCTACAGAGCGTTGCCTCACGCCCCGAGTTGTTACCAGGAGTGGTGGGTAGTCCTCCCGATTTAATACGGGTAAGGAGGTTGACATTTTTCCTTCTTTTTTGATTTTTAAGACATGGAGAATTTTACATTGATTGAGAATGTTCTTCTATACATAGACAAGTAACATGTTTGCATATCTGAGCTCGGTTTTCTCTTTTCCAACAGGTGTTCACCACGTTTCCCTGTAGTTTCCAATACAAGTACTACACAGGTATACTGTTGGTTGTATCGTTCCTAATATCCTGTTTTTGTTTTGTGATAGTTTTCACTCACTTAGTTTTGCAGTAGTAACAACTAGGTCCTGAAGAAAGCCATGATCAAGATTTGCTGAAACATGTAGACCTTCCCAATATTCTTCACCAGCGCGCTCGCACATTTATTCAGATTGCGCCCTTACTGCTTTTAACTTTTTACACCACGGGATACTTAATAAATTCATTTTTCTCTCGGTAGTCAATTTTAACTCACTTTTTTCATACACTGCACTACGTACTTTCACCACACTTTTCCATGCTCCATCGACCTTAGGGGATCTAGTCCCCGGATTATATGAAAACATCTGCGAGCTCCTCCTTTACACTAGCAAGGAGTTGTAGCTCCTTGGCCTCACCAGGTTGCAGCCAAGAGGAGATCCCACATGATGAAGCATTCCACTTCGGTGGGTGATGGGATTCCGTCCTCTTAAATAGAACTTCCCCCAATGATTGGTGTCCTGTTGGTTTGCGCTGTTTACTTGTCTGTTGATATACAATTTTTCTAGGGACCCGTGGATTCTATGGTATTGATGTATATGGTAGTGGGACTTATCCGCGCAGGTCTATACATTTCCCTCAGACCCTCTTTCTTACTTGGTATTGTGTGGCAATGGACAGCACCATACCTCTATAAATAGGAGCACCGGGGGGGGGGGGGCGAGAGCGGAGCTTTCCCCCTCCTTTTGACCTGGTGATCCCCTATGACCCAGCCCTCTACCGGGAGAGCAACAAAGGAGGCACTGAACAGGTCTTAATTAGTTGGACCTGATTCTGTTGCTTGATCTTGCGTTTCTGTGTTGGTTGTGTGGAGTGCTGTTTTGTTGCTTTTCTGTGGGGCCCGGTGGAGCCTGACGTCTCCCTGCAGCATTGACTGCCCATTTGAATTGCAAACACTCAGGTACAGTGTGGATTGGAGTTGGGGAGCGTTGCCTCCATTGGGAGAAACCTGACGGGCTGCATGGTGTGTAAGTGAGCTCTTACAGGCAGGTGGCAGCAAGTATGCCCGTGGCCCCAGTGCCTCCCCTTCCCTTATCCCCTCCACTACAGCTCTCTAATTGACAGGTAGTAAAGGAATACAAAACTCCCACCAATCTAAATTAGATAAGTACACACTTGCAAAGGGCCCAGATGTTGTAGCGAGGTCCCCAACGTTCTCGCCACCGACCACCCAACTGACCCCTGAGGTTTACTTTCTGACTCTTCATGATAATATGGCAGCGATACAGGGAGTGCGAGCAGTGTTGGAATGGCGAAGCAGACCTTCTCTTCCCAAAACAGACCCTCTTTAACCCAGGCGATTCACTAGATAAGAATTACTATAGCTATAGTAATTATATCACCAATATCCTTGATGGATATGTCCCTATGAAAAAGATTAAGAATAGGAGAAAACCCTCGGCCCCTTGGTTTAGTGAGGAGCTGAAATCGCTACGGACTGCTCGCCGACAGGCTGAGAGGAGGTGGCGCAGAGCATACTTCGAAATAGACAATAAAGCACTGAAATTAGCACAGGCGCAATATAAACAGGCCATCATCGGGGCCAAATCACAATTTTATGCCAGCTCTATCTTACAAGCACCCAATGGTACAAAGGTTCTCTTTAATATCGTGAGGGACCTTTCTAACCCCGGATGCCTGGCTAATAAAGTACAGGCATCACAAAATCTATGTGATGAAGTTGCCACTTTCTTTGACGACAAGGTCGCCAAAATTGTGGGGGGGGGGGGGGGGGTTGATCAGGGTATCACCAGCACCCTGTCACTTGACGAGGAAGCCCGGACTGATATATCTCTCGAGCACTTTCAACCCCTTACTGAAGAGCTCTTTAACAACATCGCCCAGGAGGTATCCTATGGATCAGCCCATGACCCTCTTCCTCACAAGATCTGGAAGGAGTATGGTCCTGACCTATTCCCATGGTTGCGACAAATATGCTGCCAATCCTTGAGTGAAGGAGTAGTCCCTGAGGGTTGGAAGCAGGCAGTGGTAACCCCCCTGCTGAAGAAGCCATCCCTGGACCCAGCAATACCAGCCAACTTTCGACCCATATCCCTCCTGCCGTTCCCCATTAAGATCTTGGAAAAGATGGTTAGCAAGTCCCTGTCATGTTATCTTGAAGAAAACCATCTATTGGACAGGGACCAGTTTGGATTTCGGCCCGGTCATGGAACGGAAACCGCTTTGACAACTGTGTTGGACAAGTTACGAATGCGAGCCGACAACGGTGACTCCTCGGTGTTGGTGCTACTGGATATGTCGGCCGCATTCTACACAGTTAGCCATGCGGTACTGATAGCAAGGCTGGAGAGACTGGGGGTGAAGGGCTGTGTCCTGAAATGGTTGCAATCCTATTTGTCAAATAGACAACAGGTGGTAACCATGGTGCCATTCGCCTCCCCCAAGTCTCCGGTCCGCTATGGAGTGCCTCAGGGCTCGGCAATAAGTCCAATCCTCTTTAATGTCTATCTACGCCCTCTGATCCCCATTATAAAATCTCATGGGATCGACCTGGTCAATTATGCCGGCGACACCCAACTGGTGTTTTCCCTGGAAGGGAAGCACGTGGTGTCTATGGACACCTTTCAGGAGTGTATGTGCCAGGTCTCAGATTTGTTGAAGGCTAACTCCTTTCAGTTCAATTGGGGGAAGACAGAGCTGCTATACTACTCTGCAGCAAGAATGTCTAAGCCCCTATCGTGTGAGT
Organism: Triturus cristatus; assembly: GCF_964204655.1. Taxonomy (NCBI): domain Eukaryota; kingdom Metazoa; phylum Chordata; class Amphibia; order Caudata; family Salamandridae; genus Triturus; species Triturus cristatus. Next base: position 375,805,094 of record NC_140594.1, on the reverse strand, counting down.
TCAGGCTTAGGCCGGAGGACGATCCCCTTGTGGCAACAAAAACGGTTCTCAACCTGGGTGTTATGGTGGATGAGAACTTTCAGATGCAATCTCAGGCCAATAAAACAATCAGCATCTGCTTCGTCCTGCTAAGAGCTCTTTGGCAGATTCTACCTCTTCTACCCAGCGAGGCTAGACCCCTGGTGGTTAGAAGCATAATCCTGAGGAGACTGGACTATTGCAATTCCCTGTATTTGGGTGCCCCTCAGTACATCTTGCAGGGGCTGCAAAGAGTCCAGTCCATGGCAGCCAAACTAGCTCTTAATAGACAGCGTAGCTCTTCTGCTACCCTGGCCCTGAGGGACCTCCACTGGCTGCCCATCAGAGTCAGAGTCAGTTTCAAGTCTCTATGCATGGTATATAGAGCACTACATAACATAGGCCCGATAGCCCTGCAAGAAAGATTCTCCTGGTACAAGCCCAAAAGACTCCTTCAATCTACTAGTCAAAGCCTGGTATCCATTGCCAGAGTCAAGTTGGCCAGGTTGGGAGGCAGGGCCTTTGGTACAGCAGCATCATGTCTCTGGAATGAGTTACCTCAAAACATTAGACAAACAGACTCCCTGATGGGCTTCAGGAAGAGTCTCAAGACCTGGCTATTTGCCAGGAATAGAAAGTAATACACCTGATTAATAGTCCAGCCGGTTCTCGTTGACCTAATCCATCATTGTCTCTAAGCACCAGGATACCCGTTGGGTGACAGCTGCGCTATACATGAATCTTATACAATACAATACTCAGTCACAATGGAAGTCTCATTGGTGAGAGCCGACCTCCGCAACCTGAACACCAGAGTTAAAGAAGAGTAAGAAACGATGGCCATCCTACACCAAGATTCGATGACCCTTAAGGACCAGGTCAGTGAACATCACGCCGCAAACAAAACCTTGGAAGCCCTACTCAAAGACTACAAAGGCAGGTCTTGGCGCATTAATGTATGCATTTTGGGAGTCATGAAACATGTGGAGGGGCCGGAAGTGGATTTGTTCATGGAAGATCTTATTCTTAACCATCTGCAACTTCACAGCCTCTCCAAATATGTTTCTTTGGAAACAGCTCACCGGGTCCCTGGTGGACATCCCAGACCAGGATCTTCTATGCACCCCATCATAGCTTGCATCGTTAACTTTCGGGACCGTGTTGTGATACTCCAAACGGCCCCCAGTGACCCTGCAGTGATTTATGAAAACATCAACGTAACATTCTATCCTGATTTTATGCTCAAGGCATAGAGGCAGAGACGCAGTTTTATAAACGTTAAAAGGGCCCTGAGAGACAAAGAGGTGAAGTATTCAATGCTTTTTCTGGCAAAACTACGAGTGGAATCGGAGGGGGAAGACGTGGTTCTTCTCGACCTGCGGAGAGGCATGGGAGTGGCTCGATGGATGGCGGACAGTGAAAGGCAAAGGCAACAAGACACAGCGAGGATGGCTGGGTCTGCAGTCTGAAATATGGACTGGACGACAGGTGAACAACTCTAATAGGGATGGAGAGGAATCACAACACCGACAGTCTTCAGGGTCGCCTGACTCCGTATGATCAAGGACACACAGACACAACTAGTGCAGCACTGCAATTAGTGGATGAGGAGGCAAAGTTCTCTGACTTCAGACCGGGGAGTTGCTAGGACATTGACGACCGTCGCAGATCCTACATCTTGAACCTGGCAGGTGGAGCTGCACAATGGCTGAGGGAATAGGAGGACAGGGACTCCCCCTCTGACTACTATACTGCTTTATGGACCATTGGTAACTATGATTTTACTTGGGGGGGACTGGCGCTGTGCCCCTGGTAGGCCACAGTCTCTTAAGTTTTATATAATGAGTTGGGGTGACAGGCACTCTGCAGAGTTGGAGGGGTGGGCAGTTTTAGGTCCGCAATGCAAGGAAGCTGTTTTTTTTTTATTTTTTTTAGTTCTGATCAGATGCTTTCAGGCTGGAAAGGAGGGTGGAGGGCAATGGGAAGTGGGGTACAAATTAGATTATTGTTTTTTTTTCTTTCAATTGAATGACCGGCAACAACTGCCTTACACCACACTGGCCTTAAATAGATCATCACGCACACAGGGTCCATTTCCTTCTTGGATATTTGGAGCCTCCACGGCAACAGGAAGTACAGATACACTAGTATTTAATAGAAAGCAATGATGACTACATTGACCACTTCAGACATTAGAATAACGTCATGGAACGTAAACGGCTTGGGTGACCAGATTAACCGTTGTGTTGTACTTCGGTATATAAAAAGGCATTCTCCTGAGGTAATGGTGCTGAGATGTCAGCAGTGTTTTCCTACCCCCTTTCACTATTTGAAATGGCTCTCTTGAGCCGCCGAGCTTTGAAACCTCTGCGTGCCCGAAGTGGGATTGTGCCTGAGAAAAGTGTGTGGCAGCATGTCCAGCAACCTATAAATATTTTCTCTACTGATGATGGAGGAATCCAGAAACACGTGTTCTCTCTGAAGATACAGCATTAGCTGATTAATACTTTGAACTTTGTACTGAGCAAAAAACATTGTACTACATCGACCAAGATGCAAAGAGGTATTGGCGCTGAGATGTGTCAGCAGTGTGCTCCTACCCCCTTTCACTATCAATCAATCAATCAATCATGGTATTTGTAAAGCGTGCTACTTACCCATGAGGGTCTCAAGGCGCTGAGAGGAGTTGCGCTACTGCTCGAAGAGCCAGGTCTTGAGGAGTCTTCTGAAGGCGAGTAGGTCTTCGGTCTGCCGTAGCTGGGTAGGTAGGGTGTTCCAGGTCTTGGCGGCGAGGTAGGAGAAGGATCTGCCGCCGGAGGTTGTTTGTTGGATGCGGGGGACGGCGGCGAGTGCGAGGTTGGCGGAGCGGAGCTGGCGGGTGGGGGTGTGGAAGCGGAGTCTGCTGTTCAGGTAGGCTGGTCCGGTGTCGTGGAGTGCTTTGTGTGCGTGGGTGAGCAGTTTGAAGGTGATCCTCTTGTCGACGGGGAGCCAGTGTAGGTTTGTCAGGTGGGGGTGATGTGGCTGCGGCGGGGGACGTTGACGATCAGTCGGGCGGAGGCATTTTGGATGCGCTGTAGTCGTCGTAGGTGTTTGGCTGGGATTCCGGCGTAGAGTGCGTTGCCGTAGTCCAGCCTGCTGCTGACGAGGGCCTGTGTCACCGTTCTTCTTGTTTCGGTCGGGATCCACTTGTAGATCCTGTGAAGCGTGCGGAGGATGTTGTAGCAGGAGGAGGAGACGGCATTGACCTGTTTGGACATGGAGAGGGAGGAGTCGAGGATGAATCCTAGATTGCGTGCGTGGTCGGTGGGTGTCGGTGCTGTCCCGAGAGTGGTCGGCCACCAGGAGTCGTCCCAGGCCGAGGGGTTGGGTCCGAGGATGAGGACCTCCGTCTTGTCCGAGTTCAGTTTCAGCCGGCTGCTCCTCATCCAGTCGGCGATGGCCTTCATTCCGTCATGGATGTTGGTTTTGGCGGTGCGTGGGTCCTTGGTGAGGGAGAGGATGAGCTGAGTGTCGTCGGCGTAGGAGATGATGTTGAGGTTGTGGTGGCGGGCCAATTGTGCGAGGGGGGCCATGTAGATGTTGAACAGCGTTGGGCTGAGGGAGGAGCCCTGGGGGACGCCGCAGATGATGTCGGTGGCTTTGGATCGGAAGGGTGGGAGTCAGAGGCTCTGGGATCTGTCGGAGAGGAAGGATGTGGTCCAGTCGAGGGCCTTCTCTTGGATACCGGCTTCTTGGAGGCGAGTTTTTAGAGTGCGATGGCAGACCGTGTCGAAGGCGGCCGAGAGGTCTAGGAGGATGAGGGCTGATGTTTCGCCGTTGTCTAATTGGCGCCTGATGTCGTCTGTGGCGGCGATGAGGGCAGTCTCGGTGCTGTGGTTTCGTCTGAATCTGGATTGGGACGGGTCCAGTATGTTGTTGTCTTCGAGGTGGCGGGCCAGTTGCATGTTAATGATTTTCTCGATGACCTTCGCCGGGAACGGGAGCAGGGAGATGGGCCGGAAGTTCTTGAGGTCCTTGGGGTCCGCCTTGGGGTTCTTGAGGAGGGCGTTGATTTTGGCGTGCTTCCAGCTTTCCGGTAATGTCGCTGTTTTGAAGGAGATGTTGATGACCTTCCGTAGTTGGGGGGCGATGGCTGCGTCTGCCTTGTTGAATATGTGGTGTGGGCACGGGTCTGTCGGAGATCCTGAGTGGATGGAGTTCATGACCTTGCGTGTCTCGTCGTCGCTGACGTTGGACCAGGAGGTAAGGTGGTTGGCGTTGTTGGTGTTCGGAGGACGGGTGGAGTCTGGCGAGGTCGGGTCGGTCATGGTGTTGAAACTGTCGTGGATGTCAACGATCTTGCGGTGGAAGAAGATGGCCAGTGAGTTGCACAGTTCCTGTGAGGGCGGGATGTCGTTGGTGTTGGCGCTGGGGTTGGATAGTTCTTTAACGATGCGGAAGAGCTCTTTGCTGTCGTGTGCGTTGTTATCCAGGCGGTCTTTGAAGGAGGACCTCTTGGCTGATCTGATGAGGTGGTGGTGTCTGCGGGTGGCGTCCTTGTGGGCTGCGTGGTTGTCCGGTGTACGTTCGGGGAGCCATTTCTTCTCCAGTTTCCGGCATGCGCGCTTGGAGGCCAGGAGCTCATCGGTGAACCAGGTGGCTCTCTTGCTGGCGTGGCTGTTGGAGGGTTTATTCAGTGGGGCGAGGGTGTTGGCACAGTCGTCGATCCACTGTCTGAGGTTGCGGGCTGCGGCGTCTGGGTTGGTGGGGTCGGTGGGTGGGTTCTGGGAGAGGGTGGTGAGCAGCTGGTCTTCGGTGACTTTGCTCCAGCCGCGGCGAGGCAGCTGTTCGGTGCGGTGGTGCGTGGTTGGTTTTTTGAAGGTGAAGTGAATGCAGCGGTGGTCGGTCCAGTGGGGTTCGGTGGTGTGGTTGAAGGTGACGTGGGTGCTTGTGGAGAAGACGGCGTCCAGCTTGTGGCCGGCAGCGTGGGTGGGTGCAGTGACGAGTTGTCTGAGGCCGAGGTTGGCGATCAGCATGGTGGAGTTGACGTTGTTGTTGTTTTTGAGGTGGAAGTTCAGGTCCCCGAGGAGGATGTAGTCCGTGGAGGCGAGTGCGTGGGTGCTGGCAAGGTCGGCGATGGAGTCGCTGAACTGGGCCCGGGATCCGGGGGTCTGTAGACGAGCGTTCCTCTGAGGGTGGTGTTGGGGTCGGTTTGGATCCGGAAGTGCAGGTGTTCGTCTGCGTGGGTGGTGACCTTGAGGGTGGACTTATGGACGATGGCAATTCCTCCTCCGATGCCGTTGGCGCGGTGCCTGCGGGAGATCTTGTAGCCGTCTGGGATGGCAATGGCGATGTCTGGAGCAGAGGAGTCGTTCCACCACGTTTTGGTCAGGAAGGCTATGTCCGGGGCAGTGGCGTCGTGCAGGTCCCAGAGCTCGATGGCGTGTCTGCGTGCGTAGCGGGTGTTGAGGAGTATGCAGCGGAGGTGGTTGGGTCTGGTCCTTGATGGTTTGGTGGTTCTGACGCAGGTGAAGCTGCAGCTGCGGCAGGAAAAGGGTCCGTGGGTGCGTTTCGGGGTGGCCTGGTTGCAGCGTTGGTCTCGGCCGGTGTTGAGAGCGTGGAGGGAGTCGGCGTCGTAGCTGAGGCTGGGTATTGTGCGGTGGGGTGCGTGGGGTCCAGGGGTTCTGCCGTGGGGCGCGGACGGGCGCAGACGGACTTGCCTCTGGCGCGCCTCCAGTGCGCCAGCGGCGCGGCCGCGCAGCGTCCTGTATTAAAAAGGGGTGGAGGGAGGGAGGAGCAGCTGGGAGGCGGGTGGCGGGAAGCGAATGGGAGAGGAGGGGGGTGGGGCCGCAGGGGACGCAGCAGTGGGAAAGGAATGCGGGGAGCACAGAAGAAGGAAACAGGCAACAAATACGATAGGAATACGAAAAACAGTCAGTAAAGCAGCGCACAGAGAAAACAGGCAATAAATACACTACAAATACGGGAGACAGGCAGCAGATCAGACCGAATACTTACCGCCCACCACTGGGCCTCCAGGGCTGAGGCGCAGGCGGGAGCCTGCGGGTGGAGGAGGGCCTCGAACTCCCGGCAGCAGCGAGGGGCAGCAGCCAGAGGACACAGCACCAACAGGGAACGCTGGGGCGGTGGGGGGAGCGTCCTGGCCTGAGAACAGGTCAAGGTTCACTATTAATCAGTGGGTCCAGTATCCAGTAGATGAACTGGCCTATCATACGGACCGATATGTTTTGCACTCTGAGGTACTTGCTGGCCCTATACACTGACATGAAAACATCAGACCCTTGATGGCCCAACTGTATTTACAGTCCAATTGTGGCACACAACACATTACTGGGCTGGGGAGGCAATATCACCCAGGCAACGCTGTTATGGGATTCTGACAAATTGGGCTCTTCTAGGGAGACTTTGATAAATGGGATCTCATAGGACTCTCAAGGGTTGGGGATCTTTGGACACAGGGAGGAATAATTAAATTTTCTGACCTACAAAGGGTCATATGAACTGTCACCCATGGAAAACTTCCAATACCTACATGTGCGCCATGCCCTGTAGGCAGTGATTCCCCATGGGGAAGACCTCCCTGAATCGTCGTCACTCAAAGACAGATTACTGGATGAACACGTGAACCGCTAAGTGATATCACTCGCACTCTATTATCAAAAACTAATCAATAACCTGCCAAATCTACTTATCCACTTAGAACGTTGGGATGCTGACTTGAGGGGGGGGAGGGGAGGAGGGGAGTCAGGTTTATGATGAGTGGCCGGAGGCACTAGCATCTCCCAGAGAGGTTGCAGTTAGAGCACGGTTCAGACTTGTTCAATTAAAAGTACTCCATAGGGTGTATTTCTCCTGTACTACACTGTTCAAAATAGGAAGACTGATGCGAATTGCCGTACAGAGTGTTATTCCCTGTTATTTGGGTCTGTCCGATGATCCAGACTTTCTGGGAGTCAGTGATGACATGTATGAATGCTGTATGTGTTAGCGATCAGTAGTTCTTCGTTAAATGATCCTTTCTTAACGTGTGGGAGGCCACTGACTTGGGTCACATGGACGAAATTTAGTTGATGCTGGGTATGATCATTGCTTAATGAAATGTAGCTCGACAGTGGGCGCCGCTTCTGGAAGACTGGAAAAGAGACATGTATTGGTGTATAGCAGCTGAAAAGGTAGTTTATGGAACTCTGGGTTGCCCGGGAAATTCAGCGAAGGTCTGGGGCAGATTGGATGTTTACAGGGGAAGCCCCAGCGCTCGTCCCGTAGTGTGAAATGTGGAGGCCACCATTTTTGGAAATTTAATATTTGCCATGTGAGAACCAGGGAGGACTGAGGAGGCGTGGGATAGGATCATTAGTGACAACACAATACAATGTTTACCCCGTATTTAAAGGTGGAGCTACTGTGGTGTATTTGTTTATTTAATGCGTGTTGTAAACATATTAAAAAGATGTTTTAAAAAAAGAGTGCCACCTGCCAGCAATGCTGCAAACCTGCACAGGTCACAATAGAACTTTTTCATCGGTTAGGGTTTACCATCAACACCATAAAATTTCACCTCCAATCCATCCAGATCCAACCTTACCTGGGGGGCATTTTCAACTTGAAGGTAGGCATGGTCAATCCGAACCATGCCAGGATCAAGTCTTTTTATGCACTGCTCCCTCTTTTTCAGCCACTATGTAGGAAAGTCCCCATTTTTGACATGGACACTCCCACCTTTTACCTGGTAAATGATACAATTTACACTGGAAATGTACCGGGTCCCTGCTAACCAGGTCCCCAGTCCCAGAGCTATTTCCCAAAGCTGTACAAATGTTTCCCCCAATTGGCAAAACATTTAGTGCCCTTTGTAAGTCCCTAGTAAGTGGTACCCCTGGTACCTAGGGCCTGAGGTACTAAAGAGGGTCCCTAGGGGCTGCAGGGCGAATTGTGCCACCCTAAGGGACCCCTCACCAAGCACATGCAAGGCTGCCATTGCAGGCTGAATATCTTGGTGTAGACAAAAGTGAAAACACAACATGACACACATCCCTGTGTGCCATGACCCCTACCACTGCATGAAATATTTGTAAGTCATCCTTACAGCAGGCCTGACAGCCCTAAGGTAGGGTGCTTAATATTACATGTGAGGGCATACCTGCATGAGCAGATATGCCCCTCTGCTGTTCGGTTCAATTACTGCCAGTATATGTGGCCAGGGAAGCCATTAAAAAAAATTGCTGTACACTGGTGAAAACTAGTTCCCCGGCTATATGATGGCTTAACTGTAAATAAGGATTTCTGATGGATACATCTGCATGTGGATTCTTCACCTTTTGAATTATCCCAATGCGCTGCATTACACAGAATTTTTCTCCTCAGCTCTCCCACTTCGACGTCACAAGTGAATGACTCTGCACACGGCTCCAAGTGACAAAATCGGAGCCATAAGAAAATCTTGTTGGTGTGCTGACGTCCATACCCATTTTTCCACGCCGTCGACACGTAACTGTTTTCCCCCAGGCTCTCCATTTCTTGGAGTTTCTTTGTTGCGGTTGTCGCGAATTTGTAGCCTTCGAAGATGACTACTCTGAGGAAGTCTAGTTTCAAGCCATGCAGAGACTGGGGGGGCCAGTTGTCCATCATTGACCCCCATAAAGATCATGACATGGGGACATGCACTTCATGCAAGCGCAGGAATCCGAAGGCTCTGAAGGAGAGAGAGGCCAAGTTATTCATGGCCAAGGCTAAAAGGCAGAAGAGGGGTCACAGGAGGTCTCGGACCTGATCGAAGTCGCCGACTCCTCATACTTTGAGGTCTTCTAAGAAGCACAAGTAGAAGTGGTGGCATGATTCTTCGTGTCGCTCTTCGAAGGATGCGACTCTGAAGTCGGTGTCCCCGAGCCCCAGACATCATCGCAGGGATGAGATCTCTCAGACTCCTTCACCAGCCCTGTCTCCGACTCCAAGGGCTGTGAATCCACCAGCTCTGAGAGATGCAATGCCTTGACAGTTGCAGAAGTCCACTACTCCACCTCTGGCTCCCGGGTCACCGGCACCGCAACTGGAGCCGAACTTGATGCCTCCACGAATGGCTCCAGAGTCTCTGGTATCGGATCCGACCTGTCCCGCTTTCCCGGCTCCAGGATCGGATCCATAGCATTTTTTAAATGTGATGTTTTTCTTGTTCGCCAGATCTACAAACCCTACTGGTGTGTCTGTTGGCCCCATGGGTCCACTGGCATATTCCCTCTGAGGTTTTCCACCTCACTTTCCCCAGGCACCTCTCATGACTTTTATGCCTATGGCTCCAGGGAGTTGGCCTCTCGACTCAGAGGTTATCAACGCCGTTGCAGTCTTCTGAGGGTCGAGTTCCTTCAGATGGTTCATCCCCGGTTCCGTCTGGTTCCGAGCTGGCACCGAATCGACCTCGGCCGGCTTCGACTCCTGTTCTCATGGACCTCCCTTTGACACCGATCCCGAATTCGCCGCGCCTGGCACTGCTGATGCCGATTCTGAGGATGAGATCTCGGAGAGAGGCTCAGAGGCTGTTGGAGTAAGAAGAATACCAGGAAGAACATGGAGGGGCTGAGGAAGGAGAGATTGTGGATCCTGATTCTGATTTTGAGGGTTTGCAGGAGGCTAGTGGCCTGGACACCTCTCCTGAGTGGGAGCTTACATCACTGAAGGGCCTGCCGTTGCCAGAGGTGACCACATATGATGCTATGATTAGAAAGTCTGCCGACGTCTTGGAGTTGCCTCTTCCTACAGCGGAGTTAAAATCAAATTTTCTTACGGAGGTTCTTCTTCCTCTTCGTCTGTGTCAGAACCTTTGCTACCCTTCAATGAGGCATTGGCAGAACCCATTCTGGATGTCTGGCAGAAGCCAATGTCTACTCCAGCGGTTTCCAGGACCATGGCTAGGAGATACAAGGTGGCTCCTGGGGATCCTGCATTTCTGTCATCCCATCCTTCGCCGGAAGGCTAGGTGGACCATGCGTCATGCTCTTCAAGGCTTTGGCAGGTTCCTTCCCATCTATGCTGATAGGGAGTCAAGGTGCATGGAGCAGTCGAAGATGGTTTTATGTCTTTTGTGTCGTTACATCCATGCCCTCATGGACTCAGTCAAGGAGGTTGTTCTGAAGTTGCCTGAGGAGGTACAAGGGCATTTCCTGTAGGTGTTATCAGATGCCCAAACTGCTGCCCGCCAAGTGACCCAATCTGGACTGCACACGGCCAACTGTAGCCAGAGCAATGGGCTTGTCTGTGGCAACAAGGAGGCGTGCCTGGTTGTGTGGTTCAGGATTCCCACCTGATATCCAGGCTACATTGCTGGATTTGCCCTTTGATGAGGCCTGCCTGTCCGTGGCTAAAGCGGTTTTGGCGCTGCAGCGCTTTAAGGACCGCAATGCTACGGCGAGGTCTTTGGGATTTCTGTAAGTTTTGTGGCTTTGCAAGAAACTTGTCCTTTCGTGCCAGGCAACAACCGCAGCAGCAGGCAAATCCCTTGTACAGGTCCTTCACAGGAAAGGGCAGACGTTGTCTGCAGGGTGCTGCACAACAGCAAGTCTCCTCCTCCTCCTCTTCTGCCTCTCCAGCTGTTTTTGCAAGGGAGCGGCTCTAGCTCCGCCATCCTAGCCTGCTTGTCCCATGGGAGGACAGGTGTCCCATTTTCTACAACTCTGAGGTCTGTTACTACAGATCTCTGTGTTTTGAACATCGTAGAGAATGGGTATGCCCTACCCTTCCGGCAGTTCCCCCCTCCTTTCCTTCCCTGTCAGTGCTTTTGCTTGGAAGAGCATCTTCTGCTTTTCCAGCAGGAAGTTCTGTCATTGGTGCATTCGAGGTGGTTCCAGAGCAGGAAAGGGGTCAGGGGTGCTACTCTCGTTACTTCCTGATACCAAAAAAGGGTGGTTGTTTTCGGCCGATCCTAGACCTCAGGGTTTTGAATTTGTACCTCAAACAGGAGAAGTTCAAAATGTTGACCCTGGCTCAGGTTCATCTAGTGCTAGCGAAGGAAGACTGGATAGTTTCGATCGATTTACAGGGTGCGTATTTTCACATTCTCATCCTAAAGTTGCATCGGAAGTTTCTCCATTTTACGGTACTGTCTCAACATTACCAATTTGCAGTCCTACCATTCGGCCTTACTTCTGCACCTCGGGTCTTCACAAAGGTGATGGTGGTGGTGACAGCACATCTCAGAAGGTCGGGGATTCCTGTTTTTCTTTCCCTATCTGGACGACTGCTGCTCAAAGCAAAGTCGCAAGAGATGGTGCTGCACCATTTGCAGGTAACGACGCAGCTGTTGTTCAGCTTGGGTTTTTCAATAAATGTACCCAAATCTCACCTAGTGCCGACTAAGCGCAACCTGTTTATAGAGGCAGTACTGGACGCTACTGTGAGTCATGCCTTCCCGCCTCTGCAAAGGATTCAAGACATCCAGCCTATGATTCCACTTTTCAGACTGGAGTGGCTGTTCCAGTCCTGAAGGTCTTGTGCCTGCTCAGTCTGTTTGCATCCTGCATACTGTTGGTCAACCAGGCATGCTGGCATATGAGGGCCCTCCAGAGGTGCCTCCCCAGGCAGTGGTTTCAACACAGGAGAGATCTTCTTGGAGGTGGTCAGAATCTCCAGAGACACTGCAGTGGATCTGTGATGGTGGAGTGTTTCAGGCAACCTGTCTCAAGGGAAGACGTATTACCCTTCTTCTCTGGTGGCCTCAGTGGTAATGGATGCCTCCACTCTAGGGTGGAGAGCTCATCTGAGGGATCTGGAGGTCAAAGGTCTTTGGTCTCCAGAGGAAAGATTGTTTCACATAATCTTGTAGATTTAAGGGCGATACATTTGGTCTCTCAAGGCCTTCCTTCCATCCCTTCGCGGGCAGTGGGTTCAGATCTTAACGGATAACACTACCGCAATGTGGTGCTTCAACAAATGGGGAGGAGCTCAGGAGCATCAGATTTGCGTGATCGCAAATCTTCTGGCCGGAGTAGTGAATGTGCGTGCGGATAGTCTCCGTCGGCATTATTCGGCCGATCACGAGTGCCATCTCCATCCAGAGGTGGTCCTTCACATTTTCAGGATGTCGGGGTTTCCTTGTCTGGACCTTTCACAAGAACATGCACTGCCCATCATTCTACTGTTACCAGTATCCGATGTAGGGGCGTTGGGGAATGCGTTTCAGTTAGATTGGAGCTCTCACCTTCTTCACGCGTTCCCCCATACCCTAGATTCCTTGAAATTCGCCAAGACCAGGCCCAAGTCATATTGATCTCCCCAGATTGACCGCAAAGGGTGTGGCACACAGAGCTCCTTTACATCTCATTGCATCCTCCTCTCAGGACAGACCTCCTCTCACAGGGGCAAGTTCTACACCCCACCTCCAGAGCCTGCACCTTCATGCCTGGAGATTGAATGGGGCAACCTGTGTTCTTTCTCTCTCCCAACGGATGTGGTGGACAGTACATTATTGGCCAGAAGATGTGTCTGTTCTCGTAGGTAGCCCAAATTTGTTAAATGGTGTGGAGTGAGATCCATTGATCCCTTACAGACCCATTTATCTGGTGTTCTGATGGGTTCATGTAAGAGGCAATCACGTTCGCTGGGAGGGTGAGTGAATTGCAGGCTCTTAGTTCTAAGCCTCCTTTTACATCATTCAATGCGGATAAGATGGTTCTTCAGACCAGAGCTGCTTTCCTGCCTAAGGTGGGCACTCCTTTCCACTTTCTATTCTCCCTCACTCTTCTAAGAAGGAGGAGATGCTTCATCGCCTGGACCCCAAGAGGGCAATAAGCGTCTACTTGGACAGAACCAAGGATTTCAGGTTGGACGATCCACTCTTCATTGGTTATGTGGGCAAGATGAAGGGCAAGCCTGTTCACAAAAGAACGCTGTCAAGGTGTATTATCCTGTGCAGCAAGATCTGCTATGCCAGAAGATGTGTCTGTTCTCGTAGGTAGCCCAAATTTGTTAAATGGTGTGGAGTGAGATCCATTGATCCCTTACAGACCCATTTATCTGGTGTTCTGAGTTTCTCTTTTTCTCTAGCGCAATAGGATTGTGCAGTACCTACTGTTAAGGGGTACTTACCTGCCTTGTCGGCTTTTCTGTTTACCAGATCAACCCTCGGTTAAATCTCCCTTAGTTATGAGATTCATTAAGGGTCTCACAAATAAGTTTCCCCCCACTTCTTTTATCATGCCTCAGTGGGATTTAAATGTTGTTCTCACATTTCTGATGGGTTCATGTAAGCGGGATGAAAGGAGGACGCAACAGAAGGCGCTTGGGTAAGAGGGGGTTTATTCGTAATCCAACTCTACAGCTTGGGGAAGGGCTGTTTTAGTCTTTACAAGCCGATAACTGTCTGGTCCTCAGGTCTCGGGCTCTCCTTATCGCCGCGATATGCTGTTCGTCTTTGCCTCTCAGGGGTCGTAGCTCGGCGAGGGTTCTCCGGGGCCGTGCCAAACAAAGAGAAAAGCGAGTGTTAGTTTTCACATCCGCTTAGGACTTTTCTGAGGGTTCGGGAGTGAGGAGACCACACAAGTGCACAAGTGAGCAAGGCGACCGTTCGTGAACGGGAGTGTAGTGCAGGGGGGGTTTCAACTATGTACAATGCAAGGCGGCGAGCGGCGGCATCTAGTAGCGCCCTCCCTTCTCCTGCCTCCCGACCCAGCCCGAGAAACGATCCCGTACCTGGGACAGCCATGCTTCTCCGTGGGCGTGGCTCGGCGAAGCGTGGTTGCGGAGTCCTCCTGTCTCCGACTTCCCGTCCTCCGTGGGGCTTCTGCTCCTCGTATGCTGTTCGCTCCGCTCGTCTTCCCGCTGGAACTCTGTCTCACCGTCGCTCTTCTCTCTCCTCTCTCCGGTGTCACCACACACCCTTCTCGCCTCCGTGAGTTTTATTGGCGGTCGACTGCCAACGTCAGTATATGGGGCGGGGTTCTCGGGAAGGGATTCCCAGTTAAAGGGACATGCTTCACCTTCAGATAGTTCCGTAAATGATGTTGTCCATGGATCGTCCTGAGGGGGACAAAGCACAGGGCCCGTCATTTCGGGTGGTTTCCACCAGTCACCCCCTACGACGTTGTATTCCCCGCCGTCCCTGTGACAGTTCACCATTTGAACCTTTGTATAGTTGTCCTTTAAGGTTTCTAGCGTAAAAGATTATATTTTTTAGAGGCAATCACGTTCGCTGGGAGGGTGAGTGAATTGCAGGCTCTTAGTTCTAAGCCTCCTTTTACATCATTCAATGCGGATAAGATGGTTCTTCAGACCAGAGCTGCTTTCCTGCCTAAGGTGGGCACTCCTTTCCACTTTCTATTCTCCCTCACTCTTCTAAGAAGGAGGAGATGCTTCATCGCCTGGACCCCAAGAGGGCAATAAGCGTCTACTTGGACAGAACCAAGGATTTCAGGTTGGACGATCCACTCTTCATTGGTTATGTGGGCAAGATGAAGGGCAAGCCTGTTCACAAAAGAACGCTGTCAAGGTGTATTATCCTGTGCAGCAAGATCTGCTATGCCTTGGCCATTATGGAGCCTCCTGAAGGTGTTTGTGCTCATTCTACCAGAGCGAAGACTTCTTCTTCGGCTTTGGCTAGAGGTTTCTCTGGGGTAAACATCTACAAAGAGGCAACTTTGGCCTCCCTCCACACTTTTACAAAGCGCTATTGTTTGGATTCGGAAGTGAGGCGAGACGGCCATTTTGCTCATTCTGTGCTGCAGGATTTTTTGGTATTGTGCAGGCAGGCACCCTCCTCCAAGAGCAGGACTGCTTGGGGATTCAATTCAAAAGGTGAGGAATCCACAGGCAGATGTATCCATCAGAAGAACAAGTTACTTACCTTTTGTAATGCTTTTTCTGGTGGATACAATATCTACCTGTGGCTTCCTCACTGACCCACCGCCTTCCCATTGCCTGTCTGCTTATATCGAAAAAAATAATCAATGTGTATTTTATGTGATTTATTGCTGAAATCATGAGATAGTTGGCATTGGGAAATGTCTATGATAAACATTTCCCGGTTTGGTTGTGTTTGTATACTGTGTATACTTGTGAAAATGTTGTTGGTTCACCCATTCGCCTGGAAGGCACAGAAAAAATGGGTGTAACTGACGTCTGCACGCCGACAAGGTCTTCTTATGGCTCCGAAGAAGTCACGCGGAGTCGCATGTTGAGCCATTTCATTGTGACGTCCTCGTCAACGTGGAAGAGCTGAGGAGAAAAGTTTCAGTGGAATGCTGCGCATTGGGATAATTCAAAAGGTGAGGAATCCACAGGCAGATACTGTATCCACCAGAAAAAGCGTTACCAAAGGTAAGTAACTTTTTCGTTTGGTATGAAACATCTCGTATTGATAAACCCACTCTGATTCTTGTGATTAATTTACCATTACATGCACCCAGAGGGTACCTTAGAGGTTGCCCCCCCTCCCCTGAAAACCTACCAGCCTTAGCTGTACTCGCTGACTGGTTTCTGCCAGCCTGCCACCCGAGAAACTGTTCGGACCTCCTTGGGTGAGAGCGGTTTGCTCTCTTGAGATCCAGAACAAAAGCCTGTCCGGGAACAGGGTGTCACCCGCCTCCCACAGGATGACCTGCTGATTAGCCTTTCTAAGAAGGCAGGCTTCTATGAGCTGCCACCTTTAAAATTCGAATCTGGCTACCCTTCACTGGAGAGAAGCTGATTCCTTTGTCCAAAGCCCCCTTTGGCCCATGGAAAGGTGGTAACATTTGATAATCGGGTATGCATGCCACCCCCAGGTTAGTACCACCCCTAAGGTGGGCTATACTGAGGTGGGCCTGATTTTTCAAAAGTAGCCATCTTTGTGATGGCATACTTAGGAGTTCTGGGACAGGGTTATGCCCACTTCCAACAAAAAGTGGTCATATAGGGGGCATAGTGATCCCAAAGGTCAGTAGCCCATTGGCTACTATCCTACCCTAATGCCCCTAATATCTGTATGAAGGCTCTATCCATGTCCGGCATTGCCAGATGGATCATGAGATGCATCCAGACATGCTATGCTATGCTAAAGCTAAGAGAATGCTGCCCAGTCCTCCTAGATCCTACTTCAGTCAGGAGAAAGGAGCCTCTAAGGCCTTCCTGGGGAACATCCCAATAGCTTACATATACAAAGCAGCTACTTGGTGCACACCACACACTTTCACAAAACATTACAGTGTTGGTGTTCAAGGTTGCAACAAGGTAATGTTGGTCAAACCGTGCTCTGTACACTCTTTCAATCTGCTGCAGCACCAACTGCTTTTTGGGAGGACTGTTTTACAGTCTATGCACAGCATGTATACCTACTGCCACAAGTGCCTCAAATTAAAGATTTTACTTACCCTGTTATCATTCGTTCGTGACATGTAGTGCAGTAGATTTGCATGCGCCCACTCTCGTCCCCGGATGCCTATGGCCATTGAGTATCCTTTACTCTCTTGTTTTCTCTTTCGCATGGACTTCTCGTTTTACATCGATTCGCATTGCATCATCATCACCCTCCGTGTGGGAAAACAATCTTACATTGGAGTCGATAATCAGCATTACCAGTAAAAGAATGAGTCACTACACCTTGTGACTCGAAATACTTCTTCAAAGAAAAACAACTTGTACTCATCTGGGCCCAACATTAGATAGCGGGAGTATGCACAGCATGTGAATCTACAGCACTACATGCCACAAACAGATGCTTACAGGGTATGTAATATTTTCCTCCCTAAAAAGGTCTTCATGTTTGAGAGGTTTGAATGAGCATATCCCAACTGGAATGACCACAAGCAGTGAATAGAAACCAATCAGTATTCATTGAGACAGAACCCTTGCAAGCACTTGATGAAAGCTAATTAACCGGTTGAGGTGTTAGTGTGTTGGCTGAAACATGTTGACCATGGGACACTAGGAATGATAACATTCTCATTGAGTGCCCCCACCTGCCTTTAACCTTGCCAAAGTGCCATAAATAGAACAAGCTTCTTCTCACTTTAGACAATTTTTATCTTAGGATCCCGATAATCAAAGTACTTTCTTGGTCACCAAAGTTGAGCCCATCCAGATATATGAGGTATCTAGAATAGGACTCGTGCCTTTACCAACCCAAATGAGTGGGAGTCCTAATAATACCCTAAGGTAGTCGCCTTTGGATGGGTGTAGACAGATAGATAGGAAAAATCACCCCATGGTGGCGCACACCAGATGGCATATGAAGGCTCTGCAGTAGGACCTGAAGTCCCAGTGAGCGCAGCATCATGGGAATCTCTTCAGTCTGTTCCTGATTTTGGAGGAGACTGCAAACAATCTGCAGTGGCAGTTGCTGAACCGCGATTGGTTCCCCACCCAGAACTGACAGTGGTGATCGATGCATCACTTCTGGGATGGGGTGGCTACCTGAGGGCTCTGGTGGAGATACAGTTCCACATAAACTTTCTGGAGCTAAAAGTGATCCGCTTGGCAGCGAAAGCCTTCCTCTCATCCATAAAGGGAAGGCTGTTACAGGTGTTCAAGGACAACACCACCACCATGTAGTATTGCAAAAAACAGGGCAGGAAGGGATCATGAACCCTGTGCCAGGAGGCCTTTGGTCCCTAGAAATGGTTGGAACATCAGAAAATCTTCTTTGTTGTACAAAATCTGGTGGGGTCTCTGAACTCCAGAGTGGCTGAACTCAGCCATCAATGCCTTCCGGACCACGAATGGCATCTGTAGCTTGATGTGTCTCAGTCTGTTCCGAGAATGGGGAGAATCTTGGCTCGATCTGTTCTTTGCCACTGAGAACACGCTATATCAGCACTTCTGTGCACTGGACTTTCCAAAGAAAGCTGCTCTGACTCTGAGGCGTGTTCCATTTAGAATGGAACTCTGTACTCATGTATGCCTTTCTGCTGATACGGCTCCTGCCCTGAGTTTGCAGGAAGATGAGGACCAACTGGGCCCATTTCATCCTATTGGCTCCGGCACGGAGGGTGTGGTATCCAGAACACCTGGGCATGAGCATCTGTCCTCTGATCAGGTTTCCCCTTCTGGAGGTTCTGTTGTCTCACCAGCAGAGTTGGGTCCAACATCCCAACCTGAGCACACTCCATCTTCATGCTAGAAGATTGAGCTGTGGCAGCTGAGCATGTTTGATGTACCTCCCTTGATCTGTGATGTTATTGTGGCAGCCAGGCATCCCTCTTCTAAAACCATATACGCCTGCCATTGGGACAAGTTGATCCACTTTCTGTGAGCCCAGCAAAATCTTGCCTAGGCACTGTTAAAGGTTACCTTTCTGATGTTTTAGCGTTTTATAGCTGCTGGATCAGCCCCCCCTGTTCAAGTCACCGGTTGTCACAAGTTTTCTCAATGGCTTGTAACATTTTTTCCTCCTACCACCTTTGTTATGCCCTAGTGTGATTTTAACTTAGTTTTGACATACCTTAGGTGTCCCCATTTGAACCTCTGCACAGCTGTCCCCTGGGACTTCTGACCTTTGAGATAGTCTTCTTGGTGACCACCACATTGGCCAGGAGGGGTCAGCGAGCTTCCAGCCCTTTCACATCACCCTCCGTACACTAGCTTTTATCCACACAAACTGGTTCTTCAAACTCTTGCCTCTTTGCTGCCAAAAGTGGTGACTCCCTTCCATCTTGACCACAACATCTTGATATCCACATTTTTTATTTCACCGCACTTTTCTGTGGAAGGGGATGGACTTCATTGCCTCGCCCCAAAGAGAGATCTGTCCTTTTACCTTGATAACACCAAAGAACACCAAGTGGATGATTAGCTTTTTGTTGGATTCGCTGAAGCGAAAAAGAGAAGGCGATGCAAAGAAAAAAAAAACACTATTCTCATTTGATCGTACTCTGCATTACAATCTACTACACACTCGCTAAGAAGCAGCCTCCTGAGGGCTTATGGGCACATTCCATCATGGCTAAGGCTGCTAATACTAGGTTAGCACATGCACTCCTGTCCTAGATATCTGCCAGGCTGCTATATGGCAATCCCTGCACGCGTTCCCAGGACACTACTGCCTAGACAGTTCGGCCTATTGAGACCAGCATTTTGCCCGTTCGATCCTTTAGGATTTTTAGGTTGGAGCCAGTTCACAGGCCCACCTCCAAAGAGGTATTGCTTTGTTATCTATTCCAAGGTTAATAAGTTGGAGTTAGAAGTCTCCATCAGAAGAAGAAGTTACTTACCTTCTTTAACGCTTTTTCCGGTACAGACTTTAACTGTAGATAACATCTAGCCTATAAAAGCATCAATGTTTTGAGAGAGCCAGCACCACTTCAACCTGGCAGTCTTTATTTTTCAGAGCTGGAGTTTCAGAGTAAATCATCACAACTCTTTATCCAACATCTGACAGCCAGTTGGTTCTCATCACTACTGGGTTCAATTTCATCCTGCATATTTCTAATAACAACTGCCTGACTTAAAATGAGACTGGTACAGCAGTACGTGGAAGACCAATAGTGCAAAGTTAAAGGCAGTTGGAAAAACAGAATTACTCTCTCAGGCTACAATCAAGTCAGGTCTCTCTCGATCAATCAGTCTCCTAAAAGGTGTTCCATTTTATCAGGAGGCTCCATTCCAAACAGTTGTGCCGTATGCTTCCTTGCTAGGTTGGGGAGCTCACATTTATTGCCTACAAGCACGGAATTGAAACCGAGAAATAGACGACTTAATACATTAAACTGCTGGTGTGGAAGATAGTCAATCTGGCCCTCAAAGCCTTCCTACCAATCTTCAAAGCAGCAGCTATGCTTGTTCAAATGGACAACACAACAACAATGCATTACATCAACAAGCAGGGTGGCACAAGATCCGGAGCCTTGTCTCAAGAAGTGCGAGAATTTGGAAATGCACGCATTCATGCGTGCCAGGAATTTCTGTTTCATAGCAGTGGATATCCATGGTCTTCAAAATGCAGAAACAGACACTCTCAGCAGGGACAATTCAAGGGAATTATGAATGGGTTCTAAACAACAAAGTTCTTCATAATGTCTTTTCAAATAGGGCTTTCCACAAATGGACATATTTACAAGTGCAGAAATCAAGAAATGTCAAGTTATGTACTCTGGTACTACTAACCAGGTACTCTGGAGAATGCTATTTTGATCAGCTGGTTAAAGGAATTTGTCTACACATTTGCTCTCATCCCAATGATTACATCTGTCTTTATCAAACTGAGGGACAGAGCGAAGGTAATCCTCATCACTCCAGAGTGACCAGCTCAATGGTGGTTCACCAGCCTAATGCATCTACTGGAAGGTCCACTCCGTAGACGGGCTCTCCTATTCAATTTCACTGGGATTCCTACATCACAGACTTCCATTATGGAACTTGGCGGTTAGGCTCCTGAAGTTTTATGTACTTAAACGCTTACATTTTCCTGAAGTTTGCATGAACACGCATCCACTAATGCATCATACTCTTTCAGATGGAAAGAGTTTCTGCATTTGGTGTATCAGTAAATACAAGGATCTAACCAGATGTCAAGAAGAAACTGACGGGCTAGTTGGACCCTAGGAAGAGGAATGAATTCCCCAACTTAAAACGCGCCACAGGGCGTGTTTGCACAGTATCACCTCAGGCCCCGCCCCCTATCTTCACCACTGTGCAATCGCACCCCGTGGCGCGTTTTAAGTTGGGGGATTAAGTCCCCTTGAATCCTGAGGGCCCCTAGCGTCCAACTAGGCCTCAAGGTACCTCCAGGGAGCGCCACGGAGCTGCATTGCAGAGAAGTGTAAAAAGGGGCGTGGCCTCATTACACCTCTCTGCAATGCAGCCCCCTGGCGCATACTGGAGGTTCCTGGTGGGCTAGTTGGCCCCCAGGGACCCCCAGTATTCAAGGGGAATTAGTTCCCCCTCTGCAAACGTGCCATTTGCAGAGTGGTGTAAGGAGGGGGCGTGGCCTCCGGCCCGATCCGGTTTTTCTTTTTCCTTCTTTTTGTTAGAAGGGGGGCTGTGTAGCCCCCCTTCTTTTTCTATTTTTTTGGCCCTGGGGACCCCATCCCCCAGGGCCAGACCCCAATTTTTATATTTGAAAAAGAAATCGGGAAGAGGGCCGCGTGGCCCCCCTCCCGATGCCATAATTTGCCCCAGGGACCCCATCCCCCGGGGCATTGGCCTTTTTAAAAAAAAAAATTATGGAGGGGGGCTGTTCCTCCTCTGGCCACTTTAAGGCCCCGGGGCCCCATCCCCCGGGGCCGGCTATAGTTTTTTTTATTTTTATTTAATGGGGGAGGGGAGCTGCATGGACCCCCTCCCGGGCCACTTCTTGCCCTGGGGACCCCATCCCCGGGGGCCTGGTCTCTCGTTGGAGACCGTGGGGGGGTCCCCAATCCCATGAGTATAGTGCGTGCACTGCTGTGTTGTTTTAAGTTTTTTGCTCGAAGGTTGTTCCGTGCGCCTGGGTGTCACTTCTCTGAACAAGGAGTGCATGTATTGGTTATTTTTGGTAGCAAGCCCTTTGGAACTAGGGTGTGTCCCCGGGGCACTGCTGTATCGGTGTTTGTGCCTTTATTTTCAATTTCAATAAAGTTACATAGACTTTCAATTAGTAACGTTCGTTTATTTCATCACAACGTTTATCTTCATCTTTTTTAAAAGATGCATGGATTTAAACAAGTGCCACGATCTTACAAATCCCGATGCATTTCGGCGTTTTTAGCCTTCGTCAGGGGTTTATCTGGAGAAAAAACAATATATGTACAGTCTTGATGTCACCGAATTGTATGAACTACCGACAGTGTTTCAAACCTGTGATGGTTAGTGCGACTTAGCTGTTGGTAATTATGATGCTCGTTATACATGTGGTTGTTAACGTGACTCGAAAAGAAACGTAGTGAGCGTGAATGTGTGACAAAATGGTTCGCGTTTCAGTTAAAGGCGTGCGTCTTAGAGTTTACGTGCTGGGTGGGTTCATGCATATGAAAGTGATGGGGGTTCTATGAAAGCCGCGTTATACCTGAGGTAAAAGAGAAAGCTAAACAGAAAAGGAGAAAACAATCCCGTAGGACGTGATTACTTACTGAAGATGTGGACGGTGTTCGAAAACTTCCTAGCGCGTTCGGTGTGTTGACGTGCTCGGTGCTCCGTTGAGTGTAAAGACGTCAGGGTGGGTGTGTCATATTAAGTGTGCGAGTGTATGTGAAAATCGAAGTAGGACTAGTTACGTGCGATGGATAGTAAAAGAAGACTACGTTAAAGTGAAACTGAATGTGTGAAACGATAATATGTGAATCCAATGGCTACGATGAATGTTATTCATTTGACATTTTAAAAAATCATTAGACATATAGAAAAGAGCAATCAATTAGAGATAACACGTGAATTCCATCCGATCATTCATCCCGTGTGGTTTCATTGAGTTCAATGTGCGTGTATAGTAGTTTTGCGTTATAATAATGCTTTGTGGTTGTCTTTGCCTTCAACTTTGGTGACTATTTCTAAGACATTGAATTTGAGTTGGCTAATGTTGTATCCGGCTTCAAAAAAATGGTTTGCCACAGTGGATTTTGAATTCCGGGTTCTGATGTTACTTTTATGTTCATTTATGCGTGTTTTAATTTTTCTTTCTGTCTGTCCCACGTAGATCTTGCCGCAGGGGCATTTTAACGCATATATGGTGTTGGTAGTGTCGCATGTAGCTGTTACTTTTAACTTGATGGTGTGTCCTTTCATGGGATGTGTGATGTATGAGCCAGGCATGATGTTGTTACAGTTATTGCAATTCCAGCATGCTATAGTTCCTTTATATCGGGTGTGTTGGTCTTGATTGGTGGGATTTTTTATGATCTCTCCCAGGTTTTTGGCTCTGGTATATGCAAAGATGGGTTCATTTTCAAAGATTTTGTTGAAGTCTGGTTCTAGACGCAATATTGGCCAATGTCTTCTGATGGTGTTTTTAAAGCTTTTGCTCATTGTGGAGTATTTAGACACCACAGTCATTCGATTTTGTGTAGTTTTTTCTCTTGGTGATAGTGCTGCGGTTCTGTTGATGGTGTTGCTTCTCATTTCTGCTTGATGTAGAATATGTTCTGGGTATCCCCTTGTTTTGAAGCGGTTTAGCATTTCTTTTGTGCGTGATGTCCTGGTGTCAGGGGGCCTGGTCTCTCGTTGGAGACCGTGGGGGGGTCCCCAATCCCCCCATGGTCCCAGCCGGCCCACCGCCTCCTGCGGGAGCCGGCATTGCTTTTCCACATGGTGAGCAACTAACATGCCGCTCCCCATGTGGAAAAGCAATCTGCTTTGCTTCACTGAAGCGAGAGCAGGTTTCCCTGCTCTCGCTTCAATGAAGCAAAGCAGTTTGCAATGGCAGGGTGGGAGCCGCGAGGCTCCCACCCTGATCTGGAGTGTTGACAGCCAATTAGAATACAGCTCATGCACGGCAGGGTGTGCTCTGGGTGCCGGGAGGGTGCGCGGATCCTCCGAGGCCATAGATATATCTATCTTTTTAACTCTAATTTTCTCAGGAACTACTGAACAGATTTACACCATTTAAGCAACAGGCACGAGTCTGAACTGAGGACTACCTCTTTGCCAAATTTGGTGTAATTCCGTTCAGCAGTTCGGGCTGTAGCTGCGTCAACAGGTCCTATGGGAAAATGCATGGGGGAAACGCGTTTTGGGACCCCCTTTTGTCTCGGCCCCCGCTTGACGAATCACCGTGAAATTTTCAGGATAGGAGCGGACCGGAGCTGGCCAAAAGTTTGGAAACTTTCGCGAAGATTCGTCAATCGGCACCAACGTTATTCCAAATAGAATGTTGCGAATTTCCTATGGAAAATAGGTTCTAACTATATCTACCTACTGGCGACCGCCAGTAGGTAATATATATATATATATATATATATATATATATTCTGCGCAACCACTTGGCAGAATTACCCCCATCCATCACCTACCTGGAAGCATTACACTGCATTCTGGGCTGTGCAGTCCACAAGAGATCCGAGGACTGGCAACAGGTGAGCTGTGACTTGTGGGGGCGGAGCTTACTTGTACAAACAAAAGGAAGGCAGGACTTTCATGATGCGAAGGGAAGCTTTTTGAATTCTTGGGCGCTGAGGAAGGCAAATATACGCCGAAATGCATTCGCCACAACATGCAATAAAGAGCTTCTTCGAATTTCCCCTGTGTGGCCTCTGCTCTTTGCCCGTGAAGGAGTGTATCGGATTTAAATTTCATGTCAGCCAGAGACGTGATTCAGAGGGTCCCGCTCCACAAGAGGCCCGGACTTCACTGGCTCTGTTTTTGGCAGTTTTGGGTTTTCCGAGTAATCGGATGGTCTGGACCCGCTTCCATGCTTGGGAAGAGAGAAGGGCGGTCGCGAGGTATTCTACCTCACACAGGGCGGCTTGCATTGCCAGTCTGTCCCCGCCTAATGGATTCCTGAACACTGAAGCTGGAGCGTTTGGGGACTCGAGGAGGCGCCTTTTTGCACATCAACTTAAACAAGAACAATTGGTTTTACTTCGCACAATATCCTGCATTCTGCGCAACCACTTGGCAGAATTACCCCCATCCATCACCTACCTGGAAGCATTACACTGCATTCTGGGCTGTGCAGTCCACAAGAGATCCGAGGACTGGCAACAGGTGAGCTGTGACTTGTGGGGGCGGAGCTTACTTGTACAAACAAAAGGAAGGCAGGACTTTCATGATGCGAAGGGAAGCTTTTTGAATTCTTGGGCGCTGAGGAAGGCAAATATACGCCGAAATGCATTCGCCACAACATGCAATAAAGAGCTTCTTCGAATTTCCCCTGTGTGGCCTCTGCTCTTTGCCCGTGAAGGAGTGTATCGGATTTAAATTTCATGTCAGCCAGAGACGTGATTCAGAGGGTCCCGCTCCACAAGAGGCCCGGACTTCACTGGCTCTGTTTTTGGCAGTTTTGGGTTTTCCGAGTAATCGGATGGTCTGGACCCGCTTCCATGCTTGGGAAGAGAGAAGGGCGGTCGCGAGGTATTCTACCTCACACAGGGCGGCTTGCATTGCCAGTCTGTCCCCGCCTAATGGATTCCTGAACACTGAAGCTGGAGCGTTTGGGGACTCGAGGAGGCACCTTTTTGCACATCAACTTAAACAAGAACAATTGGTTTTACTTCGCACAATATCCTGCATTCTGCGCAACCACTTGGCAGAATTACCCCCATCCATCACCTACCTGGAAGCATTACACTGCATTCTGGGCTGTGCAGTCCACAAGAGATCCGAGGACTGGCAACAGGTGAGCTGTGACTTGTGGGGGCGGAGCTTACTTGTACAAACAAAAGGAAGGCAGGACTTTCATGATGCGAAGGGAAGCTTTTTGAATTCTTGGGCGCTGAGGAAGGCAAATATACGCCGAAATGCATTCGCCACAACATGCAATAAAGAGCTTCTTCGAATTTCCCCTGTGTGGCCTCTGCTCTTTGCCCGTGAAGGAGTGTATCGGATTTAAATTTCATGTCAGCCAGAGACGTGATTCAGAGGGTCCCGCTCCACAAGAGGCCCGGACTTCACTGGCTCTGTTTTTGGCAGTTTTGGGTTTTCCGAGTAATCGGATGGTCTGGACCCGCTTCCATGCTTGGGAAGAGAGAAGGGCGGTCGCGAGGTATTCTACCTCACACAGGGCGGCTTGCATTGCCAGTCTGTCCCCGCCTAATGGATTCCTGAACACTGAAGCTGGAGCGTTTGGGGACTCGAGGAGGCGCCTTTTTGCACATCAACTTAAACAAGAACAATTGGTTTTACTTCGCACAATATCCTGCATTCTGCGCAACCACTTGGCAGAATTACCCCCATCCATCACCTACCTGGAAGCATTACACTGCATTCTGGGCTGTGCAGTCCACAAGAGATCCGAGGACTGGCAACAGGTGAGCTGTGACTTGTGGGGGCGGAGCTTACTTGTACAAACAAAAGGAAGGCAGGACTTTCATGATGCGAAGGGAAGCTTTTTGAATTCTTGGGCGCTGAGGAAGGCAAATATACGCCGAAATGCATTCGCCACAACATGCAATAAAGAGCTTCTTCGAATTTCCCCTGTGTGGCCTCTGCTCTTTGCCCGTGAAGGAGTGTATCGGATATATATATATATATATATATATATATATATATATATACACAATACATTAGTACACAAAAAGATGATCACTCAGGTGGTTGATCCATAAGTAGTTGTTATATCCAGTAACGCATTTCGAGTGTCTTGCACTCTTGCTCACACACTGGATGTGAGTGACAAAGCAGAATACATACATTCCCTTCGAAATAGAAGGTAGAAAAAAGAGAGAGCTGCATTACATGGGTAAATATGGCATCCATTTTTGAGTGTATAAATGCATAGTGTCTCGATGCCGATTACATGAGTTGTGAGCCCCTGAGTGATCGTCTCTTTGTGCACAAATTTTTTGGATTTGAAGTCCGGCGCGCTCCGCCGACGTGTTGCGATCCTGCTACCGAATGCGGGGAGAGTGGAAGGAGCACGTTATGGCCGACTAAATAAATCAACTGAATTGCACTCACTGTGTGGTCCGTGCCCGATGTGTCCAGGTATGACGGAAAGGAGCAGAAGAATTGGATATATATAGTCACTGAAAAAACCATAGGTTTTAGGGACGTTAAAGTTAGTTGGACATTTCTCTCGTACAAAACCATAGAAATTCCTCTGATATAGTTAGTTCAGCTAACTATAACTCGCGCCCCCGAAATGCACTGCTGATGACGTCACATATTACATCATTCATGACATGGTCAGTGACATCACTGATGATATCACTGATGACATCTCAAATGACATCACTGATGACATCACTGCTCGACATCATCCAGTGACTGTGTTTTTCTTTAAAGTTTAAAAATGTATTATATATATGCCAAGGTGTATTGAAGAATGAGTGGGTGTACAAGTGTCTGGATGGAGCATTTAGTAGGTGCATGACTGACTGTTTAAGTGAGTGATTACATGTGTCTTACTGAATGCATGGGTTAGTGACTAAACTGTGTGAATGTCTGTATCAATCTGTCTGTTATTGTATAAGCTGCTGCATGGGTTGGTCAGTAGCTACATGAGTGTCTATATGGGTTATCAATTGGTTGCATTATTGATTCAGGGGAACTGTCAAGTTTCATTAAGATTCTTTTGAGCCCTATCTGTTTTGGAGCCCCCTGGCCCCTTAATCATAAGCAGCTGATAACAAACGCAGTTCACTTCCAAAGAGCACTTTTATTTACAATTTACACCCTCTAGTGGGTTAAACAAGTGCATTTTAATTTATTCAAAAGGATTGTGGTATCCGTAGTGCTACTTTGGAACAATCAAACCCTTCGATGGGTAATTGCGAAGTTAGTTATTTATTTTCATTCTTCCAGGCCTCCAGTAGGCCTCAGGACAGAACTTGCACAGTTTAATTTCCACCACACTGCAGTCTTGCGTATAAAGCTAGAGAGAATTCTCTGACCTTGCGACCCCATGTTTTCCTTGAATGGATGGTACAGTCTTCCACGGCCATGGTGGGTAATTGCGAAGTTACAGTTATTTATTTTCATTCTTCCATACAACTAGAGCAACATGAGAAAACAACAGCAGTGAACAAAAAAACAGTAGTGACACTGATACAGACACACTAGTCACACACCAATCGCAACATCAACTTGAGGAAGTGACAACATAGCTAAAACCACTACTTCTTTTTTAGACCAATATTGGCTCCTCAGGAGGTGCCGACAGACGGCAAGAACGATGCCACCCAAGACCAGATCGTGAGGACGAGGACAAAGAGGCAGATGTCGGTGCGAGGATAGGAAGGAACAGACAGAGGAGGAAGCGTCATAAACACAGAGAGAACAAAAGAGGAAGGAGAAAGGAATACCTGGGAAGCAAGTCAGGAAGCTGCAAGAAGAGACTATAATGGAAGAAGAAATGGTAAACAGAACCATTGTAAACCTTACGAACTTTTGCTGAAAAAATGACTCTTTGTTTTGGTTTCTCATTTTGTCCTTCTGGACCTTCCAATTACTCAGAGACCCGGTATGTACAAATTTATTAGAAAATTGAAACTAATGAAATGGCATAGCCTCAGAGCAACTAATAGCATGGGCGCACTATGTCAGGTATTGATGATGAATCCAACTGCCTGATGGATCTCAATGTGGGCCATGTAGATACACTTCTTACTTTACATGGGCTACAAAGGGAGACAGGCATAGGCTCCGTAGATATAATTGAAACTCTCAGTGAGCTTGATATTACCACTGATCAAGCAGCCTCCACTACCTTTAAACCACGCTCTTTTTCCCTAACATGACACATGAAAATATAGACACTTTCCATGACACAGTAATTAAGGACCTCCTAAGGTTTAGACATCGTAAATGGTTCAAGAACAACCAATGCCATATTCTTACACTTGCCCAGACCAAGATTATTCAATCAGTAACAGACAATAGTGACACCACTATACGTCCAGCAGACAAAGGGGGCACTATAGCTTTATGGAGCAGGGAACAATACATCACAGAGGCACAACGACCACTCAAAGTCACTACATTTCACATCAAGATTAGTAAGGATTACTACAGCAGCAGCAGCATTCTGGAAATTTGGAGGAAAGTCACTGAATGGAAAGATCAGGGAATCTAGAATGGGAGGTATACTGTTACCTTAAAAACAATTACCCCAAACTTCCAATACTTTACCTCCTCCCCAAAATACACAAAGACCCTGAGAATCCCCTGGGTAGGCCCATTGTATCATCGAAAGGCAGTGCATTAGAAAACATATCTAAATATGTGGACTATTTCCTCAGGGAGTATGTTTCTGCCTTACCATCAGTAAGACATACTAAGGATTGTTTGGCCCCGTTTAGAGGGGTTGGTGTGGTAAGAAGATTTCCTTTTGATCACCTTGGATGTGAATTCCCTCTATACGATCATTGACCACAATCTGGGTATCAGGGCATGCTATCATTTCTTCAAAAATAGACATATAGGGTTTCTCCAACACACAAATATACTTTTGGAGATGATCAAGCACAGCCTCAGCAATAGTATCTTTATGTTTGATGGTACAATCCACAAGCAAGTACTGGGTATGGCGATGGAGACACGTTTTGCCCCCAGTTTTGCTAATATTTTCTGGGGGTATGGGAGGAAGAAATATGTACCACATACCCTGAAGTGACAGAAGGAGGCCAGGTAGCCCTGTGGCTAAGATCCATGGATGATCTCTTCACAATCTGGAGAGGAAGTAAAGACAGTGCCACATCATTCATAAACAAATTGAATCAAAACAACTACAATCTCAAACTTTCATACAACATGAGCAGGACAAATATTGAATTTGTGGATGTGGGCATCAGAATAGTGAACAAAACCATACATACTAACCTCTTCCGGAAAGTTACAGCTGGCAATAGTCTTCTCCATGCTCTCAGCAGCCACCCAGACTACTTGAAATGGAGTATCCCATTTGGGGAACTGCTCAGAGCAAAGAGAAACTGCAATACTGAGGAAGCATATGACAAAGAGAAAAGTAACATGATCAAAAGATTCCTAGAATGGGGTTACCCCAACTGGGTTCTCAAGAAGGCTGCAATCAAAGCCAGTAAAGTTACAAGATCACATACACTGACCAATCAAACTGTCACAGATCATGAGGATAATTCCAATAACACCGGGGTTATTCTCACATACAATACTAATTCCCAAGACAATCAGAAGATCTTGACAAAAAACTGGAATATCCTTACCAGCGAGCCCATCATTGACCATACCCTCTTTAAAAGACCCAGAGTTACTTACAGAAGGGGTCACAATCTACGCAATATTCTTGTCCATGATGATGTCACGGTTAAACACCAATCTAAAGAACATAACCTCCAGGGATACTTTCCATGTTGCCACTGCAAGGCATGCCGCAGTAACTACATGAAAAAAGAATACACCACACGAGAAACAATAAGAAAATCACACAATTTCTCACTTGCAGTTACAATTTTGTAGTGTACGTTCTTGAATGTCCGTGTAACTTATGTTATGTGGGCAGCACAACATTCATGAACAGTACCATCTATCAAATAGTTCACTTCTTAGGTACTTTGCTATTGAACAAGTACCTAGTGACCCCAGAGCAGGCAATAGGGTACTTAAGTTACGGAAAAAGGAATCGAAACACATTCTGGAACTAGAACCCAAAACCCCTTGGGGGCACAACCAGGATGAGGAGTTGGGAATACACTTGCATGTGTAATACCCAACATATGTCAAAACATTTATGTTATATTATTACATTGGTGCAATGTGCCAACAAAATATTTGTTCTGTTCTGTAATTCTTTCTCAATTTTATTGTTAAACATTACTCTTTCCAAGCTATAACATGTATCTACATTTTGCTTGAGTGGCCCTTTTCGCTGGGCACTGGGCTCCCTATCCTTTACTTCAAGACCTTCACAGGTGAACAACATAGTAGAGATAAGGATTTTCTTTTTGTCAGAAGTTTACTGAATACTTTACGATGATCTATTTCTTTGTGTGGATATTGGATTTGTCTCTCAAAGTATAGGCTTTGTTCTTCCTTTTTCGTTATGGTTCTTATTTTTGAAGCTGTTACATACCATACATATCGCTTCTTGTTTACGATATTGTTTCATGGGTACAACCAGTTCTGGTATCTAGATGGGTGTCTCACCACCTGTGCAATTTGACATAACGAACTTAGTATTTATCCACTTGGTTTATATTCAGTTTCAATATGATGCATCACTAGGATCGCATGCATCCTTGTCTCTTATTTACGCATTGGTACTATACCATTGAATATTCCCATGAACATCTCCTTTTCACAATGAAAACTGAGCATACTTTCATGACTACACTATCTTTCTTTTCAATAGTAGATGGTGGCCACCAGTCTTTGACACTATTGGTCTTTGTTATGTGGTTTGGTTCTTTTTTGTGTTACACCAGACAATCGTTTTTTCTACCCTTACAACTTGTCTGCCCGGATTATACTGATCCAACCAAATAAATATTTGGCGCAGTATCCCAATTATATTTTAGCGGTACTATTACAGCTTAGTACTTCAACTTGGACATTGTAGGGATTGTGACACTGTTCACAATTCCCTGTAAGCGGGGTCCGACTTCTGGGGTAACACAGCCTGCTTTTTGCATATTTTAAAATGGCTGATAAACTTCTGGATACTGTTAATGTTTCAGTTTTCTTTTAGTGACTATATGCCCTCTACATTTGGCAGAACACTTTGTAATAGCACTGATTTCATGTGACATGTGTTTCCAATGTGTAATATCATGTAACATCTATAACCTCCGTTGATCAATATTTATTGTGCATGTGTATTCACACTATAAGATGGCCGCCACTAACACAACAATTCAATTTATACTTATATTGTAGTTCGTTTTCTATGTCATAACCAGATATGTAATGCTGCTTCATGTCACATATCGGTGCATGATCAAGACTGTGTTACAGTTGAAACACGTTACAGAAATGATTAAATCTATTCTGAATTGCATTACCTGCCTGAGCGTGCGCTTCATTGGTTTGCTGAAGGGAATTTATGTCCAGCGTGTCTTGTCGGCTGAGCGCACCATCTTTCACGTGCCCCGGATCACGGAAGGGACGTGTTGCTTTGGAATTATGTGTGTGTGTGTGTGTGTGTATAGCACTGATTTCATGTGACATGTGTTTCCAATGTGTAATATCATGTAACATCTATAACCTCCGTTGATCAATATTTATTGTGCATGTGTATTCACACTATAAGATGGCCGCCACTAACACAACAATTCAATTTATACTTATATTGTAGTTCGTTTTCTATGTCATAACCAGATATGTAATGCTGCTTCATGTCACGAATCGGTGCATGATCAAGACTGTGTTACAGTTGAAACACGTTACAGAAATGATTAAATCTATTCTGAATTGCATTACCTGCCTGAGCGTGCGCTTCATTGGTTTGCTGAAGGGAATTTATGTCCAGCGTGTCTTGTCGGCACAGCGCACCA
Source organism: Triturus cristatus (assembly GCF_964204655.1). Taxonomy (NCBI): domain Eukaryota; kingdom Metazoa; phylum Chordata; class Amphibia; order Caudata; family Salamandridae; genus Triturus; species Triturus cristatus. The sequence goes on along the minus strand of NC_140594.1, from coordinate 375,773,082 downwards.
CCTTTCACGTGCCCCGGATCACGGAAGGGACGTGTTGCTTTGGAATTATGTATGTGTGTGTGTGTGTGTGTATATATATATATATATATATATATATATATATATATTCAAAACCTGTTCAGCTCCTCCTGGGATATCCGCCCGTAGTCTGGTGGCGCACGGGGCCGGTAGAGCCAAAGCCGGCATAAATTTTGGTTCCTGTTTTCAAAGTAAAGCGCGCTCTCAGTTCAGGGTATATCAACGATCTTTATTCCGACGTCGGAATAAAGATCGTTGATATACCCTGAACTGAGAGCGCGCTTTACTTTGAAAACAGGAACCAATATATATATATATATATATATATATATATATATGTGTGTATGTATATATATATGTGTGTATGTATATATATATGTGTGTATGTATATATATGTATGTATATATATATATATTTATGTGTGTATGTATGTGTGCCGCTTGCCCCTTCCCGCCTCCCAGCTGCACTTTCCCTCTTCCCTACCCTATTTAACGGCGGCCGGCTGCTGACGTGCTAAAAGCAAGCCCATCTGCGCCTGTCCGCGCCTCGGCCGTGACCAGCGGCAGGGATCCTCGATCTCCGGCCATCCATCGATATGACTCAGCCACCCTCCTCGCACTCAACCCCGGAAGAAAGAACAACTGCCAGCAGTCCACGCCGAAGATGACACGCGGCCAGTTCTCCTGCTACCACTGCCGCAAATCCTTCACCACAGCCCCCGCCGCCAACAACACCGACACCCTAAAGTGCATCCTCCTCAACGTCCGCTCCCGTTTGGCATTTTGGTGTCAAGTTCTATTATAAATTCTGATCAATTGCCTTAGTAGTTTCTCCCTGTTGCACCCTCTTCTGGATATGGGAATAGCCCCAATCACAAAATATTTAAGTTCCCTTACGTTGTTCTGGTGCACCAGTTTAAAATGCATGGCCACCAGATAGCTTGGGTTGGAATTTACTACCACCCTTATATGTTGCAGAATTCTGTTGTAGACTCGGAGTTTGGTGCCTCCCACATAATTAAGCCCACATGGACACTCTAACAAGTATAATGCATACTCAGTTCTGCAGGTGTAATGACCTCTGATTTCAACGAGTTTAGTACTGAATTCAGTCGTGTAGTCAGTCTTGTTAACTCCAAATTTACAAGCTCTGCAAGAGCTACATTTGAAAAATCCTGTCTTGGTTGGTAAGCACCGGGGTAACCTCCGGGCTGCTCCTCACTACTGAATCTCTCATGGAGGGGGTCATGTCTGAATGTTAAAGATGGTTTGTCTGGGAGAATCTGACTTAGAGTTATGTTGGCTAACACTATGGGCCATTGGGTGTTCATGATTATTCTGATTTGCTGTTCCTGTCTACTATATGTAGTGATCATCCTGGTCTCATGTGGTGTCTCCCCTGTATTCAACAAAGGTCTATTGATGGGCTCCTTCTTATCATTCTCAGCGAACAGACTGGTCTCTCTAGTTTGGGCATTAGCTTTTCGGATGGCTTTTGCAGGTCTTTGTTTTTATATCTACGGGCAATAAATCTATTGGTTGCTTCTTTCTGGTATTGCATTAGGTATATTTCAAGGCTGCAGATTCTACGTATTCTCAAATACTCCCCATAAGGAATGCTCTGAATCAAATGCCTCGGATGTGCGCATTTAGCATGCAGGATAGAATTTCCTGCTGTGATTTTTCTGTGAAGTTTTGTTTGGTGGTGGTACTTAGCTGTGGTGACAGTTTTGTTTGGTAGCAGCATTTTTTCTCATACGATTTTGTGTTTTAGGGTTGACATGCTTTTTTCGCGGGGTGATGTGTTTTAGCTGTTTCGTTCAGTGATTGTGTGTTGAGTTTGTTTACATAATATTTATAGGGCATTTCCAACATGGCGGCCGCTTTCGCAGGTAATGAGTGAGTCCGTCGTTGATATTTTCCACGCCGATCGCGATTCCCGCTTCCGGCGCGCTTTGAATTTCAGCGTTCTAAATGCAGCGTGCATACCTGATACGATCTGAGGCTGTAGCATTTTAGAAGTTTAAGTTGCGGACTGCTGGTTTTTCAAGCGGGTAATTGCTCGGTTCTTGATACGCAACCATTCCTTGTGACTATGGATAAGTCCGGCGTTCAAGCTGATGTTTGTTTCATTTTGTAGGTTCTTTTGGATTGGCTTCACGGTGATTCAGCCAGTTTGTCGGGATTGAACGTATGACTTCGTACATTATGAAGGCAAGCTCAGTGTGGTGTTTTGCTGTCAGCGTGAGGGTTTAGTGTTATTTTTCGTTTTCTCTTGTAGAAAAGAGGGTTTCAAGGTGATTTCAAGTGAGTATCCACTTGAGTTTAGTCACGAAGGTGGAGGGTCTTTTTTCTCTCTTTCTTTTGCATTTCACCTGAGGTTTACCATGAACCACAGCGGTACAAAAGGGGGTGGTGATGGACGGAGCATCAGAACCAATCAAACACTCACACCCAGTCAACAGATCTGGGTTTGATCCATCACCGTTCTTTAGCCCACTCTGCCACCCCAGTTCAGACGTATGCAAATCAGGCTGACCCTCTGCCTCATGGGAACAGTCCAGCACGAACTGCCAAGCCATGCCTTCCCTGGACCGGAAACAAGCTTCCTAGGACCGGTTTCTGGCATTTCAGCCGTCTTCAGCCAGGCCTGCTTGAATCCAGTGGCAAAGTGAGCAAGGGACTCACGTCTGAGCATACCCTGCCAACTTATGGCGAACAAAGCGGTACAAAAGGGGGTGGTGATAGACGGAGCATCAGAACCAATCAAACACTCACACCCAGTCAACAGATCTGGGTTTGATCCATCACCGTTCTTTAGCCCACTCTGCCACCCCAGTTCAGACATGGCCGTATGCAAATCAGGCTGACCCTCTGCCTCATGGGAACAGTCCAGCCCGAACTGCCAAGCCATGCCTTCCCTGGACCGGAAACAAGCTTCCTAGGAAAGGTATGGAAGGGTATGCCCAGACGTGGGTCCCGTGCTCTCCATGCCACTGGAATCAAGCTATCCTGGCTGAAGAGGGGTGAAACCCCGAAACCGGTCCTAGGATGCTTGTTTCCAGTCCAGGGAGGACCTGGCTTGGCAGTTCGGGCTGGACTGTTCCCATGAGGCACAGGGTCAAGTCTGATTTGCATATGGCTGGGTTCAAACTGGAAAGGCATGGTGAGCAAAAAAACGATGGATTTAGGCCCAGATCTCTGTACTGGGGTGAACGTATGACATTGTTCTGCATTCTGTACATCAATTGTTGTTTTTGCATTTACCATGAACCACAGACATTCACTGATGCTCTGGTTAACCACTTATGGTTGTTTCCTTGTTTGTGATGGTGCTTTTTGCTTTTTGTATGTTACATACCACATTTGTTCATATTTATTCATACTTTGTTCATATTAAAAGAGTTCCACCCCTGAAGAAGGGCCAATTTTGGCCCGAAATGCATTGGGCACTACGAAAGCTATTGGATTGAAACCAACAATTGGAATTTGAAATGTTCAACTTTTCTGGAATGCCTTGAATTCCTTGAACTATGTTCAACTTTTGTGTTACTTATTGAATGTATAATAATTCAACATGTGAATATGTTGTAAAACCTTTTGAAATTTCATGTAAGATAAATGTTTTTTTCATTTGCTGAAAGATTGTGTCTGTTTAGATTGTTTACTGAGTTTATGGTAATCACACCTTCAGCAACAGTGCACAGAGGTATGAGTCGCAGTGACTCTTGATATTGACAAGTTTTGTTTGTACCACATTATTTTCAATATACGCTTGCACATCTAAAAACTCAATAGACTGGCTGCTGATTTGGGCTATAAATTTTAAATTTAAATAATTAATCAGTTCTACAAATCTCTTAGCTTCCTCTGCATTGCCCCTCCAAATTACACAGACGTCGTAAATAAAACGCCACCATTGCATCACATGTAACTGGCACATATGCTTGAATTGTTATTTGAGGACCTGCTCCTCCCACAGGCCCACATGTAAACATGCCTAAGTGGGGGAGAAGCAGGCCCCCATGGCTACTCCCCTCATCTGTTGGTACTTATCTTTGTTAAACAAAAAATAGTTGTTTCCAAGTCATAATTCGATGTGTGTGTATATATATATATATATATATATATGTATATACATGTATATATATATATGTATATATATATGTATGTATGTTTCGATCCTGACAGCGTCCAACAAACAGGCACCGACACCGTGAGTAGATTCAACAAAGAAGGATTTATTTCCAAATGTGGCACAGACGCGTTTCGGCGGGAACAGCCGCCTTGTTCACTGCATCCAATTCACAAGTGGTCAAACATAATTATTTATACATAATTGTCTCGTCACTCAACTGCGGTTGTCACAGCAACCAAACAAAAAATCATAGACATAGTAAAGGTCATGTTAGAGTTGTTGTTATGGCAACCCCAAGAAACCGACCTAGCGGGTTTTTAGTGTCAAAACCAAATCGAAAAAGTAACATTACGGATAAAGAAAACACTGTACCATTATTTAATAATTGCATGATAGCAGTGAAATTAAGAAAACCAAAATGGTGAGAAAAACAGACAGTGTAGAAAAATAATCTATATTGTACATGCAATTGTAGGTTGTTGGTATAAACCTACTATACGGGATTTCTCGCGGAGAAATATATACGTTTAAAATCCACTAAAGTTTTGACTTATTCGTTATTGAAACACATGGATATGCTTATAGAAAAAACAGTCTACTTAATGCAATGGTATATATAATAAATAACCAAAACGAAAAAGATTAGACCTTTGTGCGTAAGGCAAGAAGTATGTATCCTAGGTGTGTGCGTATATTGGGTATCACTCCAGAGACTGTTTTAGTGGTAATAGAGCCCAAGTGGGCCAAGATTAAGAAGCGATTGTTGTTGAGGCAGGAAAAGTCAAAACTTGACGGTTTGAGGTAGAGAGTGGGCAATGACAAAAAATTATTATTATTTTTTTTTTTAAGAACAAAGAAGATATGTCATGTGTGAACTGAACGCTCTTGAGGGGGACACAGGGAAGAGCGGAGAGGCGGCAAACTGTAGAGGTGTTTTTATAGATGGACATTAAGCGCTTCATCAGCATTCATCCCATGTGGGATTTTAGAGTTGAGGAGAATAATGTATCTCGACTCAAGTCTCCTTAGAGCCAATTGTCTGTTTCCACCACGTGGTTTTTTTTGGACACTATCGATAACAAAATAGGATAGTTCCTGAGATCTCCCATTGTGTTGTGAATTTATGTGTCTGGCCACAGGGTATGATTGATCATTATTCGTGATGGCTCTAAGATGTTGCAGGATACGGACATGTGCTGGGTGAATGGTGCTTCCTACGTATTTTTTACCGCATGTGCACTGGAGAACATATATTGCAAAATCAGTTTTGCAGTTGAAACTACCTCTTATTTCATAGGGTTTGTTTCTAAAAGGCATGTGTACAAATTTGATGTTAGTACCATGTTTACATGCCTTACATTTGCTGCATTTGGTGAATCCCTTGGGTGTCTGAAACCAATTTGGTTTTTTGGTAATCATGGGTGCATTACGTACTAGCTCTTGGCGCATAGATTTGGCGCGTCTGAAGCTAATCAAAGGGATTTTGGCACATGCTGGTCCTATGATAGGGTCATTTCTTACATTGTTCCAGTGTCTGTACAGGATTTTACGTAGGGCAGCATGATATGCATTGAATCCTGTGATCATTCTTGGCATATCTGTTTTAGCAGGCTCGTGTTTGGTTGAGTTGTCTTTTTTGTTAGGGAATAAAAGTTCCTCTCTAGTAATCGTCTTGCTTCTTACTTTGGCATTATCAAGGCATTTGGTTTCATAACCCCTGTTTTGTAGTCTATTAAAAAGATCGCTGGTAGATTTGTTCAGACTATCTTCGGTGCTGCAGTTACGCTTCATTCTAATGCACTCTGCATAGGGGATGCCTTTCTTGACACTGTCATAGTGGAAACTATTAGCATGTAGGATGGCGTTACCTGCTGTGGGTTTCCTGTATGTTCTTGTTTGGATTTTGCTGTTTTCTATGTACATTTCTATATCCAGGAATTGAATACACTCTTTGCTCACATGGCTAGTGAAGGAAAGGTTGAGAGTATTGTCATTTAGTTTTTGTGCAAATAATTCAGCACTTTCTTGACTACCTCGCCATAGGACAAAAATGTCAGCAATATACCTGACATATATAATCACATTTTCATTCATGATTGCATTGTGTGTTTGCATGAGTACTTGCTCCTCCCACCAGCCCATATGCAAATTAGCATAGCTGGGGGCGAAGCAAGTACCCATGGCTGTGCCCTGCAGTTGTTTATAAAACAATTTGTCGAATAGAAAAATATTATTATCAAGGCACCATTCCGCCATTTGCAAAAGCATAAAAGTGTGTTTGTGCAGATGTATTGGTCTTTTGCTAAGATAGTACTCTAATGCATGTAACCCATCTTTATGTCTAATGCTCGTGTATAGTGAACATACATCCAGTGTCATGAGTACATAATCTTCATGCCATTTTACATCATACATTTTGGTCAAAAAATCTCCTGTGTCTTTAATGTATGATGGTAAGCCGCAGACAAAAGGCTGTAGGAAAAAGTCAATGTATCGGGATGTATTTTCAAATAGTCCACCTATAGCAGATATGATGGGTCTGCCCGGTGGATTGTCAGCATTTTTATGAATTTTCGGGATTAAGTACAACTGTGGCGTTGTTGGGTAATCGTTTTTAAGAAAATCGAATTCTGGTTTGGTGAGCAGGCCTTGACTTCTCCATTCATAGAGGACTTTGTGATATTTTTCTTTTACTCCTATGAGGGTGGTTGGTGCAATACAACTGTAGCACTCTTTTTCATTCAGTTGATTGTGAGCCTCAGCATTATAATTTGTAAGTGGCCACAGAACCACGTTTCCGCCCTTGTCGGACCACCGTACCACAATGTCTTGTCTTTCTTTGATTTTGTTAATGACAATGTTGTAGTCCCTCCTGCTTGCATCGAAAGTTCGATTAAATTCTTGGCTACTTTTTAGAGCTAGGGCTTTGAGGTCTTTCGTGACATTATCTGCAAATATGTCGAGGCCATCTCTCGGCATTACAGGAGTAAAAATAGATTTTGGTTTAAAAGGGGTTTGTTCAAAAGGGAAACTGTCAAGATTACTGTTATTTGCTGATGCTGATGTTGAATAGTTTTGTTCCACATTTCCTAATTGGATCATATCTTGGAGGAGCTCCATATCAGCTACTGTGAGACCACTATTCATCTCACCACTGGGCATCTCATAGGTGTCTTTCTTTGATACGTAGAAAAAATGTTTTTGGAGTTTTAGTTTTCTAACAAACTGGAAAAGATCAATACGTGTTTGGGAATAGTCAAAATTGGTCTTGTCACAAAACGACAGTCCTAGTGAAAGGATATTTTTCTCTTTTTGTGTGAGTTCCATATTTGTGAGGTTTATTACTGTGTTGGCGTTATCTGTTGCTGAGTTTATCTGCGCTTGTTTCTTCTGTAGGGCTGTTTGTTTGTATATTGCACTTTTTTTGCCCCATCGTCTTTTTTTGCGCCGCCTTGATCTCGTTGTTCTGTATTTGTGTTCATGTGTCTGTTCTCTTGGCGTGGGGGGCGTGGGCGCAGATTCATTGTCCTTTCTATACGTAAAAAACCCAGCTCTTGGATGACTGTTGGCGTCATACGCGGTTGGGTGGTGCTTGAAGTGGACTCGGTTTCAGATTCTAATTCGGAACTAAGTTCTGATGTGCTTGGTTCTGTATTCATAGGTTATGACCCAGCTGCAGTTGACAATTGCTGTCTGCGTATGTTATCGAATTTTTTTGAGAATGTGTATATCCTCCCTTGCAAATAATCGTTTCTGTCTCTTTGAAACTTTATTGCTTTTCTCGTTTTGATTGATTCTTCGTGTTTTGCCAGTCTTGTTTTTATTTCACTCAACTTTTTCTGTATCTCTTCTTGATTGTCACATTGTTCTAGGTCTTTTAGTATTGTTTCAATCCTAGTTAGCATAGTTTTGCGGTCACTGTCAGCGTATTTTATTAATATTTGTAGCATTCTCCGTGACGATTCCGCGCTGTTATCTGCCCAGTCTTTCAGCATTGGGCACTACGAAAGCTATTGGATTGAAACCAACAATTGGAATTTGAAATGTTCAACTTTTCTGGAATGCCTTGAATTCCTTGAACTATGTTCAACTTTTGTGTTACTTATTGAATGTATAATAATTCAACATGTGAATATGTTGTAAAACCTTTTGAAATTTCATGTAAGATAAATGTTTTTTTCATTTGCTGAAAGATTGTGTCTGTTTAGATTGTTTACTGAGTTTATGGTAATCACACCTTCAGCAACAGTGCACAGAGGTATGAGTCGCAGTGACTCTTGATATTGACAAGTTTTGTTTGTACCACATTATTTTCAATATACGCTTGCACATCTAAAAACTCAATAGACTGGCTGCTGATTTGGGCTGTAAATTTTAAATTTAAATAATTAATCAGTTCTACAAATCTCTTAGCTTCCTCTGCATTGCCCCTCCAAATTACACAGACGTCGTAAATAAAACGCCACCATTGCATCACATGTAACTGGCACATATGCTTGAATTGTTATTTGAGGACCTGCTCCTCCCACAGGCCCACATGTAAACATGCCTAAGTGGGGGAGAAGCAGGCCCCCATGGCTACTCCCCTCATCTGTTGGTACTTATCTTTGTTAAACAAAAAATAGTTGTTTCCAAGTCATAATTCGATGTGTGTGTATATATATATATATATATATATATGTGTATATACATGTATATATGTATATACATGTATATATGTATATACATGTATATATGTATATACATGTATATATGTATATACATGTATGTATATATATGTATGTATGTATATATATGTATATATATATGTATGTATATACATGTATGTGTATACATAAGTATGTATATATATGTGTGTAAATATGTATGTATTTGTATGTATATATATGTATGTATGTGTATGTACATATATGTGTGTGTGTATATATATATATATGTTTGTATATATTTTTCCTCCAGTTTCTACTTCCAAGTGTAAATCGTAAACCAACACAAGGTAAGACACTTCAATGCTTTTTCCGCACTTCTTTTAATATCGCTGTAACGCGTTTCGGCATAACTGCTTTGTTCACACATCATGCGTTTTACAGTCATTGAGTTTAAAAACCCTCGGAGCCTAGCGGTCATGGGCAAAGATTTTAGTGCAACTGAAAACAGACTTTGATCGCAAGGTTATTTTCTTCTCTTTTTTAAACTTTGCTCAATAAACACATATTTCTACATATGTATGTATCAGTCAAAAATCATGAATATTATGTTATAAATTTGTCACATAATAAAATATAAATTTAATTCAAGTTATTCTATATATTTTTCCATGTGACACACATGATTATGACTTGAAGCTTACTGCTTGTGTTCTGTTATATATATCTATATGTATGTATGTATGTATATATGTATGTATATGTATGTATGTATATGTATATGTATGTATGTATATGTATATATATGTATATAAATGTATATATGTATGTATATCTATGTATATGTATATATATGTGTGTGTATATATGTGTATATATATGTGTGTATATATATATATATATGTGTATATATATTATCTACTGGCGGTCGCCAGTAGATAGTTATAGTTAGGACCGTGTTTCCATAGGAAATCTCAAAATTCTATTTTGAATAACTTTGGCGCCGGTTGATGAATCCTCGCGAAATTTTCAAAACTAATGGGGCGCTCCGCTCAGCTCCTACCCTGAAAGTCTCTGGGAGATTCGTCAAGCGGGGGCCGAGAAAAAAGGGGGGTCCCAAAACGCGTTTTCCCTATGCATTTTCCCATAGGACCTTTAGTCGAAGGTACAGCCCGAACGGCTGAACAGAATTACTTGAAATTTGGCAAAGAGGTAGTCCTCAGGTCAGGGATGTGCCTTTTGCATATATGGAGTCAATCTGTTCAGTAGTTCCTGAGAAAATTGCAGTTAAAGTACATAAATATCAATAGCTGCGCACCGTGCGCGCACGGTGCGCGCACCATAACGTGCACAAGCGAAATTCTGATTGATGGTTACATGTCAGTCAACGTTCGAATCGGTAGAAATCAGGAAGTGTTGGCCGGCATTTTGTTTGTTTTGAGTGCGAGAGTGAAAAAGGAAGGTGGCGAACGTGAAAAGGGGGCAGGGTAGAGAGTTTCTGACCCCCTAGCCTTTGTCAGGGGGTCCCTGAAGGACCACGAAGGCAGAAAAAAACATTTTAATATTTTTTTTTTAAATCTCGGGGTGCGCGCACCGTGCGCGCACGGTGAAAAACCATTAAAAAAAAAAAAAAAATTTTAATACGTAGTTTATTGTAAAATAAATATATAAAAAATATAATAATAATTACATAACTTAGCATTTAAAAAACCGTACAAATTCACTGAAAAAACCATAGGTTTCACACACGTTATAGTTAGGAATTAGCATTTAAAAAACCTTGCAAATTCACTTAAAAAACCATAGGTTTCACACGTTATAGTTAGGTGGACATTTCACTCGTAAAAAACCAATGAAATTCCCCCGTTATAGTTAGTTCAGATAACTATAACTCGCGCGACCGCCACTCTATCAAAAGGATGATGTCATCAGTGATGTCATGAGTGATGCCACTGACCATGTCATGAGTGATGTAATATGTGACGTCATGAGCAGTGGATTGCGGGCGTGCGAGTTATAGTTATCTGAACTAACTATAACGGGGGAATTTCATTGGTTTTTTACGAGTGAAATGTCCACCTAACTATAACATGTGTGAAACCTATGGTTTTTTAAGTGAATATATATATATATATATGTATATATGTGTGTGTATATATGTATATTCACTTAAAAAACCATAGGTTTCACACATGTTATAGTTAGCTGGGCATTTCACTCGTGAAAAACCATTGAAATTTCCACGTTATAGTTAGTGCAGGCAACTATAACTCACGCGACCGCAATCCTCTGCTGATGACGTCAGATATTACATCACTGATGACATGTGTTTTTCTGAAAAAAAAAATTTGTAATATATGTATAGCTAAAAATTAATGGAAGAAGACATGGGTAAATAAGTGTCTAAATACAGTATTCGCATCAACAGAGGATTGCGGTCGCGTGAGTTATAGTTGCCTGCACTAACTATAACGTGGAAATTTCAATGGTTTTTCACGAGTGAAATGCCCAGCTAACTATAACATGTGTGAAACCTATGTTTTTTATATATATATATATATATATATATATATATGTGTGTGTGTGTATATATATGTGTGTGTGTGTATATATATATGTGTGCGTATATATATATATGTGTGTGTATATATATATATGTGTGTGTGTGTGTGTATATA